>NW_026131840.1:0-308725 GCF_903995435.1 Acomys russatus | reverse complement strand
CAATATCTCAGTAACACTATGTATAGACATTTAGATAACATTTTTGAGGTAATTCTGAGTTTAAATTTTGTCAGGAAAAAAAGCTCTAGAGAACACATCCACCACGTCCTAATTACATATGATCAGACATAGCATTTGCTAAAAGATGGGCTAATTATGTATGTGTATTGGCGAGGCACATTTAACTAATCATTGTAGCTACAGGTTCTTTAGGAAAACAATATTTTGGAAGAATGCAAAGATTGACAATATTTCACATACACTATGAACATCAACATATGGACCATAGAAAGAATTATTTCTGTAAAGCCTGACTCCTACCCACCCACAATGGATCCAAATGGCAATGATTTTTCCACAAAACACATACACTCCCATTTTAGTACTCTCACTGTTTCCTCTGCTCCTCATATATTCTCTTAGAAATAGTTGTCTTACAATTTTTCTAAAGGGTCAAATATGACTTTTGTGACATTTTTAAATTATTCTTTTTAGAATGAATGATATGAACAAGAACATCCCAAAATATAATGAATATTAATCACAGCAATTTACAATTAATAGAACACAGTGGAAATATATTTTTTAGTAATTGTGATAAAATAGTGATTAATTTCAGATTTTAAAGTATCTATAATGTATAATCTATAAAAAGACCAAATACTACAGCACAATTATCTTCATATAGAATATATCTTACAAATGCCCATATTCAACCATACAAAACTAGACAGAACATTATGCAAGAGATAATATTAGGATAGATATTAGTAATATTATCATGCCTTAAATCCTTACATTTTAGAATATTATTCCTTTCATCAGTTTTGACATGAATTCTATTGTATTAATACTCAATGACTGCATATTGAAACTGCACAAAACATTTTTTCTATTTATTTTTGAAATAACACAATAAACTTTCTGGGCAAAGTGTTTCCAACTTCTTCCAAGTATTAAAATTTCTGGTAAAGGTTATCTAATAATGAATAAGATTTCAATATTGTTTAAATACTTACAACTATTTTTCTCATTTAAAAACCATGTTCCTCTAATGAACATTGGGACAGTAATTACCTTTCCAGTTAGATTCTTGTATGAAATTTCTTTGTGCTATAAAATTTGAGTTTAAGCAAAATGATTTGCCACATTCTTCACATTTATGATGTTTGTCTCCATTTTCTATGCTCTGTAGTCTTTGAAGATATGATTTCTGGGTAAAGGACATACTGTAATTTATATTAATAAGGTATGTCTTGAATATTAACTCTGTGGTGAGGTTGAAGATTTGAGGACTTCCAAAAGTGTTTCCTCTATTACTTACACTTATAAGGCTGCTTTCCAGTATGGATTCCTTGATGAACATGGAGATTTGAGGACCAGGTAAAACACCTTCCACAGTCTCTATATTTTTAATGTTTATATCCAGCGTGGGTTCTGTAGTGAACCTGGTAGTGGTGTAGTGAATCTGTAGTGATTACTTGGTAAAGATTTTCCCACATTCATTACATTTGTAAGGTTTTCTCCAGTATGAATTCTGTGGTGAGCTTGAATCTTTGATTTCTGTGTAAATGATTTCCAACACTTATCATATTCATAAGGTTTGTATCAAGTATGGATTCTTTGATGACATTGGAGAGTTGGGTACTGTGTAAATGAATTCCCACACTTATTATATTTGTAAAGTTTTTCTTACGTATGGATTCTTTGATGAACTTTAAGTGTGGAAGACAATGTAAATGATTTCTCACACTTATTACATTCATATGGTTTATCTCCAGTATGGATTCTTTGATGGTATTGGAGACTTGAGTACTGGGTAAATGATTTTCCACAATCATTACAATTGAATGGTTTTTCTCCAGTATGGATTCTTTGATGACGTTGGAGATTTGAGTACTGGGTAAAGGATTTCCCACACTCATTACATTTGTAAGGTTTTACTCCAGTATGGATTCTTTGATGAATTTTAAGTGTTGAAGACATTCTGAATGATTTCTCACACTTATTACATTTATATGGCTTGTCTCCAGTATAGATTCTTTGATGATATTGGAGACGTGAGTAATGGGTAAATGATTTCCCACACTCATTACACTTGAAAGGTTTTTCTCCAGTATGGATTCTTTGATGACGTTGGAGATTTGAGTACTGGGTAAAAGATTTCCCACAATCGCTACATGTGTAAGGTTTTTCTCCAGTGTGGATTCTTTGATGATCTTTTAGTGTTGAGGACTGTCTAAAAGATTTCTCACAGTTATTACATTTATATGGTTTGTCTCCAGTATGAATTCTTTGATGGACTTTGAGATTTGAGTACCAGGCAAAAGATTTCCCACACTCATTACACTTGAAAGGTGTTTCTCCACTATGGATTCTTTGATGAACTTGGAGATTTGAGTACCGGGAAAAGTATTTCCCACAATCATTACATTTGTAATGTTTATCTTTTCTGTGGATTCTGTAGTGAACATGAAGACTTGAGGAGTTGGTAAAGGATTTCCAACACTCATTACATTTGTAAGGATATTTTTGAGAATGAATACTTTGATGATCCTGGAGAGCAGAGGATGAGGTAAATGATTCCCCACATTCATTATATTTGTTACATTTTTGTCCAGTATTAATACTGTGGTGAGCTTGATGTTTTGAGGACTGTGTAAATGATTTCTTGCTCTTAGTGCATTTATAAGTTTTGTCTCCACTGTGGATTCCTTGATGAACTTGAAGTTTTGAGGACTTGACAAATGATTTTCCGTACAGTTTACATTTATAAAATTTGCATTCCATATGTATTCTGTGTTGACCTTTAGGGCCACTACTTAATATTTTCCTATTCCTGTGCAGAACTGAATTGTATTTCAAAATTTGTTGTGAACCTATTTTCTGAAGAGCCTTCAATTGTAAAATTATGAGTGGCACAGTCTGAGTTCTCTCACGAGAAGCTGGAGCTTCTTTATCTTTTGTTTCTGAAATGAAACACATGTATTTTTCAGACAGATCATTTCTATAATCACATGTTTTAAGAACTTCACTGTCACATGAATATTCCCAGAACTTCTTTCTATCTAGCTCTGAAAGGCAATTACAAGCAAATATTCTTGGTATTTCTTTCAGGAAAGAAAATTGGATACAGTCCTTTGTGAATTGCTTCTTGTTATGGTAAGAAGACAAAACTGAAAGAAATGAAAGCAAATCACTATATGCTATTTCAGATGCACATTAATGTAATACAGATATATATTACATAAAATGGCATTATCTTTTGGATCATAGCAAAATGATACAACACAGGGTACAGCACAGAACTGAAGCAATTTTTTCCAAAGAAACAAATGTCCTGATCATAAGGAAAGTTAGAAGACATTTCATGAACTATCATATATTTTATAATATATATGAATGTCTTCATTAAGTATTATGTGTAACAGATAATGTCAAACAATATTGTTGTAACTATCACACATGAATAGAAACCTACTCTTCACTGTGACACTCAATTAACAACATGGACACCAATCACTATTATAAATACATGAGGAAATTTATGACAGAAATGAGCAACTACAACACTTATTTCAGTATGTCATCCTAATGCAAGATTAATCAATGATTTTAAAATCAAGGAGGATATTATTAAGAATGCAAGAAAAAAACATGAAAAATTAAGTGTATAATGTGAAAACCATGCTCAGTACATGAAAATACAAGGTTTAAATTTTTTAACAAACCTTAAGGATTATTCACTGAGACTAATAAGTTATTTTGAAACCAGAGAATTCTTACCAAGTTAAACACTTTGATGTGACTAAAATGAATTTTGAATCCACAGTCCTATATAAATATCTTTATTTTAAATTAAAATAAAAATTCCACACCTGATATTTGAACAATCAAACACAACTTAAAAAATATTTTTTATTGAAGTGAAAATTTATTACATTCCCCTTTGCTTCTTTCCCTCCAGCATCACTCTGATAACATCCTATGGTCCCTACTCTCATTCTCAAGTTGAAAACGTGTTTTAGTTAGAAAGTGTTTCTACCTCTTTGTTTTTGTGTTTTTGGTGTTTTGGGGATTTGTGTGTATGTGTGTGTGTGTGTGTGTGTGTAGATATCTGTACTTACAAGTACATAAAAAGACCTCTGTGCGTGTTCTTCTTTTTTATGATTGTATATTGTTTAATATATGAACACAATTCATTTGAAATTCCATACTGCAGATGAAATGTATTTGGAAATTAATTCCATTTCTATAACACTCATTTGTTTGGTATAGTTATATGGAGAAGGATAGGATTAAATAGAGGTAATATAATGTGAGAAATGGGGAAGAGTTTTCCAACTGGAAGGGAACAAAAGATAAATATAAAAGAAGAAATATTTTTGACAAATATTTCAAAGGTATCATTCCAAGATGGTGCTACAATGCATGCATGTTGTTTGAGTAGCAGGGATGGAGAGAGTGTGGACCAAGTGAGTAACCAAGTTGTGGACTCAAAAACAGCAATGCCTGTATTTCCTGGATAATAGGAGACATCTTAAGAGCAATGGATACATCAACCAGGCCCCATATGAATGATACCCAGAATCAAGAGGCACACTGTCCCAGGTTTTAGTCACCCAGTACCTTCCAGCCTACACAAAACTGGGTTCCAGAGACACATGGCTATAGCTACTGACCTGCAGAAAAAGACCTTCTGGAAACCAGGGACATGGTTTGAGCCTCTGTCCTGCAGTTCTACTTGCCTCAATGTTAATATCTGCTGGACAATGGAACAGACAGGGTCTCGTTCTAAAGAGAAGGACTCCAGCAATCATGAAGTCTGAAAACCGGGAGCTCAGTGAGTTCAGAGGAAGCAATGTTTCATGCTCTACAGAAATGGTGGAATCCAAGATGCTAGAAGAAACACTTCTATGCTCTGACCTCCTGGATATTCCTGGAATCCTGAGAAACAGACCAATCTATTTTTCATGGTGCTAATAGCTACCTTGAAGAGATCTGCCAGATTTGAAGACCACACATGTCAAACAACTACATCCCAATCACCTGACTATAGGTCCAACTGGGACGCAGCCTAATGTGAATATTTATAGGCTATTTGAGTAGATCCAGATCTCAGCATAGGACCAATGGCTCCTCCTGCATGCTCTAGAAGGCCAGATATCTCCAGAAACAACCAGCCAAAGCAAGGAACAACCAGATGGCTAAATGGCAGCAAAACTCAGGGCAATAGGTCACCAACACAATCCAACTACCCTAATACAACATGCCTTGGACATACAAACACAGCTGAAACTCAGGAAATGGCCTTAAATCTATGCTTATGAGTAAGGTAGAGTCCTTTCAAAAAGATATAAATAAATCCCTCCAAGAAATATAGGAAAATATGATCAAACAGTTGAAGGACATTAATAAAATGGTTCAAGATCTGAAAAGAAAAATAGAATAAATGAAGTAAACACAATTGATGAAAAAGTGGAGTTGGAAAACTTAAGGAAAAGAACAGAAAATGAAGAGGTAAGCATCACCAACAAAATATGAGAGATGGAGGAGAAAATATCAGGAACAGAAGACAAAATTAAAGAAATAGATACATCTGTCAAAGAAAAATTAAATTGAAAATTTTCCTTATATGAAACATCCAACAAATCAAGCACACAATGAAAAGACAAATGTAAAAATAAGTGTAATAAGAATATGCAATAGAGAAGATGACAAGCTCCATGACCAGAAAATATTTTCAACAAAACTGAAAAAGGAATTTTCTCCAATCTAAAGAGATAGATAATTTTTACATATAAAAGGCTTACAAAGCAACAAATATATTCTACCAGAAAAGAAAATCCTCTTGACACATAATAGTCAAAACATGTAATGTAGAGAACAAAGAAAAAATATTAATGGCTGGAAGGGAAAAACAACAAATAGCATAATAAGGTAGACCTATCAGAATTATACATTACTTTGCACAAATAATTAAGTACAGATTATAAATAACTTCACTACAACACCACCAAAAAAAAAAAAAAAGACAAACACATTACCACCATCAACAGCAAAATAAACCAAATAAAAATCTTGGGTCATAAATAACTTTCAACATCAATGGAATCAATTCACTAAAAAAAGACAGAAGATAAAAAATGGATGTGCAAACTAGACCAATCATTCTGCTACATATAATAATTCTACCTCAGCAATAAATCTTAATTCAGAGTAAAAGTTTGGAAAAACATTTTCCAAGTAAACAGCCACAAGAAGGAAGCAGGAGTAGCCATTCTAATATCTAATAAAAGAGACATTCAATGAAAAATGATCAAAAGAGATGGGAAGGATGGAAAATAAACAGAGGATTAATGAAATAGATGTCATGAATCAAGTGGACCTAACAGATATCTCTAGAACTTTCAACTTAAGCACAACAGAATATGCATCCTTCTCAGCACCATATGGAACATTCTACAATATAAAACCATATAGTTTGTCGCAAAGCAGTCCTCAATATATATAAGAAAAATGCATTAACACATTTTATTTTAGCAGATAACAATTGATAAAAAGCTAGAATTTGACAACAATAGACATAACAGAAAGCTTATACACATGTGGAACCTTCCAGTACTTATTGAAGAAACAAACAAAAAAAAAAAACATAAGTTATCCTTAAGTTTAGTGAAAATATTACACAATGAAAGAAATTCTAAAAGAAAAGTTCCTAGCATTCAGCACCTTCATAAAGAAATTGTGAATACTCTAGAGAAGCAAAATGAAGAGGAATGGTTTGCAGGAGATAACATCAGGGCTGAAATCAGTAAGTTAATTAGATACTAAGTACAATACAAAGAATCAATGAAAACAGAGCTTGGTTCATGGAGAAAATTTTAAAAAAATAGATAATCCTTTAGACAATATCCAAATCATCAAACTCAAAAATTAAAAGGGAGCCATAACAACAGATACTTAGGAAATCCAAAGACTCATTACATCTTATGTCAGAAGCCTGTACTTCAAAATATTGAAAAAATCTAAATAAAATGGACCATTTTCTTGATAGATTTCAGATACCAAAATTATATCATAAATAAGTAATCAATTTAAATAGTCCTATAATCCCTAAGTAAATAGAAGCAGTCATTAAAGTTCCCATCTGAAAAGCCCAGGTCCTGATGGTTTCAGTGTAGAATTCTACCAGACTTTCAAAGAACTAATAAAATTACTTCTGAAATTATTGCACAAAATATAAACAGAAGGGGTTTTGCAAAACCCAACATCTGACAAAAGGGTAATATACAAAATATATAAAGAACTGAAGAAATTGAATACAATCAAACTAAATAATCAAACTAAATTCGGGTACACAGATAAAATGATAATTCTCATCAGATAAATCTCCAATGTCTGAGAATCACCTAAAGAAGTACTCAACATCTTTAATAATCAGGGAAATGTAAATAAAAATGATTCTAAGAATCTATTTTACACCCAGCAGATTGATGAAAAGTAAAACCACAATAGGTAGCACATGCTGGCAAGGATGTGAAGAAAGTGGAACATTCTTGCATTGCAGGTAGGAATGCATCTTCTATGACATCTTTGAAAATCAATGTGGTGCTATTTCAGAACATTGTGAATAGCTTTACCTCACAACACAGCTGTACCAATTCTGAACATATACTCCAAGTGTGCTTCCCCGTACATCAAAGAGATTTGTTTAACTTTGTTAACATGAGATTTAGACCTAAGAGACAGAGACAGGAAACAACATATGCCACTCAACTAAAGAATGGATAAAGAACCTGTGGTACAATGACATCATGGGATACTACTCAGCTATTAAAAACAAGGACACCATAAAATTTGTAGTTAAAGGCATAGAAGTATAAAAGATCATCTATAATGAGATAACCCAGAAGCAGAAAGATAAATATTGTATGTACTCACTTATATGAGAAATTTAACCCAATAGAACAGGATAACCATATGCAATTCAATGGTCCAAAGAAGATAAGAACAAAGAGAAACAAAAGATATTGGTGCTTAAATATCAAACTAAATGAGAAATACAAGTGACCCCAGAAGACATTGCTAAGAAGGAACAGTGTAGGAGAGGAACTGCTAGAAAAACATGAGGGTGGAGATCAGAGCTGGTGAGAGTAGGGGAAGTAGGACAGAATGTATAAAAGGAAAAGAAAAACCATATTTGGAGGCATCTCCATGACTAACTGGAGGTCTAAGACAGGGTAGGCTTCTGGGAGTGTATGGGGGCAATTCTAGCTGAGACTTGTGGTAGGAGATGTCATGGAGATGCAAGAGGTTGAACTCTAACTAGACAGGAGTGTAATGGAGGTAGAGGAACACCAACCCATCCAAAAATGTTTTGACTTAAAATTTACTCAGAGATAAAAATAGAGCAGGAGGTGAGGAAATTTCCATCTTATGCTTGTCACAACCTGCAACACATCCCATAGCAGAGAACCAACCATGATACTATTGTGGATACTCTGCTATACTTATAGAATGGAGCCTAGCATTGCTGTCCTCTGAGTGGCTCCACCCAGAAGCAGATCAAACAGAGGCTGAAACTCACAGTGACGCACTGGGTAAAGCACAATGAGTCATGTGGAAGAGGCAGCAGGAAGGCTAGAAAGATGTGGAAGGGACAGGGGCATCACAAGAATACCACCAGAGCCAACTAACCTGGGACAAGTATGGATTGCAGAGATTGAGGCATCAACCAAAGAATAGACCAAGGCCCACTAGAGAGATGGAGCTATAGGACATCTCATATTTCATGGGGATCCCCCAATAAAGTGACTGAGAACTACTTCTGACATGGAATTTTTGCCTATTTTCAATCATTTTCCAGGGTCAGGCTACAAAGAAAGAAGTTGGGCTCAGTACTCATGTGACTTGATGTGCTGGTGATGTTTTGTTGCTCTTGTCTCCTCTTTTCTGAGAAGTAGGGAAGAGACATGGGGGAAGAGAAGAGGAAAGTGGAACCAGGAGGAAAGGGAGCTAATTTCAGTGTGTAAAGCAAGCAAGCAAAGAAACAGATAAATAAATTACTTAATTAATAAAAGTAATAAATAAAAGTTATGTAGATAAAATCTCATGAAATCATTATTTTATATTTCCACAAATTATACAAAATACACACACACACACACACACACACACACACACATATATATATATATATATACATTATGCATGTAGGGTATGTGTGTGTGTGTGTGTGTGTGTGTGTGTGTGTGTGTGTGTTATGACTAGGGATGACACTGTTGTTCAAAAGAAGCACAGACCAGCAAAAACCTGAGTACAGCTGCAAGAAATATCCTGTCAAATTTTATATATAAAATCATCATCAGAAAAAAAAAGGAAGTTCAAACTCCTACCTATATCTTTAGGCTTGTATTGAGGGTCAATAGCACAAACTAGATCTGTATGGTCTCCCAATATTCAAGATAGCCACAACCTAAGAGACTGTACTGGACACGTGTTTATAACTGGCTGTGATATATCCTTAAATTTGTATGAAAACCATTTAATCATTGTAATTTCCCTCTCACTCACAGATGATAACTTACTGCTCAAAGGTGTATGTAATACTACACAGATCCCTAAACACTAGCACAAAGTGATCTATTTTGGATTTCTCCAAAAATAACTGTGATAAAACATAAATGTACTCATTTTAATACATTAAAATTTAGTGTGGTGAAAAATAAATAAATAAAATCATCATCAGAAATTAAGTATTCTTTGATTTTCTCTATCCTATGATTATTCTACAAAAGTCATCATAATGTTTTTGCTCTAGATTTGATTTCTACAAGTATATTTCAGAGGTAATGAGGAAATAGACATCCTTCTATTTTTTCTGATTTTAATGGAGTTATTTTGTTTTTATATCCATACACCACAATGTTGCTGTCCCAATGCTTATGATAAACCCGTTTAGTTTATAGAACTCTAATTTAATGATGATGTATTTTATCAAAGATCTCTGACATTATCATGAGATTATCATGAGGTAGTTATGTGGTAGTCCCTTTACACTGTATTATTATTATTATTATTATTATTATTATTATTATTATTATTATTATTATTATCCTTTTTATGTGTTTTAATATATTTTGGATATATATGACTGATAATTTTTGCTGAAATTTTCATAAAGGACACTTGTACAAATATTTTTGTTTAGTTTTATATCAACCTTATAGTGGATTCTTAAATTAAAAAATGGTAATGTTCCTTGAATTTCTAACCTGAAGAAAAGTTGAAGGACCCTGGCTTTAGTTCTAACTTGATAGTCTCCTAAACTCTGCCCTGAACACATCTAGGCAAACAATCAGTGTAAACGGTAAATGGGGAACTTCAAAGAACAAACATTACATGTTTTCTTTAGTGTGGTAAGTTAGCTTTCAAGACTTGGATGTTTTACTTAGAGTATCTATGGTCAGGTAGCTATTTAGGCATTAATATATTTTTTATTGTTTTTCACACAAGAAAGCAATAAAGATAGTGTCATAAAGAAAAAATAATATCAAGAGTGGGGCACAAAACAGAAAAGAATTATAGAGATCAAGAACACACTTCTAGCCAAATTTTAAAGTAATATGTATGTATAGCCTTTATGTATAGGAGCATACATGTGACCAAGGGATAGTTAGTAGAAGTTTATTTCTCCCATGTGCATCATGGAGACTGAACTCAGGTCATAAAACTAAAATTCAAAAAGCTGTAACTTTGAACCATTTCTCGAGTTCACACTAAAGTTCTTTTCAATAGCTTATGGAAAACTACTAGTATAGAAGCCTAACACATTTGCATATAAAAATCTATTTAAATGACTAAGAAAGACAATAAAATAACTCAAAGTCAAATGCCAATAAATACAGAAAAGAGTACAAAAAATGAGCTAGAGCATTTTGAGTTATTGTCTAAAGGACTTATCATTCACTGAAATGTCACAGGTAATTCCTTACACAATTATTTTCTTTCTAAAGATGACTAATTGATTCTATAGATGAATATACTTTATACATATGACAGCAAACATATTGAACTGGTACTCAGGTGGTTTTTTCACCCCAACTGATTTGCACTCATTATATTGGCAGCTACTATTTGTGCAATAGAAAGACAAAATTAATTGAGGGTCACATGGATTAGAACTCTATGATGTTCAATGCCGACCTTCCTGTAAGATATACTCACTGGTGGGAATAGTTCTGCAAACACATGGTCAGAACCCACTACTTTTTGAATGACATTAAGGTAGCTTTGTGAGTTGAATCTCACATCTGACCTGTTTATGAAACCAATAATCTGAGAATGATCAAGTCATGGGCTTGCTATTAAAAACTGCTATTATTCACATTAAAAATGGCAATCATATGCCTCCAAAATGCATATACCTTTACAATAGACCTGTGCATCACTCAAATTTCAATAGAGATGCTTAATATGGAGGTCAACACCTTGAAAAAATGCAGATACTTAAAGACTTAGGGGCACTTGATCCTATGTGAGTTATCTTTATCATACCCCTCCTATTAAGGCTCAGGGACCTATGTAGAAAATGGGGTAGAGGATTATAAAGGCCAGAGGCGTTGGATGATTCACACTCAATAGCACCTTATAGACACAAGAAGACTACCACCCATATAAATCACTTACCATATAAACAAGTTTATAGGAAGAAAATATCCTATTTTTTGAAAGAGAAAGAGGTACAAAGTATCACCCAAACTGAGAACATATTTTTAATACTAAGATTCATGGAGAGGGAAAAGTAAGGGTTTTTAAAATATAACATTGGATCTATTAGTCATATTTTATGACTGAACTTCAGAAGTTCCTAGCACAAATCCAATCCCATGTTTAAATCCATTTTGGATTCTATTCTTTTCTTTTTTCAGAGAGAGAGAGAGAGAGAGAGAGAGAGAGAGAGAGAGAGAGAGAGAGAGAGAGAGAGGGAGGGATCTTGACAGTGTGTTAGTGTGAAAGGAGGAACTATTCTGGGAGGATGAGGAAGAGAACAAAAAACCTATAAGCCAAAAAAATGCTGTTAAATTGTTTAAGGTAATAAAAAGTAGGAATACATAAATCTATTCATCATTCACATGCAACAAAAATGACATCAGTAATTAGAACACAGAATAATATGCTACTTTGTCAAATATCTATTACATACTGCATTTCAAATCACCAATATTAAGATAAAAAAGACAAAAAACATAAAACATCCATGCTGTACTTCACATTTAGTACATAATTCTAAAAGAAATTCACAGCAATAGTTTCTATTGAAGAGGTTGTCTAACCACACTACATGTTTAGATTGCTCATTGGTTTGTATCATCACATGCTTTGTCATTTTAGTTCATCTTACCTTGTTCTCTTCCTTCAATCTCCTCTTTATCAACAATCCATGGTTCTTTGTTTTGTACAAGACAGGTTTCTAACTCTGATTTTGAAACAGAAACACCTGTGCATTCAAACAGACACATACACACACTATTCAATATAGCTGGGTATTAGCAGAGCATTGTGACAAATAGGTAACATGGAAAAAATAAAATACACGAGTGACTTCCTAGTTCTCACTTCCTTCCAAGATGTTTTAGGTTCTTCATAACTCAATACATTTAAATTTTCTGTATTATTTTTTTAAAATTATATTGCAAAAATGAAAACTACGAATGTTAAAGTGAATTTACGTATAAGTGCTACAGTCTGCCACTACAAAAAGCATAAATGATTAAATTTTCATTACATTAAATGTATAAACATGATCAATGGACATAACATGTTAGCTATACATAAAACAGTAACCAATACCTACAAAAACATAAAAGAGAAATTGTGCAGTGAGTGTCAAGTACAAATATTACTAGAACCGTTAGACAACCATAAGATACAGTAAAAATTATGGAATAAAAATATACTCACCCACAGAAACCAGGTTGTTGTAATTTTCCAACATGACATCTCTATATAAAGACCTTTGAGCAGAGTCCAGACAGTCCCACTCCTCCCTGGAGAAGTATATAGCCACATCCTTGAATGTCAGTAGGCCCTGAAATTAAAGATCATCACATCTCCTTATGTGCATTGGCTAATTTCTATATATGACACAAGGAAAGATTAGTTAGCTATAAAACTTGCTCTGCCTTTAGTAAAAAAATATGTATTAGTTTTTGATAAATTTGAAAAATCATGTTCGTATCAAAGAATATTCTGACTTATTTGCAAAAATTCTATGGACTCGTGAGTCTTGACCTGTAGTTTATTACCCTTTTGAGGATAAAATGGCACGATCCTCACAATCATCAAAGGGTAACCATCTAAGCCAACAGAAAGAATGGATATTTACATTAGGATTCATAGCAGTAACAAAATTACAGTTATAAAGTAGCAGTAAAATGAGTTCACAGTTGGGGGGGTCGCCACAACATTTGTAATGTTATTAAAAGTTTGCAGCATTAGGAAGGGTGAGAACTACTGCAGTAAGTTCTTTCTTCACAGATAAATAACTACCCAATTCTTTCTCAATAAAAATTGAATATGTACATTCTTCTTTGATATCAGATGTTTTATTTCTTTCAAATTATGTTTTCATTTATACAAGTTATCCTGAAAAATATTAAAAGAGACTGGAAATAAAGTTGGCTTAAGCACACAAGTGGCAAAACTTGTATTGAATTAATGAGGAGATTCAATTGAAAATAGTTTCAAAAGTATGTGTCAGCATAGCAAGAGTTAGGAAGATCTGAGAATGAAGTATTTCTGTAAGAATAATCTACCTGTCCCATACCCACACATATATGTTTACCTGAGAAGCCATCTCTCCTTTCGCTTTACGAATGGAATGTCTCATGAATGTTTACATGAAGAATTCTTTCACATGCCACTCTGCATTTAAAGGCAGCAGATTTTTCCTTTTGCTAGTAAACTTGAAGAGTGGAAATCAGGAATCAAGTGTCCATCTTTTCTGACTTTTGCCAGTGAAATGCAAAAACTGAGAACTCTGACAGGCACAAAAAACAAAGAGGATGATTTCCTTAATTTAGGTGCTCGTTTTCCCCAGCCAGATTATATATTTCTCTACAGTCCCACCTGGTTGGTTGCAGCGACTTGCTATATACCTAACAGAGTTAAATAGGCATTTTAAATGAAAGCAGAGCACAGCTGGCAACTAAATTTGTATTCACTATTTTCTCTCTTTCCTTTTGCCTAAGAATTGACACCTGTATTTGCAATCATGGCCAGAATGTGGGAGGTAATACCCACCTGAAAGTATTTTTTGTCCTGGGTATGCATTCTAGTTGCTGGGAGCCATGAAAAACACACAAATCAATTTCTGTTTCATCCGTCGTCTCCAATGAGATATTACTTTTGGTTTCCATGTCCCATTCTAAAATATTGTGATTATATAGCATGATCTTGTAAACAAATCAAACAAAACACACACACACACACACACACACACACACACAGGTACATGTGCTCACAAGCACACACACAAAGCATGTTGTTCTCATGAATAATTTTGGGCCATGTCAGACACTATAGAGTCCCAAACTGAAAAGCATTCTAAACTTTTCTGTAACTCTATGTGCCAGAGAGAAGGAATGGAGCTTCTCTGTATGGAAGGATTCATCTGCTTGTGTTACTACGCACTTTGGGAATCTATGGACAGTCTAACTCTTATTGATGATATGAGAATCCTCTGGTCCCCTCAGCTGGCCGTGAGCTAGAAACCTTTCCACCACACACCCATAGCTGTGGTCAGAATAATTCATTGTCTTTGTAATTTACTAGCTCCTTCATACATTACTTATTTCCTCTGGATCTGCCTCCTATGCTTTCAATACACACAGAACTCTGTGAGTTGCATGTGTGTCTCAAGGGTACTAGTCAAACCCAGTCTTCTTCACACGGTGCCACAATCTGCCAAAGAGACTGGGACATACATATTCATAGTGGTTTCTGTATAAGTGTAATCATCAGAGACAAAGAAGCCCAGGGATACCATGAATGTCTAAAAACAGATCCAAAGAAGCCTGCATCCCAAGTTGAGCCTTTAGTCCAACATGGCTCAGAGTTCACTGGCCCCCTAATTGTCATATTTCTAGTTCTTAAACTCTAAAGCAAGAGCCAACCTCTGCCTCAAATACACCAGGGGAATTGCAGGGCTTTTTACTTACTTAATGTCCTTGTCTTCCTCATCTCTGCTATGCTAAGACCACAGCTCTAGACTTGGCTGCTAATTAAAGATGCTGGAAGAGATAGTGGCCTGGGTCCGGTTCCTCACCAGCTGGCTTGGTCCTTCTACTTAATTACGAATTATGGGTAGCAGGAAGATGCACTTCTAGTGCTGACAGTTTTGGGCCCTCATGACTATGGCCTACAGGTTAGACTGGTAGACCTAGAAATTCTCACCTCCTGGGCCGAAGAACTAGAGCTCTGCTGATACAGCATTAGAAGCCAACAGCTCTCCATGCTCAGGTTGGAGGATATTTCTCTAGGTTTTAACCAAGAGAAGCATCGTATTTGGCAGCTGTTATAATCCACATGTCCCGTCCATCAGCAATGATTGCAGTAGCAGCAGGCAGCATTATTAGTATTGCACCTCCTTGATGGGCCTTAGTTTCTAAGACTCTTGGGTCTATGGTAACTAGTTTTACAGCCTTTGTGCCATGATCTACACTGAGGAGAAGTGACTGCAGGAGTTCACTGGGATTTCTAAAACAATCTGTTAGAGAAGCCATTTTTTTGGTGGACAGCACTCTTACTAACCAGAGCTGAGCTTTGGTAGAAAGAACTTGGGGTCATAGTGTAGCTCTCCTGAAACTTGTGTGTATTCTGTAAGGCTGTGAACTTGTCTTTTTGAGGGGTGGGGATGGACTGAGACAGAGTGTCACTGTATAATCGTGGCTAGCCTTGGAATTCTCATTGTCATACAGGATTCTCTTAAAGTCAGAGAGACCCTTCTGCATCTGCTTGCAGTGTGCTGGGATTAAGTGAGTTGTGCCACCTGTCCTGAATCAGCTAGTTTATCTTAGGAAGGAAGTGTAGCAAGATGATAGGCTGGCAATCCTCCACTGAGACAACAAAACATCAGAGAGAAGTCTAAAATACAAAATGTTTTGGTCTCTAACATTTCTGCTTACTTAAATGAAAAGGAAACATTAAAATATGTAGCAGAGCTGGTCAGTGGTGGCACATTTCTTTAATCCTAGCACGTGGGAGGCAGATGCAAGCAGATCTCTATGACTTCGAGGACAGACTGGTCTACAGAGTGATTTCAAGAACAGTTAGCACTAAAAAGAGAAACCCTGTCTTGATAAACAAAATTATTAAAGGAATGGAGGGAAAATTTACTTACAGTAAAGGCCTCCCACTTCCATTAGTGATGTGAAGCAGTAATTCTTAGACTTATTTTATATAAGATAAAGTCAAATGCCAGTTCCTCAAGTGTCTGCGATTAGATCCATGTCCTGAGGAAGCTTCTGGAGAAATTTCAGAAAAGAAAGGATAGTCCTATCTGTTCAGGTTACTGGGTAAGAGTAAGGGACTCCTTGATTTCTTAACACTCCTCCACACAGAGAGCTGACCAGAGAAGCCACAGCTGCTCCAGAGAAGATGCAAATGTGATGGAAGTTGCTGGCCCATTTCAGAGAAAACAACTGGACCAGAGAAACATAGCTTTGGACATTTTTGTTTAAGCATCAGAAGGCAGGCAATACCAGCATTTATGCTACACAATACCTGCGAATGAGGCAGCAGAAATCTGCACTTTCAAAAATGGAAAACAGAGTCCAAATCATGACTATACTCCTGCCAGTTTTGCATTCAATACTATATTCAAGTTGGTTTTTCTTCCCCAGTGACATCAAAAGTTCTACCCTGCTGTGTACAGATTGGAGGGATTTGAGTTCTGAAAACAGCTCTCTCAAGTTCCCCATGTTTTCTTCTCCAGGGGTACAAGGGCAAATTATGACATTGCGATTCTATGGTCTAGTGGTAATCCTCGGTCTGCTTTTTAGTTTAGTGCTTTTATGAGCCTTTCTTGGCAACTTAAAAATTTTTGAGCTACCTAACAGCCAATGAGCTGTGGAGGAGGTGGGTGCTGGAGGTGGGGAGTCACTGGGAGGCTCCAAGAGTGAGAACTTCTTAGAACAGTAGTAGCCAGCTTGGACAAGCAGTCCCCAGTACAATCAAACTCCTAAGTCCCTGTGCCTACTTCCCTACCTACTTGTGGATTTCCTGCTAATAAGAAGAGTGGAGTTGTTGAATTTATTACACAGAACAGAGCTAAAGGTAATGGCATTAGTGATGGCCTGGAAGGCTTATGTAGGTAATGGCATTAGTGATGGCTTGGAAGGCTTGTGTGGGAGCAGGCAGCACCATCATTAATCTGCTGCACAAATTCCTGCAAGGCTGAAGAGGGCACCATTACTGGTATTTATGTACCATCAGGCTTAACTCATATGGACTACACAGAGAATTCTAGGTCAGCTATCCCTGTTCCCTTCCATGATGCTAGTTCAGATTCTGCCCAAGAGGATCATAATTCCTGTTCTCAGTAGGAAGGGACAGGTATAGCTAGAACTTGTCCTTTTGCCCAGAAGGCAAGGTGAACTCCATAGGATCTTCAGGGTAAGGGGAGACTAGATACAGCTGTCTTATGATGCCATTTAATATTAACAATGCATTCATGTTGGTTTGGTAAGTACTGGTAGGGCTGGCTATCCTTCTGCTCTATTCAGTGTGCAAGGATTAACTTGCTCAGGCTCTTGGGAGCAATAAGTGGATGATGAATCTCCATGACTCCTTTCCTTCTGATTTATTGATAGTGTTCAGTAAAGAATTATTCTAGAGAGAAAAGCCAGAGCTGGCCACTCATTTCACCCTATGCTGCAGCCAGATGATAGGCCAGGGCTGGAGACTCAAGTTACCCTATGGTGCAACCTGGGTATAGGTGAGGCACAACTGGTCCTGTGCCAGCCTCATCATCTCACAGCCCTTCTTTTCCCAAGGTAGTGGAACTATGAGCAGGTTACAATGGTTTGTTGAGGGATGGAAAATAATCTGATACAAATGGTCCTCAGGCAGTAAAAGGAAATGGCCAGAGCCCCCCCCCATGCCGCTGTCTCTCTGTCTCTCTGTTTTTTTGTATGTGTCTGACTATGCTGTCTCCATCAATCATCTCTGTTTTCCCCATTTCTCTCTCTCTTCTCTCTGACTCTCTCTGTCTCTCTGTCTCTCTCTCTCTCTGACTCTATCTTTGTTCTCTCCCACATACCCTACCTACCACCAAAGATATGAGACCACATTACCTAAAAGTTTTGCTTTTTGCTCTGTGGTGTTATAGCACATAGTCTAAACTGGCAAAGAAAGATGCTAAACCAACATAGCCTAAAATTTATTTCACTGTATGAATTCAGGCACTCCATGAAGAACCCTTTGGGATGTGAATATTGTACAACTTGAAGGGATCCCCTGCTGTGTCCTCCATCTCTGTGAAAATCACTTGCATTTAAACTCCCAGCTCTGGGAAGGAGGTAGTATTCCAAAAGGCCCTAAACTTAGGGCAATGATTCAAAGCCCCATGGCTGTAACTGAATTTCAGCATCCCCAACAGGAACCAGGTACATTACTACTGCACTTTTAACGCTTACCTGAGCACTCTCAGGCACCTTCTGAATCTTTTTACTATAAATTGTGGATTTATTGAAGATAGGGCACTCTGCAGATGGCCTAGCATCTGGCTTCCCAATTTCTCCCATGTTCTTCATTATTTTTCCTTTTCTTCATATTGTAACATTTTCATTCAATTTCCTCTTTTTTTTAAATTTTCATTCACTTTTTCTGGTTCTTTATATTCATCTGTTTTTCAATATCTTTTTCTTTTTCTCCTTTGGTTGCCAAATTTTACCTGTTTCTGATACTCCTCCTGCCCTTCTGCCTCATTTTCATATTTTCTCTTCTCTTCTTTTAACCAACAAGTTGCTCCTCTAAGATTCATTTAAATTTCATAGTGGATCACTCTATTGTATGTATATTATTTATGAAAAAAAAACTTCAGGATTCCATTACTTGCCACCATCATACATCTTTATGATGTATACAGAATAACTGTCTTCGTAGAGCAAGGTGGTTCTGGAAATCAGAAATGTGAGACTTCAACTTTCACTGCATGTATGAATAAAAAGTGGACAGGCATCCTATATGCCTGAGTGTGGGAGTCTGCCTGTGTCTGTTTTTTTCCCCACCCTCTAGTGAATAGAAGTATCTAAGGGCCTGTGTTTATTTGCCTCCCTGTTTCTCTGTCACCTGCCTCTAGTGGCCAGAGCATCTACTTGTCTGAGTGTGAGTGCCTGTCATTGTCTCTCTTGCTGCCCAAAGGAGAAAAGGGCATTTAGGTGCAGAGTGTGTGTTCCAACATGTCTCTCTCATAACCTTCTAGGGACAGAGTGTTTGTGTCTGCGTGTGTTTCTCTCCTTTCATCTAGGTGAAAATTGCATCAATGAATTTCCTTGTATGTCAGACCATATTTTTTTGCTGTCCCTCTAAGTGACAAGGGTAACTCTGAGCCTGAGTGTGTGTGTCTGCCTGTGTCTCTTTCTTATCAGCGCCTAGGCTACAAAGCCTTATGAGACTGTCTATGTGTGCTGCACGTTTTTTCCTTGCATGATTCTAGGGGAAAATGGTATCTCTGGCCATAGTGTGAGTGTCTCACTGTATCTTTCTCACCTGCATCTATGTGACATGGGATTCTATATTCCTGAGTATGTATTCTTCCCTGTGTCACTCTCTCACCTACATCTAGAGGATGAAGACATTGAGGGCCCGACTGTGTTTTCCTGCCTGTTTCTCTCTCCCATGATCTTATGAGACATGGGATTTTATTGTCCAGTATCTGTGCCTCCATGTGTCTCTCTCAGCTTCCATAAAGGACAAGGGTATATTTGTGGCTAAATGTTAACGCTTGACTGTGACCATCACCTGTCACTAGAGGACGAGGTCATAAATGTTTCTGAGTTTGTATGCCAACCTGTGTCTCTTTACTTGACTTCTAACCTATTGGTCCAACCCTGGGACTCTTGTGTTGTTTTCTGGCCTCTCTCACCTGCCTATAGGCAGGAAATGTCAACTCTGTTGCTGAGTGAGATCCTGCCTGTGTCTCTTTCTACACTTCTCCAGAGGAAAGCTCAACAATGTGCCTGAGTGTGTGTGCCTACCTGGGAGTCTCTCACCTTCCTCTAGGCAACAAGACATATATGAGTATGAATTTGTTTTCCTACCTGTATCTCTCTCGCCTGACTGTATGGGACAAGGGCAACTATGGCCATGTTGTATGAGTCTGCCTGTGCCTCTCTCGTGCTTCTAGAGTATATGGGAATCTATTGGTCTGAATTTGTGTGCCTCCCTGTGTCTCTCTCCTTTAAGTCTAGGGAACATGGTACTTTCTCATGATGAATATGTGTGCTTTATTATGCCTCATTCCCGTACCTCTAGCGACTAGGTCAATATAGGCGAGAGTGTGTGTGTGCCTACCTGTATCCCTCTCTCCTCTGCCTATGTAGGACAAAGCCTTTTATGTGCCTGTGAGTGTGCATTCCTTTGACTCTTGCACATTACTCTAGATATACAATGGCATCAATGGGCCTGAGTCTGTGTTCCTGCCTGTGTAACCCTCTCCATTTCCTCTAGGAGACAAGGCCATCTAAGATCCTGAATGTATTTTTCTGCCTTTGTCTCTCTTGCAACTCCATAAGGTAAATGAGAATCAAGTGGGCAGAGTGTATGTGCCTTCCTATGTCTTTTGCATCTACCTTTGGGGGATAAGTGCATGCATGTGCCTGGGTGTGTGTACCTGCCTATGTAACTCTTTTACATGCCTCTAGGGGACAAGGGAATCTATAGGCCTGAGTGTTGTTTGCTGCCTACATCATTCAACCTGTCAATTTTCAAAAATATCACCTGTGGGACTGAGTGTGTGTTCCTACCTTTGCCTCATTCCTCTCACTCTAGGAGACAAGGGCATCTATGGGTGAAAGTGTGTGTTCTAGACTGTGTCAGTTCTTCATCTAAATTTATTGGACAGAATTTTTTGTGACCGAGGGAAGAAGTGCTCATCTGGTTCTCTCTCACTTGCCTGTAGGGCAGGAAATAGCATCTGTGTGCCTGCGTTTGAGTGCATGTCTGTGACTCTATCACCTGTCTTGAGAGGACAAGTGCATTTATGCTTCTGAGTGTGTTTTCCCACCTGTGCCTCTTACTTGCTTCTTGCATATAAGGACATCTGTGGACTTCAGTGTGTGTGACTGCCTGTATCTCTCTCACCTGCACCTTGGAGGAAAAGTCACCTTTATGGCTGGAAGTGTATTCCTGTCTATGTATCCCTCTTCCTTCTCTCAACAGGACAAGGACATCTATGGGACCGAATGATTGTCCCACACTTTGTCTGCTTATCATCAATATCAACGAGACAACAGCAATCATGGGCCTGAATGTGAATGCTTGCCCAGTTCTCTCTCTCATATTCTTATATGAGACAAACCTATGCTTCTGAGTGCATGGCAGTTTGTCTTCCTGTGTCCCCATCTCCCATTACTCTAGAAGAGAATAGTATCTATGTGCCTGTGTGTATGTGTTCCTTACTGTGTTACTCACTGTTGCTTGAGATAACAAAGGTATTTTGATGAATTATTCGATATACCTGCCTGTGTCTCTCTTTCTACTGCCTCTGGGACACTGAAGCATCAATTTAGCTCAGTGTGTTTGCCTGCCTGTATCTCTCACCTGCTTCTAGAGCAAAAGAGTATCTATGTGCCTGAGATTGCATACCTCGATGTGTCTCTCTTCACTGCTCATATTTTTAAAGACCTATTAGGGCAAGAGTGTGAGTGACTGGTAGTGTGTTTCTCCTCTTAATCTATGTGAGATGTGCATCGATGTACCTGAATGTTTAATACTGTCTGTATCTTATTACTGTCCCTCTATGAAACGTGCTTATCTTTGTGCCTGACTGTCAATTCTTGCCTGTTTGTGTCTCTTACTTTCATATAGAGAAGAACTTATAAGGGCCTGAGCCTGTGAAATTGTCTAGGTGCCTCTCTCCTGACTGTAGGTGGAAAGTACTTCATTGAGGATGATTTTTTTTTTGCCCTCCTGTGGCATTGTCCTAACATCTATGGCAAAAGAACATCTATGGACCTGAGTGTGTGTGCCAAGCTATGTCTCCCTCACTTGATGCTATCATACAAAGGCATCCTTGGACCTCAGGGTTTGTGCCTGAATGTCTCTCTCACCGTCTTATACTGTGAAAAGTCACCTATTATACTGGGAAAGAGTCCCTAAATGTGTCTCTCTCTTCCCTGCTTATAGTGGACATACATATCTATAGCCTTGAGAGTGAGTTTCTTATTTTGTCTGACTCTCACATTTTGCAAGAGGACAAGAGAATCCTTGATCCTGAGTGTATAAGCCTGCCTCTGTCTCTTTCATATGATTGTAAGGAATAAGTGGATCTCTGTTTTGGGGCTCAGTGTGCGTGTGCCTACCAGATTTCCTCTCTCGACTGACTATAGAGAACAAGTGCCTATATAGACCTGAGTGTGAGTGCCTGCATTTGTCTCTCTCGTACATGCCTCCAGGGCTCAAGAGCATCTATGTCCTTGAGTGTGTGTGACTGCCTGTTTGTCTCTCACCTTCCTCAAGTGGACATGGAAAAACTTGAACCAGCATGTGTGTGCCTGCCTGTTTTTGCCTGCCTGTGTTTTCTGTCTCCTTCATCTAGGGGACAAAGACATATATGTTCTTGGGAATGTATTATTGACTTTGTCCCTCTTTTGTCACTTGGGGACAAGGCATTTTTGTTTCTGAGAGTGTGTGCCACTCTGTGACTCTCTAACCCCCTTCTGGCATACAAGCGTATCGTTGGCCCTCAGTTTGTGTGACTGCCTTCTGGCTCTCACCTGCTTATATGGGGAAAAGTCGTCAATGTTGCTGAGAATGGGTGCCAGCCAATGTCTATCTCTTCCTTTTCTCCAGAGGAAAAGCACAACTATGAGCCAGAGCATGTGTCCCTGCATTTGTCTTTCTCTCAAATGTCTCTAGGTAATAATAATGTCCTTGGGCCTGACTAAGTGTGCACGCTTGTTTCTCCCTCACATGTTTATATGGACAAGTGATTCAATGGGTCTGTATTAATGTCTGTGTGCGTGCCTGAGTCCCTCTGTGAACTGACGCTACAGAAAAAAAACATCTTTATTCGTGAATGAGTGTTATGGCTTGTATCTCCCTATTTTTCCTAGATCCGGTGGACAAAGGCATCTATGGGCTACAATGTGTGTACCTGTGTCTCCGTTATCTATTTTCTTTCTCTAGGTGAAACGGGCATCAAGTTGCCTGGGGAGTGAGCCTGGGTGAATCAAACTTCCATCCCTCTGGGTGATAAGGCCATCTATGAGCCTGTTTATTTATGCTTGCAATTTTTCCTTCATGCTCCTAGGATACAAGGGCATCTATGTGACTTAGAGTGCGTTTCTGTGTGTGTCTCTTTCAGCTGCCAATGGCAGACAATATCTATGTGACTGAGTATGTGTGCCTGCCTATTTTTATCTATCCCCTGATTTAGAGAAATAGTACTTATGCTCCAGAGTGTGTGTTTCTGACTGTGGCTCTCATATATAACTTGTGCACAAGGAATCTCTTGGCCTGAGTGTGTGTTCCATCTTTTGGCTCCCTCCTACCACAGTAGGGGACAAGGGAAATATTGGCAAGGTTGTGTGCATGCTGATTCCTCTCTTTCATTATCTAGGGGACAAGAGTTTTGTTGTATCTTACTGAGTTTCTGCGTGTCTCAGTCCTTTATCTTCCTGTTTGTGACAAAGGCATGTTTGCACTTGAGTATTTGTGCTTCTAGAGTCTCTTTATGTCCTTCTTCAAAGGGACACAGGCATATGTGGTCCTGTATTCATGTGTCTGCCAGTGTATCTCTGCTTATATTTTCCTTGGGGGATGCCATAGTCATAATATTCTTCTTGTATATTTCCAGGACTTTCTGGATCCCTCCATTTCCCCATTCTCCAATGCTTCTCTCACCTAAAGTCCCATTATGATGTCCTCCCCTCTGAGCCACATTTCGGTTAAGTAAATTTTTTTAAAGGGAATTCCCCTTGGGCTAGTGGCTCAATATAAGTTAATATATACCATTTATCACTTTTTGCTTCTGTGTCAACCTACTCTGTATGATAATTACTAGTTCAATCCATTTGTGCACAAATTTCAAGAATTCCTATTTTTTTAATTTTTTAAAATGTTATTTTATTAATAAATTCATATTACATCTCACTGGTTATCCCCAGCCTCGTATCCTCCCATTCCTCTCTACCTCCCATTTTCCTCTTTCTCCCCTCCCCTATGCCTCTGACTAAGGGGGACTTCATCCCCCGAATATACTCTTAGGATATCTACTCTTTTCTTTAGTAGCCTGCTATCATTCCTCTGAGGGCCACCAAGTTTCCCATTTAGTAGCCTGCTATCATTCCTCTGAGGGCCACCAAGTCTCCCATTTCAGGGGACGTGGTCAAATATGAGGCACCAGACTACATGTCAAAGTCAGATCCTACTCTTCACTCAACAGCGGAGAAGTCCAGTTCATTGGCTAGATTTATGTAGGTTTTTGAAGTTTATGGTCTGTATTGCCATTTGTTTTTGCCATAGTTAGAGCGGGACCCCAGGGCCCTAATGTGCCTATCATAATGTTCTTCTTGTAGGATTTTAGGATACTCTGGATCCTTCAACTTTGCCATTCTCCCATGCTTCTCTCATCCAGAGTCCCAATAGGATGTCCTCACCTCTGTCCCAGTATCATGGTTACTGAAGACTTTTATGCGACATGCCCCTTGGGCTAGTATGCAGATATAAGGTGGTACATACCATTTAACCCTTTCTGCTTCTGGGTTAAGTCACACTTTATGATCATTTCTAGTTCAGTCGATTTGTCCCCATATTTCAGGAATTCCTTGTTTTTAATAGCTGAGTAGTATTCCATAGTGTAAATATACCAGAGTTTCTTTACACATTCTTCTACTGAGGGACACATACAGTCTTTGTATGTTCGGGCTATTATGATTGTGGCTGCTATTACATGGTTGAGCAAATTTTTTGTTGTGGTCAGGATCATCTTCTGAGTATATTTCAAGGAGTGGAATTTCTGGGTCTTGCAGAACACCTATTCCCAGATTTCAGATACTGCACCAGAGAGATATCCACAGTGGCTGTACCAGTTTGCATTCCCAACATCAATTAGTGCTCCTCTCTCTCCACATTTTCAACAGCATGTGGTGTTGCTTGAATATTTGAGCTTATCAATTCTGATGGGTGTAAGATGGAATCTCAGAGGTGTTTTGATTTCCAATTCTCTGATGATTGAGGTTGAGCATTTGATTAAGTGTTTTGCAGCCATTTGAAATTCCTCTGTTGAGAATTCTCTGTTTACTTCCAAGCCCCATTTCTCAATAGTGTCATTTGGTTTGGTGGTGTCTCATTTCTTGTGTTTTTTATATATTTTGGATATTAGATCTTTCTCAGATGTAGGGTTGGAGAAGAACTTTTCCCACTCTGTAGGCTGTTGCTTTGTTCTCTTGACATTTTCTCCAACCTTACAGAAGCTTCTCAGCCTCATGAGGTCCCATTAATTAATTGTTGACCTTAAGGCCTGGGCTGTTGTTGTTCTGTTCAAGAAGTTCTCTCATGTGCCAAAGTGTCCAAGGTTCTTCCCCATTTTTCTTCTATCTTACTTATTATCACTCATTTTATTTTGAGGTCTTTGATCCACATGGATTTAAGTTTTGTGAACATTGACAAATATGGGTCCTGTTGCATTTTTTTACCCCTAGACCTCCAGTTAGAATATCATCATTTGTTGAAGATGCTATCCTTTTTCCGTTGAATGGGTTTGGCTTCTTTGTCAAAAATCAAGTGATTATATGTGTTTGGATTCATATCTGGGTCTTCGATTAGATTCCACTTATCAACCAGCCTGTTGTTGTGCCTGTACCATGCTCTTTTAATTACTGTTGCTATATAATACAGCTTGAGATCAGGTATGGGGATTCCTCCAGAAGATCTTTTATTGTACAAGATTGTTTTAGCTATTCTGGGTATTTGTTTTTCCATATGAAGTTCAGAGTTGAACTTTCAATGTCTTTAAAAAATTGTGTACTTAGTTAAATAGGGATTGCATTGAATCTGTAGTTTTCTTTTGATAAGATGGCCAAATTTACTATGTTAATTCTAATGATTAATGTGCCAGGAAGATCATTCCATCTTCTTATGTCATCCTCAATTTCTTTCTTCAGAGTTTGGAAATTTTTTCAAACAAGTCCTTCGCTTGCTTGGTGAGGATAACGCCTACATATTTTCTATTCCTTGTGCCTAATGTGAAGGGTGTTGTTTTCCTATGTTCTTCCTCTGAAACTTGTCATTTGTGTATAGGAAGGCTACAGACTTTTGTGAGTTAATTTTATATCCAGCCAATTTGTTTAAAGTGTTTATCAGCTGTAGTAGGTCTCTGGTGTAAGTTTGACGATCATTTATGTAGACTATCATATCATCTGTTAATAGGGATAATTTGACTTCTCATTTCCCATTTGGATACCCTTGATCGCCTTTTGTTGTCTGATTGCTCTGGCTAGAAATTCGAGTACTATATTGAAAAGGTATGGAGAGAGTGGGCAGCCTTGCCTTGTTCCCAATTTTTGAGGAATGTCTTTGAGTATCTCACCATTTAATTTGGTTTTGGCTATTGCCTTGCTGTATATAACCTTTATTATGTTGAGGAAAGTGCCTTCTACCTCCGATATCTCCAAAACTTTTAACATGAATGGGTGTTGGATTTTATCAAATGCTTTGTCTGCATCTCAGGAGATGATCATGTGTTTTTTTTATTTTCAGTTTGTTTGTAGTGGTAGATTACATTGATTGGTTTCTATATATTAAACCATTCCTGCATGCCTGGAATGAAGACTACCTGGTCATGGAGAATGATATCTTTGATGTGTTCTTGTATTCATTTTGCAAGTATTTTATTGAGTATCTGTGCATCATTCTTCATAAGAGAAATTGGTCTGAAATTCTCCTTCTTTGTTGAGTCTTTGTGAGGTTTAGGTATCAATGTGGCTATGGCTTTATTGAATGAATTTGGTAATGTTCCATCCTTTTCTATCTTTTGGAGTAGCTTAAAGTGTTTTGTTATTGGTACCCCTTTGAAGGTGTGGTAGAATTCTCCACTAAAGTCATCTGAACCCCGTGATTTTTTTTGATTGGGAGACTATCAATGATTGTTTCTATTTCTGTAGAGGAAATGTCACTATTTAGCTTGTTTATCTGCTCTTCACTCAATTTCTGAAAGTGAAATTGATCAAGAAAATTGACCATTTCCCTTAGAATTTTGAATTTTGTGGCATATATGGCTTTGATGCAGGATCTTCTGATTCTTTGTATTTCTTCAGTGTCTGATGTTATGTTTCCCTTTTTGTTTCTGATTTTGTTAATTTTGATAATGTCTCCCTGCCTTTTAGTTAGTTTGGCTAACCGTTTGTCTATCATGTTGTTTTTTTTTCCAAAGACCCAGCTCTTGGTTTTCTTAATTCTTTGGAGTGTTTCTTTAGTTTCTAATTTTTTTATTTCAGCCCTGAGTTTGATTATTTCCAGACGCCTACTCCTCTTGTGTGTTTCTGCTTCTTTTTTCCTAGGGCTTCCGGTTGTGTCATTAAGATGCTTATATGTGATGTTTTCAATTTCTTTTTAAAGGCACTTTGTGCTATGAATTTTCCACTTAGCACTGCTTTCTATGTATTTCACAAATTTGGGAATGGTATTTCTTCATTTTCATTGAATTTTCAGGAAGTCCTTTATATCTTTCTTTATTTCTTTCCTATTTTTCTGGAAATGATTGCAAGGTTGTCAGTAGAAAGAGAAAATTTAAAATTACAGGTTAAAGCAATTAGAAAAGCAAATGTGACATTGGTAAAGGAGAAAAAACTAGTTACTGAGAGTGAGTGTTTGCCGTATTGATGCTCTAATCTGACCCAAGGACCTGGTGGTCAGGACAACAGCACACCGAAGGGTGCATATACAAACTGAATGATGGGGAGGCTATCACCAAAGATCTTTAGAGAAAAATGTACCCATAGAAGAACCTTCGATAGGCTCCAATAGATATGCTAGATATAAAACATTTTAAGGACTCTATAATCAGGTATGGATTACATTTCAGTAACCTTAACAGAAGCTGAGTAACTGGGGCACACATTTTTTATTTTTCCCCATGATTGGAAAAGTTGGATATCAGCATTATTACAAGCTGATCAACATTTGCAATGCTAATCATAGTGACAAAAAGAGGCAGAGAGAAGAGAACAAGGAAACAGAAGGGATATAAATATTAATAAAGTGCAATTGCATGATGAATGATGGTACACCGACTTATAACAATCAGGCAAATATGATGATACTATGCTTGAACTATATTGTACTGCAGCCTTAGAGGTTGGGCATGATGGTGGAACCTTGTACAATAACTGTTCACTTTGCTAAGGTATTTCAATTGTCTCTGGAAGAATAGTATTTCTGGAGTAATTCAAATAATACTAGATAGAGCAATAATACATACTGATAACACACAGGCACTGGAACTCATTATGGCATATGAGAAAGCTGACATGGAATGGAAATTGAGCAATTACATGCTTAAATGGAAGTGGAGCTCCATTATATAAATGGGTAAGAGAAATCATTAATATTAGTTTTCCAGATCATCAAATTTATAAGTAGGACATGCATTAGACAGAGATCACAGATATTATATCACTTGATACTTTATTTGGGGGAGAATAGGTCCTGTACAAAGAAATAATAAGGCTAATGGTTTCAGACTTCAGAAAACAAATGCACTCAATTTTTCCTAATGGTACACTTAATAGGATAAGGAGCATCTAGCCATAATGGCTGTGAGGTGTCTAGATTCCAGGATACTGTACTATATGTGAGAAAGGAAATCTTTGTTATAGAAATTGTCAAATTAAAAGAGATGTGCATCATAACATCTTTTTTTTTAATTATTTTTTTTATTAATTTATTCTTGTTACATCTCAATGTTTATCCCATCCCTTGTATCCTCCCATTCCTCCCCCCCCCGATTTTCCCATTATTCCCCTCCCCTATGACTGTTCCTGAGGGGGATTACGTCCCCCTATATATTCTCATAGGGTATCAAGTCTCTTCTTGGCTACTTGCTGTCCTTCCTCTGAGTGCTACCAGGTCTCCCCCTCCAGGGGACATGGTCAAATGTGAGGCACCAGAGTATGTGAGAAAGTCGTATCACACTCTCCACTCAACTGTGGAGAATATTCTGACCATTGGCTAGATCTGGGAAGGGGTTTAAAGTTTACCTCCTGTATTGTCCTTGGCTGGTGCCTTAGTTTGAGCGGGACCCCTGTGCCCAAATCTGCCTATCATATTGTTCTACTTGTAGATTTCTAGGACCCTCTGGATCCTTTTATTTTGCTGTTCTCCCATGCGTCTCTCATTTAGAGTCCCAATAGGATGCCTTCCCCTCTGTCCCAGTTTCCTGGTAAGTGAAGGCTTTCGTGGGACATGCCCTTTGGGCTAGTATGCAGATATAAGTGAGTATATACCATTTGATTCTTTCTGCTTCTGGGTTAACTCACTCATTATGATCATTTCTAGCTCAATCCATTTATCCACAAATTTCGGGAATTCCTTGTTTTTAATAGCTGAGTAGTATTCCATAGTGTATATGTACCATACTCTGGTTTCTCTTCAGATCGTATAAATCTTTCGCATCATAACATCTTAATGAGTGAAAATGGCAGAAAGGACCCATGAGCTCCAGTCCCCCAAAAAATACTAGCAACATATACTTGGCCATCCAGAAGTATTGAAATCACAGAAACATTGGAATTACATATTACTGATCTCATCCATGCTATTGAGGCCAGCACAGTCTTGAATATGGCCCCAACTATATCTATTACATTACCTACACAGATTGAATGTTACAAATGCAATGATTGTATTTAAGGTCCTTTGCTTCCAGGGAGAGTGGAAATCATTGTAGGAAGAAGTTGACTGTTATCTCAGGGTCTTTTTGTGCATCCATTATTATATATGGGGAATGTAGGGAGGAAATAAAAAATCTTGGCATATGTAAAAATGGAGATGTAAATTACTTTAGAAGAGAGATTTATTCATCAATGCCTGTTTGTTCCATTATGCACAAAGCTACTCTGGTAGAATGAGCAGCTGTATTTGGAACTAGGGGGAAACGTATGTTCCAGCAATCAATAGTTAATGATCAGAGATCTACATTAATAATACAAGTGAATGGTGTTGAATTACAAGGTATGTTCTACCACAGTTCTGTTATGATTATTATTTCAAGCAAGTATTCGAATCCAAAATTGGACAGTTAAAAAATATTACAGATAATACAAGAATTGGTAAATTATTGCAAATTAAAAAAAAATGAACAAGGGTTTAAGTGTGTAGAACCAGAAAGGCAGCAAGGGAAGCTGAGACACTTTGTCACGGCCATACTCAACCTTTTTTGGAGAAGGGATCCCCTACAACAATGGGATACTCTCTTTAATATTCCTGTGATTACAGAGCGAAACAAAGATGAAGCTAAGATTGAAATTATGCATACTTCTAAGAGGGATATTAAAATGATTAATCAGTAGCTACGGCAAGGTATGTCAACTTTTCAAAATCAGAGAGGTTTTGAATCTCTAGATATATAAGAGGGGCAACTCCTGAGACAACAACACCCTTGTCCCAAAATTAGTTTCAAACAGCCCTGTGTGTCAAGCAGATTGTCTATTAACAAAAAATATAATTGCAGGCTCTTTGTCATTTAATACAAGAGCAATTAGTGGTTTATCATATAAAATATTTTGCCTGACCTTGAAATGTTCCTGTGTTTTTGGTAAAAAAGAAGTCATGCAGTTCAAGATTGATAACAGATTTGAGAGCAGTAAATAATGTAAAACAAACAATAGGTCATTTACACCTCGGAATTCATTTACCTTCTCTATTAATTAAGTCTTAGACTATAATAGTCATAGACTTAAAGACTGATATTTTTTATGAAACCTTTGAATGACAAAGATAGGGAAAAGTATGCTCTCTCAGTACCAGTGCTGAACTGTAGTGGTTAAAAGAGATACTGTTAGAAGGGTCATACACAGTTAATGTTGAATAGTCCCACTAAAAGCAAAAATTTTGTGTAATGGGCTTGGAAATAAATTTCAGAAAGTGTCCTCAGTCTATCATTTTTTTCCTTTTTTAAAAAATATTATTAATTTATTCGTATTACATCTCGATTGTTAGCCCTTCCCCTGTTTCCTCCCATTCTTCCCTCCCACCCACTTCCCCCCTTCTCCCCTCCCCTATGTCTGTGATTGAGAGAGACCTCCTCCCCCTTTATATGCTCTTAGAATATTGAGTCTCTTCTTGTTAACTTGCTATCCTTCCTTTGAGTGTCACAAGTCCTCGCCATCCAGGGGACTAGTCCAAGGGAACTTTATTTACCAAACAAGTGGGTCAGAAGGGAGGACATCCTATTGACACTCTGGTCGAGAGTAGCATGGAAGAATGGGGAAATAGTAGGACCCACAGGTTCCTGTAAACCTACAATAGAAACTTATATCAGGCAGATCTGGGTCCTGGGGTCCTCCTCAGTCTATCATTTATTATTATATGGATGATATTCTGTTGGCAGATATTTTGGTTATTTAAAAAAAACTGTAAACAAATACAATGAATTCTACCATGTTAGGGATTACAGGTTGCTGTAGAAAAATACAGAGAGGAAAATCCCTTATATATTTAAGCTATAAGATATCTGTATGAGAAATTAAACCAGAAAAGTATAGAATAATCAAAAAACACTAAATAACTTTCAAATTGAATGGGAGACATTAACTTTTTTTGTCTACAACTGGACTATTTACCTATGAGTTAAGGCACTTACTTTAGACATTACAAGGGGAAGCACATTTAAACAGTACAATATGTTCAACATAAGAAGCAAAAAATGAGCTAATTTTGGAAGAACAAATACTTCAGATGGACTATGTCGAAACAACTGACCCTAAACTTGGTTTCATTCTGGTTATTTTGCCTTACAACATTCTCTGATGGGGCTCCTAATGCAAAGGCAAGAAAGGATCATGGGATTATTCTTAGCAAAAAAAAAAAAAAAAAAAAAAAAAAAAAACAGAGTATAAGATTAAAACATATGTAGAAAATTTTTGATTTGAGTGCAAAGAGCAGAAAAACACTGTGTCAACTGTCAGGGAAAGACCTGACAGATATTGTAATGCCTCTTACTAATTCTGAGGTTATGTCTTTCTGCCTAATTGTAGCTGGAAGTACTGTTTGGGAGAGAAAGTAGTGGCAAATCTTTAAAAAGCAAATGTATAATGTTTATAACAAGAAAATCTTGGATCCTTTCTTGTTTTGTAAAGAGGAAACCAATACAGTGTCATTCATCATTTATACTGAGGCAAGTAAGTCGTGTATGGCTGTTTGCCACACCATCTCTCACAGGGTTATAATAAATTTCTGTCAGCTTGAAGACACTTTTTTGACATTGTTTCTGAAGTGGAGAAACACATGAGAGGGCAGAGAGCCACCTACATTCTTCCTTGTAGTTAATGGCTACTTTGTTGAGGGTGGAGAAGGAAGACTATGGCCTAGGGCTTCCTTTTCATGCTCTTTAGTTTAAAGGTATTTGCAGCTTTTCAGGGGAGTGAAAGAGAACAAGAGAATTTCTGGCAACTGCTCAGGTAGCAAAATGTCTTTGTCATTTTTTTTTGAGGCTGCATTTCTGATTTACTAAATTAAATGATTTTTATTTCTTCTCAAGTATTTTATGTGGCTTAAAACCAGATTGTTTAATTCTACAATTAGCTGAGTTGTTTAGGGGTTAAATTGATTTTTAAATTTAGAGAGATATATGTTGATAGACAAGAGATATGATAGGGAATAGATTTTAATTCACTATTTTACACTCAAGAATTTAGGAAAATGTTTTAGACAAAGTTCTCAAATACAAATATAGAAAACATTTTGAATGTGACATTTATATAATTCCTGATTCTTTCGTGAGTCTTCCGGATTTATGTAGTTTATTATATATATTTGTAATAATGTAAAGGTATGTGTAAAAATAAATGTATTAAATTTTTATTCTAAGATACTATTATTTTTTAATTTGATTAACTCACTCACAGGGGTCTTACAATTGTTAATATTCTAATTATGTTGCCACTATTATGAGTATCTATAACGTGTATCTTTAAGTGTAGATTATTGTAATATCTTTGAATCAATTTTTAATTTTATGGTTTTTTTTCTGTATTGCCTAAGGATACAGGGGAACATGGATTTGCGTCAGGAACACTGCATGATATTATATCGACAACAGTCTCATTAATTCTCCCTCTAAATTTTATATATAATACTTTCATTAAGTTAAATTAGAAAAAAAAATTATTAGAGAAAAAAATATCACTCCTAAGATCTGGTGGTGTGGTGGTACAGTTGTAGACAAGTGTTTCTCGGCACACAATTATCAGCATCACAAAACTTAAAATGTTCTTAAAATTATTTTTCATTTTTCCACTTTTTTCTCCATGTTCTACCTTTATGGAAAGCACAGATTGAGTTCTTAAATCATTTTCTGCACCAATTATTAATTTATTTGGCCACCACATTTTTCACTCTCTTTATAAACATGGGCATACCCATGGCCCCATTTTAAATTATTGCAGATTCCAAGCCCAGATCCATATAACGTTCCAGAAAATTGCTTGACATAATTGCTCACGTATTTTTATAAACCAAAGACTATCAACTAATGTTATCACCTCATCACCAACATTAATGTAATTGAAAGACAACAAAGCATTATTTAACGTGACCCTGGTGGTCTTAAACTTTCCTCTTGTTTAATAAGCATTTATTTTTAGGTACAATTAGCTTTTTCAAGAACTGCCAGCCCTGTTTATTCATATATTAAAGCAGTAATTCGTTTAACTGTATAAAATAAAAAATATCTTCTTGTGGAACTCATATGCAGGGGTATTGTCAGTCTTAATCTGGGCAGGTATTCATATAATTGTCTTTATTTCCAATAAATGAATAATTACACAAACATACTTTCCATAACTTATGCATGTGCCCATCTAAAACCTCAATAGATATCAATAGAATGATGTATATTTATAATTTTCCAAATTTTGCAAAAAAATGCACATTAATTTTTTATATTTCATACTCCTAGTCTTAACTGCAGCATTTAAAGTGATGGATTTATATAAAGGTCATGTAGGACACAGATTCACTATTTCTTTGGCATGTTGACAAGCAATAGAGAATGTTTTATTCAAACCCATGCCATTAACATAATGTTTTCATGAAATTCAGAGACTTTGAACATATTTGCCATGATCTGTTGCTCTATTTCCTCATTTCCTTTTTTCAATGGACCTGGTAAACTTTTATGAGATAAATTATGAGCAATATACAAGGGATAGTTTCTCCTAAGAAGACTTGTTGTTCCATATACTATATAATTATTTCATTGTTATCAGGAGTAAATTCAAAGTTTTCAATATGCAGAATGACAATTCAGCCTTCTGAGAGTCAGTGAATGAAGTTAGCGATTCAGGAAAATCCAACGTTACCCTAAGGAATGTATAAGTTTCTAATTTTTCAATGCATGCAATTGTGCTTTAGATTACCTTAAAATTTTTATCAGAATTATAACCAGCCAAAAAAGAATTATTTGCATAGCTATAAATGGTGAGTGGCAATGTATTGGTGTCCTCTTTAACAAAACAAGAAAGGATCTAAACTGTTCATTTTATAAAGACTATACATTTGCTTTTAAAATATTTGCCATTAATATCTCCCAAACTGTTCTTCAAGCTAATATTAGGCAGAAATACATAACCTCATAATTAGTAAGAGGCATTGAAATAATTGCCAGGTCTGTCCCTTACAGTTGACACAGTGTTTGTATGCTCTTTGCAATCATTTCCGAATTTTTCTATGTATGTCTTCATCTTTTTACACTTTTTTTTTTTTTGCTAAGATAATTCCATGATCCCATCTGGCTTTTACATTAGTAGCCCAGTTAGAGAATGTTTTTAAGGCAAAATAACCAGTATGAAATCATGTTTAGGGTCAGTTGTTTCGACATAGTCCATCTGAAGTATTTGTTCTTCCAAAATTACCTCATTTACTGCTTAAAAGAATGCTTGTTCTAATTAATGTATTTAGACCAATATAGACATATGAATCAACAAGAAACCACTGCTAGAACCCAATCTATACTTTCAACATAGGAAAGTCATTTATGAACAGAGTATCCTCTAGTACAAGGATTAAAACTAGATATTCAGATGTTTGTTTTGATAATCACTGGATACTGTATTTAGATTTATACTCCATTACTTTTACCTTTTAATATATGATCTATTTTGTACTTAGTGATTAAGGTTAAGAAACTTGTGCAATCCTAATAGTAACGTTGGATTTTCCTGAATCGCTAAGTATATTCACTGAATTTCAGAATGTTGAATTGTCATTCTGCTTATTGAAAACTTTGAATTTACTCCTGATAACGATGAAAGAAGTACATAGTATATGGAATAACAAGTCTTCTGAGGAGATACTATCCCTTGTATATTGCTCATATTTGATCTCATAAAGTTTTACCAGGTTCATTGTCACAAGAAAATGAGGGAATAAACAAATTCTTAATAGAAAATATGTTCAAAACCTCTTAATTTCATGGAAAACAACATGTTAATGGCAAGGTTTGAATAAAAAGTTCCCTATTACGTGGCAACATGCCAGAGAAACAAGGAATAGGTGTTCTACATGCTCTTTATATAAAGACATCACATTAAATGCTGGAGATAACCCTGTGAGTATGAAATAGAATAGATTGATGTGTATCATTTTGGAAAATTTGGCAAATTATAAAATGTTCATCAGACTATCGATACCTATTGAGATTTTAGATGGGCACCTGCCTAAATTATGAAAAGTATGATTGTGTAATTATTCATTTATTGGAAATAAGAGCAATTATGTGAGTACCTGCACAGATCAAGACAGAAAATACCCCTGCATATGTGTCTCACATGAAGAAATTTATTACTTTATGTGGTTAAACACATTAATGCTTTACCATATTACCCAGCAGGGCTGGCAGTTGTTGAAAGAGTTCATTGTACCTAAAAAAGAAATTCTTATTAAACCAGAGGAATGTTTAAGACCACCAGGGTCAGATTAAATATTGCTTTTTGACTTTCAAATTCCTTATTTTGGTGATGTGGTGATGACAGCAGTTGAGAGACTTTGGCTTGTAGAAATAAGTGAGCAATTGTGTCAATCAATTTTCTGTAAAGTTTTATCCATCTCAGACTGGAACCTGCAATAATTAACAGACGGGGCAGGCGGTATGCCCATGTTTATAAAGAGAGTGAAAAATATGTTGGCCAACTAAAATTATAAAGATTATATCTGATCAGGAAAGTCCTCTTGACACCTAAAACATGAATGTATTAAAACAGTAGGGGAAAATTCAGGGATACCTGGTTCCTATAACATATGCATGTGATTGATGTTTTTCACTGCTCGAAAATATACAGATTCTTATAATTATATGATTCTTATACATTGAATTTTCCATATATATGTGTGCGTGTGGGTGTGTGTATTTATACTAACTCTTCTAAAATTTTGCGAATTTATAGAGTAAAAATAGATAATTATGAACACAAAACAGTTAGTATGCGTGACTTAGCATCAAGCTATATATTACCTACAGTTTGCTCAATAAATAGCATGCATTTCAACTTTAAAAACAGTATAGAAATAGAATTGGTCCTAAAAAGTGTGGAGAGAAAAAGATGCAGCCAGCTATTCCTACAATTGGCCAATACATTATTTTTTAATATTGTAGAGGAGATTATTAAAGAAGAATGGGGTAGGGTGCCCCAGAGAAACACAGATAGACAGAGACAGAGACTGGAAGAGTAAGACAGCAAAGTAGACTCAGAGGGAGTAGATATTGTTTTCTATGTATGCCCAAAATATGTTTTTTTCTAAACAGCACAAAGTAATTTTCAGAGAACAATGCCCCTGTTTCCAATAGATGAAATGACTGATTTTGGTGGGCTATCAATGTTCTTTTTTGTCTATGGAGGATAGTTATAAGTAAATACAGTATCCAGTGATTATCAAAACAAACATCTGAATATCTAGTTTTAGTCCTTGTATTAGAAGTCTTTCTGTTTGTAAATGTCTTTACAATGTTGAAAGTATAGATTGGGTTCTAGCAGTAGTTTCTGGTTGATTCATATGTCTATATTGGTCTAAAGACATCAATTACAACAAGAACACTTTTGTGGCAGAATTACTAGACAGGAGACATTGTCAAGAGAACAAAGCAACAGCCTACAGACTGGGAAAAGTTCTTTACCAACAATACATCTGACAAAAGTCTAGTATCCAAAATATATAAAGAACTCAAGAAAGTAAACCCTACCAAACCAAATAACCCAATTGAGAAATGGGGCTTGGAACTAAACAGAGAATTCTCAACAGAGGAATATCAAATGGCTGAGAACCACTTAAAGAAATGCTCATCCTCCTTAGTCATCAGGGAAATGCAAATCAAAACAACTCTGAGATTTCATCTTATACCCATCAGAATGGCTAAGATCAAAAATTCAAGTGACACCACATGCTGGCAAGGATGTGGGGAGAGAGGGACACTCCTTCATTGCTGGTGGGAATGTAAACTTTGGAAATTTATCTGGTGATATCTCAGAAAAATAGGAATAGGGTTTCCTCAAGACCCAGCTATTCCACTCCTTGGAATGTACCCAGAAGATGCTCCAGCACACAACAAGAAAATTTGTTCAACCATGTTCATAGCAGCCTTATTCATAATAGCCACAGAATGGAAACAGCCTAAGTATCCCTCAGTAGAAGAATGGATAAAGAAACTGTGGAACATATATACTATGGCATACTACTCAGCTATTAAAAACAAAGAATTCCCGAAATTTGTGGATAAATAGATTGAGCTAGAAGTGATCATAATGAGAGAGTTAACCCAGAAGCAGAAAGACTCAAAAGACTCACTTATATCTGCATACTAGCCCAAGGGGCATGTCCCACGAAAGCCTTCACCTACCAGGAAACTGGGACAGAGGGAAGGACATCCTATTGGGACTCTAAATGAGAGAAGCATGGGAAAATAGCAAAGTAGAAGGATCCAGAGGGTCCTAGAAATCTACCTGTTGAACATTATGATAGGCAGATTTGGGCCCAGGGGTCTCACTCAAACTAAGGCACCAGCCAAGTACAATACAAGCGGCATACTTTAAGCTCCTACCTAGATCTAGCCAATGGTCAGAATATTCTCCACAGTTGAGTGGAGAGTGGGATATGACTTTCTCACGTACTCTGGTGCCTGACATTTGAACAAGTCCCCTCGAGGGGGAGACCTGGTGGCACTCAGAGTAAGGACAGCAGGTTGCCAAAAAGAGACTTGATACAGGGGGAGGTAATCCCCCTCAGGAACAGGCATAGGGGAGGGGAATAATGGGAAATGGGGGGAGAGAAGAAGGTGAGATTACCAGGGATGGGATAAACATTGAGATGTAACAAGAATAAATTAATTTTAAAAAAAAGAAAGAAATAGAGCCTACAAGTGGCACCCAAAGTGGGGCCTGAGGGGTTTCACAGTCCCTAATGTTATGAGAAAAGTTTCAAAATTCAAAGTTAGAGAAATGCTGTTTCAGGTTATCAAATATGTCGCAACTGCTGTTTCAAAACTCTTTCCTCCCTTATATTTAGAGGAAATTCTCTATTTTTTTTGTTGTTGTTGTTGTGTTTTTATTACAATATTTCATCCTTAAAAAGATTCAAAGAAAGGCTAATGACAGAAAAAAGCCAGAAAGGTCAGTAAGTTCTATCCTTTTGGAAAAGATTACGTATTTGACTGGACAAATAAAAAGACTAAAAACAAGGAAGGGATGGAAAAGCGAATGGAGAGATAAAGGACAAAAAAATAGAGAAACCAGAAAACCAGACAAAACCAGAAGAGTCAATAAGCCCTATACTTTAAAAAAAAATTACTGACTTGACTGATCAAATGGACAAAATCCAAAAAAAACTGGATGGGCTGTAAAATCAGAAGGCACCTTTGGTTAAAAAGGGTGGAAAAGGCCCCTGATGTGAGGACAAGGACATGTCAAAAGAAAAGGAGTTCTATCCAAATCTTCCCCCTGTTCTCCCAGGCCCTGGCTTGGGCCACGAACCCTAACTACCTACTAGCTAGCACCAGGCAACCATTCTGAGTTTCCAGGAGGTCTGTCACAATTTCTCTCCTCTCCTCTTGCCTCCACCTCACCCACAGGCCCAGACCACTGGGCATAGCTCAGGAGACTTCACACTCTTTCTTTCCTCCAGTGTCCCCAAGTGGTTCTCTGATATGGGCCTTTCTTTTTGCCTACTCCTAGGAAACCCACCTACATCAATGTGGGCAGGGCTGTGTAGAAATGCAGCTACAGCTCTCTCAGGCGATTCAAATGGACCAAACAGCCCCTAGAAAGTAGGCAGGAGGAGCAATTTTCACTTGTCCCACCAGGATTCACACAACACATTCCCACTTCTGAGCTCTTCTGCCACTTCTCATTTTTCCCCCTAGAGATTTTCTTATTTTATGTGTGAAAACCCTATCTTCATGTTTATCTCCCTGCTGGTAGAGGGCATCAGAATGCAGTATGGATGACTGTCAGCCACTGACATTTGCTGGGAATTGACCTCAACACATCTGGAAGAGCAGACAGCGCTCTTATCCACTGAACCATCTTTCCAGTCCACTTTAACAAAAGTCCCAGACTCCAAACAAATAACTACACCAGGCACTATCATCCTTTCCCTCTAGGGCCCACACTCATAGCACAGACAACTATTTCTCCCTAAAGAAAATGTGTCTGGTCTACAGCCTGCATACAAAAATACCCACAAACACATACACAGATCATCTACTGATACTTGTTTTCTCTCTCTCTCCCTTCCTCTCTCCCTTCCTCACATTCCCTCCACTTTTATTTCTTTCTATTTCAAATTTCTATTTATCTATTTCTAGCTCCTCCTCTCTCCACCTCTCCCTCTCCATCTTTGATCTACACAGTTCCAGCCACAGTACACAGGGCATATAGGTCTGTTTGGAGACTAAGTGAGATATAGAACATGAACACTGGGCAAATGCTTGTCACTTTCCAACAGGAAGCATTTCTTCCCATAGCACCGAGAGTCTCTAGGGGCCCAGCTGCACACAGACAACATCTTCCAGGATGGCCCCTAGAAGATCAGTCTCCTAGCCTCCTGGGGACAGCCTTGCCACTGCCTTTGCTTCCCAACTATATCACTCTTGGAAGCCTACTGGAGAGCATCCACTCTGATGCTGCAAAGAGAGTTCCATTGGGATTGGGCCTGCTTTGAGTTCTTAAAGGTGCCAGGCCAGCAGGCGACCCCCAAGGAAGGGTCCTGCCACCTTCCATGTGGATGGTACTCACATGGTCCCAATCACCAAATTTTGTGGACCTTCACCAGCTCAACCCAGGCAACCCGGAAAACTGAAGATCTTTTGCTTAGGCAAAAGGTTATGAAGTCCTAAAGGGCTTCCTCTACAAGCCATCCTGTCTTTCTGACTCTCAATTCTGACCTAAACACAATAATAATTGCTACACACTGGGTCCTCTATTGACTTGCCTCTGGCCTCTCACATCCTAGCTTCCCATCCAGGAGAAACACAGAGAATCAACACACACACACACACACACACACACACACACACAAACACACACATATTGCAATCTTCTAGGGCCCACATTGTGGCACCAGTTACGTCTCTGTTTTTCCGTATGAGATCACTGGAAAGGGCAGAGCAGGACAGTATAAGGGGCCCTGCTGCCCAGTGACCCTATTCTCCCTGTTAGGCCAAGTGATCCTGTCAGTCAGGGGAATACACAAGTATGTTACTCTCAGGGATCCTGGGCATCACTGTGGAGGGCTTCATAGTGTACCTGGCCTGCATGGAAGCTGACTGCCTGGTGTCTTTGGGGAATCCTTCAGAACACACCATCCTCTGGCTGCTTCTCTTGAGATTCAACGCAAATCACAACACAGCTTTGGGCTCCTACCCACTAGATACATACAGCAAGGTTGCATATTGACCATGATGGTGCCTTACAGACCTTTGAAGGGTTCTGGGATATCACTCTCTTCCTGCCAGATCAGGTTCCTGAGCTACACCTGGAGAACAGCTCCAAGAGTGACAGACCGACAGAAAGACAGACACACAAACACATACACAAACAGAGAGAGAGAGAGAGAGAGAGAGACAGAGAATGAGAGAGAATATGAATGAATATGATAAGGATATGAGGAGGGGAGAGAGAGAGACAGAAAGAGACAAAGAGAGAGAGAGAGAATGCAAGCAAGCAGGCTACCCTCAGAGAACTGTAAAGAAAGCCAACTGCTTGTCGGAGGTGACATGGTATGCCTGCATGTGTCGCTAATTCACCAAGGTGGCCTTCTGTCTCAAACTCCAGATGCAGGTGCTCAGCCTGCGCTAAGAAGTCAGTTCCTACATCAGCAGCCCCACAAGAGCGGTGCCTACTGGTGGCAGCGGTGGCAACATAATCCGGGGGCAACGAAGGGCTTGGATGGCCACACAGAGATGGGTGGCCTTGCTGTGAAAAGCCGAGAATGGTGGGATAACAGCTTTTTTCAGTGCTATGGGCGCTATTTCCAGCAGGAAAGTTGCTGATTCTAGTCCAGGTGGGGCAGTTTCTAGTAGACACGGGCCTGTCTTGGGGACCAAGCCATGGTGCTGATTGAGATCCACGTTGATTACTCCACGGAGGTGAGTGTCACCACCGAGGTCGGTGCATCCTGCTGTTCCTCAAGATCCTGACAGTCTCTGTTGCCCTCTAATACAAGCGAGACTACTGGCGACATGAGATGCACCTGGTGGGAGCTGCGGGAGGAACTGGATTTCCTGGAGCAGCTGCGCGAGAGGCAGGACTTCAGGTGCCATTTGCTGCATGGGTTCCATCTCCGTTGCTGTGGCGATCTGGGTTCTGGTTCTGGTTACAGCAGCGACTCAGTAGGTAACGACCTCATCACGGTTGGGAGGCAGCAACTTGGTGGCGGCAGCGATGTGGGCGGAGGGAGTAGGGGACTCAAGAGGGCAGCTTTGGGAGGGTCGGGACTTCAGGTGCCATTCCTTGCAGAGGTTCCAGTCTCCTTAGCGTTAGACCTCCCTATTATGGTCCCAAATGTAGGCTGAGACGCAGTTTCCTGGCTGCTGCCTGCTGAACTGGGAAGATGGAGGCCGGAAAGCAGGCAAGATTTTCCGCTCTGAACACTTTTTTCTTTTATAAAATAAATTTTTTTTATAAAATAATTTTTTTTATAAAATAAATTTTTTTTATAAATTAATTATTTTTTTTTTTAATTTATTTTATTTTTTAAATTTATTTATTTATTTATTAATTATATATCGGGGGTGAGTGTCTGGGTCTGTCTGTCCTGCCGTCTCTGTTTTGGTGTCTCTGAGCTCATGTCTCTGAGTGTGTGTGACTTTGTGTCTTTAAAACCACGTCTCTCTCTCTCTCTCTCTCTCTCTCTCTCTCTCTCTCCCTCTCTCTGTCTCTGTCTCTGTCTCTGTCTCTGTCTCTGTCTCTGTCTCTATCGTCCTGGGTACACTTCCTTGAACATGACATTATTTTCTGTACTTGTTCTAGATGTTTCCTGATTGTTTCATCTTCACGCGTGGACGGGGCCAGGTGACGCGTCGGCGGAGTTCCGAGGTAAGTGGGCGTGATCTTCGGCAAGAGTGGGCGTGTCCCCAAAAAGAGTGGGCATGGACCCTAGATGCGTGGGCGTGTCATCCTAAAAAGTGGGCGTGTCCCCGAAACAGAGTGGGCGTGTCCTCTTATAAGAGTGGGCATAGCCTCTTAATGCGTGGGCATATCCTCAGTTAAGAGTGGGCGTGTCATTTGACAAGACTGGGCGTGGCACCGAGAAGAGTTGGCATGGTCCCTTGGTGCATGGGCGTGTCCTCTGAGAAAAGTGGGCGTGTCCTCGGGTAAGAGTGGGCGTGTTCTCCAGGAAGAGTAGGCGTGGCACCAAAAGGAGTGGGCGTGGTCCCTTGGTGTGTGGGCGTCACTTCAGGTAAGAGTGGGCGTGGCCTCCGGGTTCGTGGGCGATTGTTTGGAAAATCCCTCTTCTTGGGGTCTCTACTTAAAATGTCTATATTCTAAGTGTCTCCGACTGGACATTTTTTTTTCTTTAACACCACGTCTCTCTCTCTCTCTCTCTGTCTCTGTCTCTGTCTCTGTCTCTGTCTCTGTCGTCCGGGTCAAGCTCCATGGAACATGACATTGTTTTCTGTTCTTCTAGATGTCTCCTGATTGTTTCTTCTTCATGCTCAATGACGCGTGAGCGGAGTCCGGAGGTAAAGTGGGCATGGCATCTTTTGGTGCATGCGTGGTGCCTCAAAAAGTGGTCCTGTCCTCTGGTAAGAGTGGGTGTTGTCGCTTGGTGCGTGGGCATGTCCTCCGAAGAAAGTGGGCGTGTCCTCCGAAGAAAGTGGTTGTGTCCTCAGGTAAGAGTGGGCATGGCCCTGAAATGAGTGGGCGTGGCCCAGGAACGAGTGGGCGTGTCTCCTTGGTGCGTGGGCGTGTCTTCCGGTAAGAGTGGGTGTGGCACAGGGAAAAGTGGGCATGGCACTTTAGTGCATGAGCGTTTTTCTGGTAAAAGTGGGCCTGTCTCATAAACAAGTGGGCATAGCCTCAGGGTGTATGGGCGGTCTAATGGAATGCATGGGCAGGTTCCTTAGAAGACCCCTCTTCCTGTTGTCTCTACTCTCAGTGGATTTTTTTCCTTTAACACTACGTCTCTCTCTCTCCCTCTCTCTCTCTCTCTCTCTCTCTGTCTCTGTTTCTGTAGTCCTGGTCACACTTCATAGAACATGACATTGTTTTCTGTTCTTGTCCTAGGTGTTTCCTGATTCTTTCATCTTCATGCTCCAGGGATGTGTGGGCGGAGCCAGGTGACCAGTGGGCGGAATTCCGAGGTGAGTGGGCATGTCCTCCGGGAAGAGTGGGTGTGGCCCCTTGGTGCGTGGGCGTGTCCTCCTATAAGAGTGGGCATGGCCCTTTGATACGTGGGCATGTTCTTTGGTAAGAATGGACGTTTCTTCCGGTAAGAGTGGGCATATCCTCAGGTAAGAGTGGGCGTGTGCGAGAAAAGAGTGGGCGTGCCCTCCTATAATAGTGGGCGTGGTCCCTTGGTCCGTGGGCGTGTCATCAGGTGAGAGTGGGCGTGTCCCTTTGGTGTGTGAGTGTGTCCTTGTTAAAAGTGGGCGTGGTCCCTTGGTGCATGGGCATGTCCTCTGGAAAGAGTGGGCGTGTCCACCGAGAAAAGTGGGCGTGTCCTCGGGTAAGAGTGGGCGTGTCCCCTTGGTGCATGGGCGTGTCCTCCGTTAAGAGTGGGCGTAGTCACTTGGTGCGGGGGTGTGTCCTCTGGGTGTGTGGGCGGTTTTTTGGAAGACCCCTCTTCTTGGTGTCTCGACTCACAATGTCTGTAAGTGTCTGCGAATGGACGTTTTTTTCTTTAAAACCACGTCTCTCTCTCTCTCTCTCTCTCTCTCTCTCTCTCTCTCTCTCTCTCTCTCTCTCTCTGTCTCTGTCTCTGTCTTCTTTGTTCTGTCCTGGTTACGCTCCATCTACCATGATATTGTTTACTCTTCTTGTCATAGATGTTTGCTGATTGTTTCATTTTCAGGCTCCCGTGACACGTGGGCGGAGTCTTGCGGTAAGTGGGCTTGTCCTCGCATAAGAATGGGACCTTATGAGGCTGAGAAGCTTCTGCAAGGCAGAAGACACTGTCAGCAGAACAAAGCAAGAGCCCACAGATTGAGACAAAATTTTTACAAACCCTACATTTGACAAAGGGCTGATATCTAAAGTATATAAAGAACTCAAGAAATTAAACACTACCAAACCAAACAACCCAATTAAAAAATGGGGTTCAGGACTAAACTGAGAATTCTCACAAGAGGAATAATGAATGGCTGAGAAACACTTAAAGAAATTCTCAACATCTCTACTCATCAGGAAATGCAAATCAAAACGACCTTGTGATTCCATCTTACACATATCCGATTAGCGAAGATCAATAACTCGAATGACAACACATGCTGGAGAGGATGTGGTGAACGGGGAACATTTCTCCACTGTTGGTGGGAGTTTAAACTTATTCAACCACTCTGGAAAGTAATATGGCAATTTCTCAGAAAGTTAGGAATAGCTCTACCCCAAGACCCAGCTATAACACTCCGGGGCATATACCCGAAATATGCCCCACTGTGCAACAAAGACATTTGTGCAACTATGTTCATAGCAGGCTTATTCGTAATAGCCAGGACCCGGAAACAACCGAGATGTTCCTCAATTGAAGAATGGATGAAAACTGTGGTACATCTACACAATGGAATACTATTCAGCTATTAAGAACAAGTAAATCTTGAGTTTTGCTTGCAAATGAATGGTATTAGAAAGGATCATCCTAAGTGAGATAACCCATAACCAAAAATACACGAATAGTATATACTCACTCATATGTGGATTTTAAACCAACACAGACATTCTAGGAGAGATTCCACCCAGCAGGACATAGGGACATTTACAGAGACGTAAAGCTAGACACTGGGCAGAGTCTAGAGTGTGTAGAGTGGCCCAGTCAGGCCACACAGGAAGAGGTCATATATAGTACAGGGGATATTAGATAAACTATGATCAGATGGTAGGGGAGGAGAGCTCACCTATAAAAGGAATAGGAGAAGGAGGGAAAGGGGTTGAGAGAGAGCATGGGATCGGGGGTAGATGAGGGAGGGAGTGGGATCAAGAGGGGAAGAGTAAGGGGTCCACAATTGAGATGTAAAGAACTCAAACTACAGAACAAGCAGGTAATTTATATTCCTAATGCTACTATATGGCAATAGTTCTGAGACTGGCAGAGGTATAAGTGTATCGGCATAGAGAGACCTCATTTGGACCACAGAATCTCTGTGAATTACTATTAGAGGCCATTACTAGTAAGGCATAAAGGAAGATTTGTAAATGCTTTAAGTTGACCCATACAATGACCAGAAAATTAACTTTAATTGTTCTGGGCATCCCGCACACCTCATACAATTATAATGCTAGAACTGTATAATACTTGTGAGAGATTGTGTTTTCAGAAAAAAATAACCAGCCGGATCAGACCTGACAGGAATCAGTCCCCCCAGCAGAATGGACACTGAGATCCTGCATCCTCCTAGATCCAACCCTGGATGATTCTGTTCCTTTTACTCATCAGAGTTGGACAGCTTCCTGAACAACATTGTAGAAAATTTCTAATCCAATTAAGACCGCCATTGCAATCTCCTACTAAGCCTGTAATCTCTGAACATTTAGAAACTGAACCACAAATGCAATCAATAGATTGCTTAACCATTCTCTCCAATTTTGGGGGGCCCACTCCAAAGTATTATGGGCCACAATTGAACCTGAAGAAACCTTAAGAGAACGATGCCCCATTCCCTCAAAAGGGCGGTACAGTTGTATAGGTTGCTGTATGTTTGCCTGATCTAAAAATTCTTATTTTTATCAGGTGGTGGTCATAAATCAATATTGGTCTTATACAGAGAAAAATTAGGGGAAACACAGGATCATCTCTCTTTGCCTTTATCTTGCATACGTAGGCAAGTAGATGGGAGATGAAAAGAAAGAAGGGGAGATTTAGGAACATAGAGGAAAGATAGAACAAAAGCTAGATGATTGAACCTTCTCCTTAACTCAAAGCCTTAATTGCTACTTATAATGAAGGGTACGTCTAAGTCCTTGCTATAGATTTCAATATATTGATACAAAACATGGGCATGTCAAATAACTGGCAGATTTTAACACAAGAATATATATATTAAGTCTTAACAGGTAGATATGACTATATCGATATATGAGGTAAAATAGTTGAATAATGTCTTCAAAGGCCTCAGAGACACACAGAATATGGAATTTAAAGTTGTCCTCACATTCCTAAATTTCTTTGACAACAAGACAAGTTAAGTCCTGACAATAACCAGCCGACCTCAAAAAAGATGATGAACGTCAAAGAGCCTCCTTATGGACATGGCTTCAAAGGTGGCAAAATAATGACTGGGCAAAATGTCCTCGTTCTACCACTAACAGAATATGCCTAAAAATGAGAAACTTAGATGCAGGCAGAGTCGAAGGCCACACTCTGCCAAGTCAGAGTAAGCAAGTCCTCAATAGTTCCTGCCATGCGAACAAGTCTGGTAGAAATATTAGGCCAGAAAGCTGAGCATGAGGCTCCAACATTATAAAGTGTATTGGAGGACTGGTCAGGTGGTAAACTGTCAAGTCAATTTGTACATTTTGGAAACTGCTAACCCACACTGCTGGTTCACTCAGGAATTTAGGTTTTATTCCTTCTCAAGTCTCTGAGGGTCATTGAAGATAAGATAATATAGTTCTATAACCAAGTTTAGCTGGTTATGGGACAAGATCTTTTTAGATCAAGATAAAGAAGTTAAGATATTAGACTTGAGAGAGGGTAGATATTGAATCTCATTTTGAAATCTAGACACAACAAGACAGAAAAAACACCTCAAAGGAGATGAATACAGATGGCCAAGTCACTATGAATGTAACATATATAGTACTCAGTATTCTCATGGTTGTCACATGGTTCTCCCTGCTCTATGTAGTTTGTTTTACACATATGTAATAAAATAAAAGTATATATTTTAAAAAAAATGTATAATGTAATAGAATAAATACTCAAAGACCATATTTAGACAAACAATTTAAAAAATCATACTATGTATGTATATTCATGTGTGTGGAAAGTATTTAATCTATAAGTATATTAGAAACTGTGTAACATTGAGTTTATTATAATAATTATATTCCATAACATTTTATTTGATTAACTTCAATTATACACAAATTATTCGTTTAAATGCCTTTACTATTTTTGAAATTTAAAAAAAACTTGAAATACAGAGATATGTTTAATTATATTGTTATACTAAATATTGAATCCAATATTATCTTGGGTTAAACAACATAATGTTCATGTATATATAAGGATCAAGATACAAAAAAAAAATCCATTGGATAGAGCATTACATAGAACTTCAAACAAATAAGCAACGGCTTATCCCTGCATTGAAAGAAATAAAAGAGATTTTTAGTTCTTTTGGTGAAGCAACTCAAAATTTAAGGTAAGGCTTTTAGTACAAGTTTGCTTGCTTTTATTCATAGTTGTGTTGAAATTAGCCTATCAGTATCACCAAACTCTAAGGAAAGGAAAATTGGAAGGATAGAGAAAAAGTACTTTTTGTTTGTTTACTGATGTTTTTTATTGTTGTTGTTTTTCGTTTTGTGTACACCTCTAGCTGGCCTGAAAATCACTATGAGTGCTGGGATTGAAGGCAAGCAGCACCATTCCTGGCCTTGTCAGTTTTCTTTGTTTTGTTTTTTAAATTTTTGTTTTGCTTTGTTTGGAAATTAAAATCCTTGGTTGTTTCAATTCCTTTATATTTTATCAAATAGATGTGTTAAGGAAGATATAATTGAGTATAACAAATCAGATAAAAATTGACTGTCTCTTTTAATCATGAGTGATAATTCAGAATTACATGACATTCAGTAGCTATCCTAGAATTCATTGTTTGCTTTTATCCACTTCCATTTTATTTTGCCTTTATTTAAGGTTTAAGTTTCATTTACCATTCTATCACAAAACAGTATTTTCTAGACTTTATATGTAAATTTGTTTAATTGAAGAAAGTTTCAACTCTTCTGTATTTTGTTTTTCTAGACAGGGTTTCTCTGTAGCCTTGGTTGTCCTAAATTCTCTTTGTAGCCCAGGCTGGCCTTGAATTCACAGAGATTAGCCTGCGTCTGCCTCCTTAGTGCAGGACTTACAGGCATGTGCCATCACACCTGGCAAAATTTTCACCATTCTTATTTTACTTAAAAATTATAGTGCAGAATTCTATTTTCCTGTTATATAAATATATAATTATTTGTTTATTTTTTCAAAAGAGGAGCTCTGTGAATAACAACCCTGGTTCTCCTGTCCTGGAACTTGTTTTGTAGACCAGGCTGGCTTCAGCCTCACAAGCATCCACCTGCCTATGCCTTCTTAGTACTAGGATAAAAATGTGCACAGCCATGACTAGCCTTTCTTTTAAATGTTAGAGTTCAATTTCTTGCTATGTCATTCTTCTAAACACTGGCATTAAATGTGTTTACTTGAATGAGAACAGGGTGACCTTAAAATGGGTGATCTTCATCTCTCATCCTCTTTAGCATATCATACTTTCAGTGTGTTCTACTGTAACCAACTAGTTAGATTTTTCTAGCAATTTAAATGTTTTGTTTCATGTTAATACATGCCAACCGGAGGACTATAACTTCTTATGTTTTTGTAGTATATTTGGATGTAAGCTGCTTTGGTAGAAAGTGTGTGTTGTTATCAAAATGTTTGCAGTGCAATAACAATTTGTAAGGAAGTTGGGTTGTGTTTAGGTAAATAAAATCTATTTGAGAAAAGACCTTTCATCTGTTATGAGTACTTTATTGTACATAAGATAATTAGGTAATTGGAACATCTTTTCTACATCTAGCTTGGTATAATTATGGCATAGAATATAATTTTTGTATAAGTAGAAATTTAAGGAGTTTATATCCTTTGATTTTTTAAAAGATGAATTAACTATTTTTCTATTCCTAGAACATATTGAAAATTACAGAATTTCATGGACATAAAAAAATAGTGAAAATAAATAGTATTAATTGGAAGTATACTTTGATTATATATGACCCGTTTTGTCCTTTATAATATACTGAATTTTTCTTTCCAAAGGTGGTCATTTCACTAGCATTGCAAGAATGCTACAGATACAACTTAGCAGTGAGAATTCTAATCCTGCATATCCTCACTGACATATGATGGATTGGTATGAACATAAGCCATTTAATTATTTTTTAATTAGGTTATTTGTTTCCATAATGTAAACTTTAAGATTTCTCTAAATGTTTTTTTTTCATTTTTTTATTTAAACTGTTTTTTTATTAATTTATTCTTGTTACATCTCAATGTTTATCCCATCCCTTGTATCCTCCCATTGCTCCCCCCACTCCATTTTCCCATTATTCCCCTCCCCTATGACTGTTCCTGAGGGGGATTACCTCCCCCTATATATTCTCATAGGGTATCAATTCTCTTCTTGGCTACCTGCTGTCCTTCCTCTGAGTGCCACCAGGTCTCCCCCTCCAGGGGACATGGTCAAATGTGAGGCACCATAGTATGTGAGAAAGTCATATCAGACTCTCCACTCAACTGTGGAGAATATTCTGACCATTGGCTAGATCTGGGAAGGGGTTTAAAGTTTACCTCCTGTATTGTCCTTGGCTGGTGCCTTAGTTTGAGCGGGACCCCTGTGCCCAAATCTGCCTATCATATTGTTCTACTTGTAGATTTCTAGGACCCTCTGGATCCTTTTATTTTGCTATTCTCCCATGCGTCTCTCATTTAGAGTCCCAATAGGATGCCTTCCCCTCTGTCCCAGTTTCTTGATAAGTGAAGTCTTTTGTGGGACATGCCCCTTGTGCTAGTATGCAGATATAAGTGAGTATATAGCATTTGATTCTTTCTGCTTCTGGGTTAACCCACTCATTATGATCATTTCTAGCTCAATCCATTTATTCACAAATTTCGGGAATTCCTTGTTTTTAATAGCTGAGTAGTATTCCATAGTGTATATGTACCACAATATCTTTATCCACTCTTCTACTGAGGGACACTTAGGCTGTTTCCATGTACTGACTATACATAAAGATATTTCAGTTTTTTCTTAAGTTTATTTTTTGTAGGTGATCTATGTTTTATGTTCCTTTAGAGTAAGGGACTTCAATCCTGTTAAAATTGTGAAGGCTTCATTATTGTCCTACTCAATTATATATCCTGGGAAATCTCTTTGTGAACTTGAGAAAAGTGTAAATACAAAGTAAATATACTTAAAATCCCTTATAGTTCCCTGTTGTACCTAGCATGTTTAAAGGGTTGTTATTGTCTTACATTTTTTTTTTCAATTTTCTACCTGTTTGTTTTAAATGTCACTGATATTTCTATTTAGCTTTCGTTAATTTGTTTATTCCTAAGTTGCTGTCTTGTTTTTGTTTCAGTGATATTGTCAATTTTATGTTTGTAATTGTTAATGTCTTTCTGATAGATTTTGTTGGTTATTATTATAAAATTTTTGTCTATAGTCAAAATTTTGTCTCTTTTATTTGCTTTTTGAGAAAAATTTACTTATTTTATTTTCTTTATATGTATGTGTGTTTGCATGTCTGAATTTATGGTTTTTGAGTCTGAGTGCTGGGTAACAGGCACTGTGAGTTGTTAAGTCCAGCTGCTCTGCTGTGTCCAGATGTTTTCTTGTATCCATCTGCCTCTGGCTATTACACTCCTTCCATCCCTCTTCTGCAGTACTTTGGGTTTCTAAGCTTTGTAAAGAGAAATCGTGGTATGTATGTTCCACTTAGGGTTCAACATTCTGCATCTTCTTATTCTCTGCACCTTGGTCTGTTGTGGTTCTCTGTCTTAATCATACTCTATTGCAAGAGTCTCAGAAGAGGGCTGAAAGATGCATTGATTTACAGGAGGAACAATTAGTCATTAGGAGTCGGCTTAATACTGTGAGTATTTAGCAAATTGATAGTTCTACGTTCTCTCCTAAGGCTTAGAACCTTTGTAGGCATAGGTTTGTTCAGGGTACAACAATTATGCACATGTATGGGCTTCATATTGCTGAGTGGAACTTTAATCCAAACAGATATTTGTTGATTTCTCCCATGATGTTTATGGCACTATTATAGTAGTTGATGTAGCATGACAGGATAGCCACATATAACTAATAAATACTTTCCCCTTCTGGTAGTGTGTTTAGCACCTTTCAGCAATGTGAGAGCTAGCCAGTAGGAATGAAGCTTCTAGGTCTGTTACAAACGTAATTTCTCCATGTTCTATGACTCAAGTATGAGGCATCATCACCAATATGATCTTGTTATCAAGTTCTATATGGCAACCATGAGAAATAATAATGTCCTATATGTTTAGGAATCTATGGATCCTTCCAATGAAAGTCTCTTCCCATGGCCTATGTGCTAGTTTGAATAAGAGTGGCTCTCACAGGCTCATATATATGAATGCTTAGCCATTAGAGCTTAGCACTATTTGAGAAGGAATAGCTTTGAGGTTCAAAAATCTAGGCCTAATTCACTCTCTTTCTGCTGCTAGATATAGGATTTTCAGATACTTTCCCAGTACCATGTTGGCTTTTATTCCACCTTTCTCCCTGTCATGAGGGTAATGGACTAAACCTCTGAAAGTGCAAGCAAACTGAATTAAATGCTTTCTTTCATAAGAGTTGTAATGGTCATGGTGTCTCTCCACAGCAGTAGCATAGAGATGAAGACAAGCTGGGGCAACACAGTGACAGGCTGGACCATGCTGCTTATTGGTGGAATGTGGAATTTTTGGGTTTTGGATTAGGAAATTAGTTGAATGCTTTAAGCAGGCCTTGATGGACCAACTTAATAGGAGAATGGAAGACACTGCTGAGGATGATTTGACCTTGGGGGCCCAGCTCAGGAAATTACAGAGGGGAAGAATATTACTAGGTGTCTTAGAGACTTTTCTTGTCATATTTTGGCAATGAATGTGGCTACTTTCTGCCTTTGTCCTAAAATTTTGCTGGGGCTAAATTGAAGAGTGTTGAAATAATGGTATTGGCAGTGGAAGTTTCAATAAACATTGCATGGACTGTGTCATTTGGTTGTTAGTAGTCACTCTTGGGCAGATCTATAATGAAAAGGAGCAAGCTAGAAAAAGATAAATAGAAAGTGTACAGTTTGAGGAGAAAGGGAAGTATAGTGGAGCTATGTCCAGTGCTCAAAGAGATAAAAATATTGAAGAAAAATCTAATGCTAAGTGGTATCAAAGGAATAGTGACATGAGGACAGGATGCCATACCACTAAGATTCAAACTAGTGAAAAGGAATTAAAGAAAAGCATAAGCAGTGAAGAAAATCATCAACAGAAATCTGATGAAGGTGTAATTGGAGGAGGGGGAACCAAGTTCCACGAAAACAAGCAGAAGAACTTGAAAGCTTTGTGCACATGGTTTTGGCTTTAGAGTCAAGGATATAAGAAAGGAGTTGTGAAATCTTCCTTCATGACTAAGGAGAGCCCTAGAGGTCAGTCATGTGTCAGGCATGTACTTGTATAAAAGTCTAGAGAGCAACTGTGTGAAGCTGTGACAATGATGCCTGGATTGTGCTGAAGACCTCAAGATGTTAGAGATGGAAGAAGCAAGGGAATCTTGGTAAGGAGAACTACTAACAGGGAGTGGAACCAGACCATGAAAAATAAGTGTGTTTCAGTCAACAAAGCTGAAAGGAGTTGCAGATCTGAAGAATGTTTTGAATTCAGACATGGAGATGTGAAATTTAGAGTTTGCCCTGTTGGTTATCAGTCCTGCTTTGGTTCGTTATTGTTTCACGAAGCTTGCTTTCTCCTCTTTTGGAACGGTAATGTATATTCTGTTCCATTGTACATTGGAAGTATGTGAGCTGCTTTTTTATATTGATTTCACGAGGGATTATGATTAAGAAAATGCTATAAGTCTTAGAGACTTTGAGCTTTGTACTTTTAAACAGTGTTTAGGTTGTGATGGGCTGTGGGAACTTTTGAAATTGGCCTGAATACACTTTTTTGTTTTGATATGGCTATAAGTCTATGGGAGGGCAGGACATAGATTGTGTTGGTTTGGATAGGAATGGACCCTATAGGCTCATACATTTGAATGCTTAGTCATAGCGAGTGGCATTACTTGAGAAAATGATCAAGAAGTGTGGCCTTGTTGGAGTAGGTGTGGGCTTGTTGGAGGAAGTGTGTCACTGGGGGTGGGAATTGTGATTATAAAAGTCCAAGCCAGGCCCAGTGTTGTTCTCTCTTCCTGCTGCCTGTGGATTTAGGTGTAGCACATTGAGTCCTTCTCTAGCACCATGTCTGTGTGCTGTCATTGCTCTCTGCCATGATAACAGACTAATAAAACTCTGAAATTGTAAGCAAGTTCTAAATGAATGCTTTCTTTTATAAAAGTTAGTATGGTCATGGTATCTCTTCATAGCAATAGAACATAGACTAGGACAGTCCCTTAGCAGTTTTCTGATGTTTATAGCTATCGAAATGAAACATGTGTTTTAAGATTCAAAGCTAACATCCACAAATGAGATAAAAACATGTGGCCTTTGTCTTTCTGAGTTTAAGTTATCTTATTCAGAATGAATGCTTCTTTTTCCATCCATTTATTTACCTGTGAATTTCATAATTTCACTTTAAATTTATTTTAGAATATAGTATAAAAACATTGGAAATAAAAACTATATAACTCAATCAATTTCTATACAGTTAGAGTAGCCATTTAGAACAGAAGCTGTGGAGTTTCACATTGGATTTCATGCTTCAATATCAAGTATGTTTATACACTTATTTATCAACATCATTTCCTCTCTTTTTATATTCTACTTCATGTCACTATGTGGCTGAAGTGCAATGTCCCCAATATATCCCACCTCTACTATGTTCTCAAAGTTGTTTTCTATCAAACTTGTTGGGATTCAAATTCCCCCTTAAGGCCTCTTCCTAGATTCTTCAGTTCTAAATATACTCAAATTAAAAAAAACATAAAAATCCTCATGAATCTAATATCTATATAATAAAGAAAATGTAAAATTTGCCTTTCTTGCCTAGGTCACTTCATACAGTATAATTTTCCAGTTTGCATGTATTTTAATTTTCTGATTTCCACACTCAGCTCTCTTAAACCTATACCATGCTTTTAAATGAAGTCCATTTTCTATGTGCACTTAGGTTAAGATTCAGCTATTGTGAAATGAATGCTAACTAACGTGATGATAAGCTATCTTGTATCAAGATTCATATTCTTTGCTTATACTCCTCGTAGTGCTAAGTAAATACTTCATGCTATTTTATTTATACTGCTTTGAGTAACCTGCTCACACTCATTCAAAACTGTATGTTCCTGACTACATGCCTCCTAGCAGTGGATAAACTTCCCTATGGACTCAGCCATGCTAGAAGTTTTCATCAATTTTATTCCTAACAATAGCGTTCTGACTTGGATAAGACATATTTTTAAATTTTTAATCTGCATTTTTCTTATTGTTAAGTATATTAAGCCCTCTTTGGGAGTGTGTTCTGTTCAATTTCATACCACATTTTGAAATTTTGTTCATTTTTTAGCATTACATTTATATAATAAAATATAATTATATTTGCCTCAAAATTTCTCTAATTTTAATGAAATCAAGCAAAATTTGATCAGATTTTTTTGTGTTTCTAGTGCCCAAACTTTTTTGTTCTTTATATATAATAAAAACCAATCAGTTATAGGACTGTACCTGAAAAATAATGAATTCTTACATTAGTTAATCTGTGTCTCCCAGTGTGTTTAGAACTTTCTACAATGTAAAGGAGATTTTGGTTTGGGATTCTCAATTTACTAATTCTTCAAGCTTTCCACCATTATTGTACTGTTATATTCAGAACTTTTTAAAACTGTGCTTAGAAGGTCAGGAACAGTCTGAGAAATGTTTTCTCTTCTATTAGTTAAAGAGTATCTCTTAAATGTAGATAAAAAGTACCTCACTTCAGAACATATTTGGTGACAAACATATGTTCACACTAATCATTCCAATGTGAATTTCTCATATTGTAATAACACTTTTTATACACAGAAGTTCAAAATTATTTATTATTTTAGAATTGAGTCATTTAGGAATTGAGAATTTGATTTATTATAGAGCTATCTCTGATAATTAGATCACACAAGAACATCTTCTGAAATGTTTTGACTGTGAGTGAAAAGTACAATATTCGACTGAGTTATTAACTGATTTTTTTCTAAGATTTCAAAGGAATTTCGCACCCTATACTTAGCAGCTGATGATTTAAAATTAATAGGAGAGAACAGACCACTAAGAATTTATGAACGCCATATTTTATTATATCGTGATTAGACAAATCACAGCCTAGCCACTAACCATCAATCACATTCACTAAGGATTATATTTGAAGAACCAGTGTCAGAACCAATCATATTCATCGAAGTTAGTGTTTCAGACCAATCACAGCCTTGATATTAACAGTAACCACAATCATTAAAACATGTGTTTTGACCAATTACACTCTTGCCTCGAAGGACCAATCATATTCTTTGGCTTTTATATTCTCATGCATTCTCATAATCCATGTGCATTCTAGAGTTCTCAGGATACCCTAAACACAAGGCCACATTACTTCAAGTGGGAGATACGGTAGGGTTGACTTCATGGATCTCTCTGGTAAGGGAAAAATGCTGAGATCATTTTTGTCTAACCTTGTAGAAATCATTGATAAAGGAATGGGGGTCACCAGGTGATTATTTTGGAATTAATTGTTTCATAATTCAGTTATAGAGGTCTCAGGGTTGTCTCAATTTATGTAATTAAGTATATACCTTGTTTAAGCTTAATTATCAACTTGATGATTATAAAATATATTTCCATTCCTTGAGTAATACTAACTATACCACAGTTAAAAATGTAATGGAATACAATGGGAAAACGGCCACACTGGGTGGGTTATCAAGTACAATAAAGTTATCTCTTAAGAGATATACAGCACAAAAACATGTGAAGGATCATGAGTGCATTGTGATAAATATTATAGATGATTCCTATAAGAAGACTTATTGATTATAAACAATATATGGTAAAGTATATGACATAAAATATGGAGCAGTAGAGAAAAGTATATATAATACATTTAACAGTGGTAAAAGTGCCAGAATAGTTGCGCTTTTAAGTACAAAAAAGTTGTATCACAAGAGATGTAAAGTACCTAAAATATATGAAAGATCGTGAGTTCACTGTTATAAATATTATAGATGATTTGCAAAGATGGATTATTGATTATAAACAATATATTGTAAAGTATTAGACATAGAAGATTGAGCAGTAGATAAAAGTATATATAATACATAAATGGTGAATGTATGAAATAAATAAATAAATGAAATTTATCTATCTATCTATGTATGAAAGTAGAACCATGTGAGATAAATAAATCTAAAGATATTAGTTGATAGATTTCGAATAAGTTGAGGGTATAACAAAGAGAAAGAGAGGAAGAGAGTGAAAGAGAGAGAGCAATGGAAGGGGAATGTAAAATACATAGTGAATAGATGATAAATTTATGGAGAAAAATAAAGGAGATATGACCAGAAAGCTATCTTATATGAAAAGTAGAGAGAATGGATAAACTGAAAAATAGATCAGAATTATTTAGGGTAAGTAAAAGAAAAATGATACATCAATAGTATAGACCATAGGATATACAGAAGATAAATGAAGGATATATACATGTATAACAGGAACATAATAACTAACCGATCAGTAGATGAATGGAAGGCAGACACAAGATAGAGGATCAAGGATAGAGAGTTGAAAAAAACACAGAGGTGTTGGGGGTAGAATTCGTATATCGAATGTAGAGAATGGCACAGCAAATTAAATATGACAAAGAAGAAGGAAAATAGATACACAATAATTACAAGTTAGATTAGCAGAAGAAGAGAAATTCAGGGTAGTTATGGGATACTGATACATGGATGGTTAACATTCACAGAATAACTTGAGTATAGCAGACACGTAGAAGATAATCAAAAGATACAAAAAGTAAAGAAGATAAATTGGTGAAAGTTATCTATTTGAGAGATAGGTGTATAGGAGGAAAAAGAAAACTAATGATGAATGATAATTGAAGGGTAGCCATTCACAGCATAGCTTAATAAATAGAAGGAAGAAATGCGTAGGATCATCAGAACATTGATATTTATGTATAGGGAGATATATGATAGTAAGATGATAAATAATGCAGAGATATTATACAGACACATTATATGTAGAAGAAATATGATATAAATACAAACGAAGTATATAGGGGTTAGAAGATGAATAGATGATTTTAATAGATGGAACAAGGTTACAGGATAGCTATAGGACAAAGGGATCCTTAACGGAAGTTAGATTCAGTATAACTGCTACGTAGGTGATCCTTATATGTTAGACACAGGGGAAACACAGGGTAACTCCAGGGTAGATGTTAATACACATACAGAGTAGCTAAAATTTATAGATACATAGATTGAAATGAGACTCCTGCAGGATAGATGATACATAGATTCAGTAGAAACAGAGCATAGATAGATGATAAATTACAGATATGAGGAAGATAGACATGGTATATTTTGTAGACAATACACAGATGGATGATATATACAGGAGCAGGACAACATAAACAGTATATAAATGGGAGATACTAGATTCATTGTAGATTTAGAAGAGACAGAATTTTGAGGATAGATGAATAATAGTCCTAAAAGAGATATAGCATATGTAAAGAGTCAATCATATTTAGTGTAAATTAGCCACAGTATAGCAGGAATATAAATGATTCTTAGAAAGTAAACAGAAGCATATCATTGTGAGTTTGAGCCCAGCCTGGTCAACTAAGAGAGTCCAGGACAGCCAAGGCTACTCAGGGAAACCCTGTTTCAAAACACACACACTCACACACACACAAAAATACACACACATATACACAAATAAGAAAGTAAACATAGGATAGATAGATAGTAGATTGCAGAATTATGATAATAATGAAAGGTAAATATAGGTTAGTTGGTGATGGGATAAATTGTTGATAGAAAATAAATTGATACAAGGTTGATAGATGACAGATTGAAGGTAGGTATTATATAGATAAATTATAGGTATGTGCATGATGAATACATAGTTGGTAGAAAATTGAGGATGGATACATGTAGAGAGATGATAGGATTCAGAAAGTTTTGATAGCAAGTAGACAAATAGATAAGATGAGATAGAAGAATTAGGCTAGTGATACAGTAGAAGTTAGAATATAGATAATGACATGTAAAAACTCAATGACAGACAAGAGATGATGGACAGATGCATGGCAGTTTGTAAAGAGATGACACATAAAATATAAAATGTAGATAGGAGAGGAAAGGATATATCGAAAGAAGGAAGCAGAGAGGTGATAAATAAAGAACAGGTAGATGCTACATATTATAAAAATATCTTTGCTTTGTAAAATATTGGTCTTAATTTATTGTAGATTCTTCTTTTACCTGATAAAAAATGGAGTGAAATCAGCAGGAAAAGAGCATGAGGTAGTAATTGATAATGCTGTGGACAAACAATCTGTTACTCAATGAGTTATAACATTGACATGTTTTTCATGACACTGAAATAATGGAAATGGATTTTACTATCTTGGTTGTGTATTTACTATTTATTTTAGATACCAGTTCATGTTATTTAGCCTGACATGCCTCAAAATCTCAATACTTATTCATTCATATCTGAGTATTGATTTAGCCCACATCTTGATATACCTTTTCGCAAGAGTTACTGTGCATAATGAAGACACTTGATGTTTAATTAACAAAAAAGTCTGACATTTTCTTGTCTTATACCTTATAGTTTCACATATGAATAATTTGGGACATTGCTACTATTCATAAAGATCACCCTCGAATTCCCTGTTAATTAGATTTTCTTTTAATCCATGTAAGAAGCCAACTCCAGAAGTGTTTCACAATTTGTCAAAGAGAATTAGAAAACTGATGAACAAGAAGGATCATGGACACACTAGAGCCAGAGCAAGGCATGTAAGAGGTCAGGAAGCTGTTACCTCTACATCTATTGATAGAGGTTTGACTAAGGCCCATTACTTATTTGTAGCATTGCCGATTTTAGAGGATCACAAACCTTACCATACTTTGGGTGGCAAAGAGGAGGGAATATTAGTTGGAGGCGACATTAGGCTTACTATTTGTTTCTTTCCACTTACAGGCTGTTTCCAGGTGGAATATGTACATTGCACAAATTATACCAAAAAGTTTGTCCAAGTGTGGAAATTTCCAAAGTACATATAGACAATCATAATGACCATTTCTGTCGATCTGTAAGACAATGCTTAAATCATGGGACACATTTAGCTCTTGACGTGTGATGGATTTATCCCCCAAAACATATAATCAGTCTCCTAATCTTAGATGGGGGCATGACATTCTTGACTACATTATTCCTTGACAACTTACTTTATTTATATGCCCTCTTTGTGGCTAACCACCAGAAATAATTCCTAGGTCCACTGTCCACTCATTATCATTCCATTTCTTCTTCAATCATCTTCAGCAGGGCTAAAGCTTCTACACTCTCCATCCTATAGCCCCAATGCTAGACACAATATCTCATGGTCTCTTTAGTGAAGACATTTGAGTGCACTCTGAGGACATATTTTGAGACTGTTAAACTAGGGCCACAATTCCCAATAAAATCATTGTAAACCTTGACACTTTCATTTTCTTGTGATTTGGGGAGCTAATTCATATTTACAAAAATATTGAAGTTGGAGGCTGTGTTTCCCAATTTCCTAGTTAACTCTGTCCTAGTAATGGCCTTATGTTCTCTCGAGTAAAAGTCCTTCGTCAAACCTGAACATAATTACACCTTTTATTTCAGGACTGTTATTATGGATCTGTGTAGAATTGTTAACCTTTTATGGCATATGGAGGATCCTGAGTTTCATAGAACATGATGGAAAATTGCACGTTGTGGGGTGATTTTTCAACGGCATTATTTTACTAAGAATTGAAATAGAACACTTTAAGTCTTTTCTATTATAAGAGTTATAACTTTGTGTTGGTGAGATAGCTGAAGAGTTATATGCACATGCTTTGCAAGCTTGATGACCTGAGTTCAATCCATTAAACCCACATGAAAGTGAAAGTAGGTAACCAAAATCCAAAGTACTATTCTGACTTCCCCTGTTAGCTGTGGAATTCAGAACCCCTCACATCTATTCAAAAATACTTTTTTATTTAATTTTAACTTTGATAACTACAACAGTAACTGCTCATATTTAAATATAACTTCTATCATTTATTTTCTGAAACGAAATGTCAAAGAAAAGAACAAAGTTTAAAGAAACTCAAGTTCCTCAGTTCAATACCTATGAAGAGTACCAAAAGATGGTAAGGGTGCTTTTCTGGCATACTTTATATGTAGATTGCATATAAAAGAATATGCAGTACAGCACTTCTCTAAGCATAGTTGGAAGAATATAGGCCTTCATTTTGACAACAAATATTTAAAAAATTTATATTCTTAGCTGAAAACCTAAGCCACATAGGAACATATTTCATTCTTTTAAGCATTTTTATTTTCAATAATTTTGGGTACATATAATAACCTGACATTTGTTGTTTTGGACACCATGGTCATAACAGAAGAAGCAGTTTATCATTAGGCCCAAGGCTTTAAGGGACAGAATGGGAAGCAATTGTTTCCTCTGGGCTCAACCCAATATGTGGAGTGTGATGTATTTGCCTCTCACTTTGAAGTTGACATTTTTTTTTTATTTCAGCAGCTGCACTTTTGTGCAGAAAGAAACAGAATGCAATAAGGAGCATTGTATATTGTGTTAGGTGAGTGGCAGCAATCTGGACTGATTATAGTCCTATGGTTGGAAACTCTCAGGTTTAGGATGAATGGTGATAGTATAAGAAGAAATAGGCATAATTAGAACTGTGTTATGAGGGCAGTGTTGACAGCCAAGAAAAACTCTGGAATGTTATGTACATGTTCTTCTTGTGATGGTTTTTAGATCTATCTCTCTTTCATTCAGTTTTAGAATAAACCATTTCTCTATTTCTATATGGGGGGTTAATTTATAAAAGAGGAAAACAGGGAAGCAGACATAAAAGTCTTTATACAACAATAGCCTCAAATATTGATCAGTGAACTTGAATCAAAGTGAAATTCCTTCCCTGCATCTATTAGCCTTGAAATATATTATTTGTTGTATACTTAATTTTGTACCTGTCATCTTGGTGTCTTCCTCACACTAATATATGAATTAGTTGCAATGAACGTATGTAATGCATGTTATAAATGTAAAGCACTTCTTAGTAGAGAGATATATTAGAGTAGTTATTAGGCTGGATTTTGACTGTGGATTTGAATCTCAAAGTTTCCAAAATGATGGTTGCAACAATTGAAAGGGTTGTGACAATTTTTGTGCAGGAACACCCCAGTGATAATCAACCCTGTGTTTTAATTATTGATTCTGATCACGAAAATACAGTAAAGCCATGCAGGTAAGATATTGATGGTGGTATGTAATACAAACCTGAAGTTTATTTTTTTTAATAAAGGAAGTACATACAATAGAATGATCAATGATTTTTAAGTGAATCCCAGATGAGCAAATTATGTTTTCCAAATCTTGATATTTTCATATATATTTGGAACAATATAACAGGTGTCTGTTGTATAATTTTTTTTAAGTGTCAAATAATGGATGAAGAAAAAACTTATTCGGTACATGTGAGATTGTGAGCCCAATACGTAGAACCCAAATAAAAGAAAAGAGGACTGATTTTTGCAATTTTAACTCTATCTTTAAAATGCCTACTCACGTGAAATATCACATGTAAGGTTTTGTCAACTAGAAGATTTTTTTATTTGCTTTCTCATTGTTTCATCTTGTTATAACAGGATTGAAAACAATAACTGTGAACTACTGATGTTCTGAATTCCATATCTCAAATGCTAGCATGTGTACATTCAGTACTCCAGGTTTTGAAAATAAATATTTGTTATTCAGTGTGTGTTTGTGTGTGTGTGTGTGTAATATACCCAGAAGATGATCCTGACCACATCAAGAAGATTTGCTCAACCATGTACATATCAGCCCTATTCATAACAGCCAGAGCATAGAAACAGCCAACGAGTCCCTCAGTAGAAGAATGAATAAAGAAACTGTGGTACATTTACACTATCGAATACTACTCAGCTTTAAAAACAGGGAATTCCAGAAATTTGGGGAAAAAAGGATTGAAATAGAATCCATCATAATGAATGAGTTAACCCAGAAGAATAAAGAGTTAAATGGAATTTACTCCCTTATATCTGCCCCTAGCCCAAGGGGCATGTCCCATGAACTTCTTCCTTAACCAGGAAACTGGAAAAGAGGGGAGGACATACTATTGGGACACTAGATGAGAGAAGCATAAGAGATTGATAAATTTGAAGGATCCAGAGTATCCTACTAACCTACAAGAAGAACATTATGATAGGCAAATTTGCACCCTAGAGTCCTGCTCAAAATACAGCACCAGCAAAGGACAATGCACTCCATAAACATCACACCCTATACATAGATCTAGCCAATGGACAAGACTTATACACATTTGAGTGAAGACTGGAGACTGACTTTCACATGTACTCTGGTGCCTCATATTTGAACACGTCCCTGAATGGTAAGATCTGGTGGCACTCTGAAGAAAGATAGCAGGCTACTAAGGAGAAACTTGATACCCTATGAGCATATACAGTGGGAGGATGTCCCCCTCAGTCAGAGTCATAGGTTAAGGGAGTAATGGGAAAATGGGAGGAAGAGAGGAATGGGAGGATATAAAGAAGGGGATAACTTTTACGATGTAATATGAAAAGATTAATAAAATAAAATTGGAAAAACCAAAAAAAGTTATTCCCCAAATTTGGGGACTTATGGATTGAATTAGAAATTATCATAATGAGTGTTTTGACCCAGAAGCATGAAGAGATAAATGGTATATATTCGCTTATATCGGAACACTAGCCCAAGTGTATTGTCCTGTGAAAGACTTTTAATAACAGGAAAGTGGGTCAAAGAGGAGGACATACTATTGGGACTTTAGGTGAGAGAAGCATGGGAGAATGGGAAAATAGAGGGATCTAGAAGGTACTGGAAACATACAAGAAAAACATTATGACGGGCAGGTATGCGGCCTGGGATGCTGCTGAAAGTATGGCATGCCCCAAGAAAAATATAAGTAGAGATACACTGGCAGACGCATAAAAAGAGGCCCAAGTATGCCTGTGTCCCTTTGAAGAAGGGCAAAAAGAGACACTGGCAGACACTAATACTTAGGTGCATAGATGCCTTTTTCCCAAACAGGAAAATAGAAAGTGCCAAGCAGGAACTCAGTCAGACACATCAAATCGCTTGTCTCCTAGATCACGAAAGAGAGGCACAAGCATGCACACAGTCTTTCCAATAGATGTCCTTGTCCCCTACAATGGTAATAGAGAGCTAAAATCAGGAACTCACACTCAGGCCCATAGATGCCTTGGGCCCTAGTTGTATAAGAGAACCACAGTATGAAACAAACACTCAGAAGCATAGATAATCTTTCCCTAGTTAAGGGGATAGATAAAAACAGGCAGGCACACATATTCAGTTACAAACATATTTTTTGCGATTGGCAGCTGAGACAGACACAGGCAGACACACACTCTAAGTCGCAAAGATGTCCTTGTCTCCTAGAGGTAGGAAGACAAAAAAGGCAAACATAAATAAACTCTCATAGATTGCCTTTTTACCCAGAGGGATGGAAGTTTGATTCACCCAGGCTCACACTCTCAGGCACCTTAATTCCCTTTTCACCTAGAGGAAGAAAAGAGAGAAGAGAGACACAGGCAGGTAAACACATTGAGGCGCATAGATGCCTTTGTCCAAAGATCCAGGAAAAATGGAAAGGTAAAAGCTAGAACACACATTCACACATAGAGATGCCCTTTCTCTGTAGATTCAGTGCAGAGAGGGACTCAGGCAGGCACCCAAATATTAATACAGACCCATAGATTCAGTTGTCCATATAAACATGTGAGGGAGACACAAGCATGCACACTCAGTCAGGCCCAAGGATATTATTATTACCTTGAGACATTTGAAAGAAAGACAAAGGCAAAGACACATGCTTGGACTCATATTTGTGCTTTTCCTCTGGAGAAAAGGAAGAGAGAGACATTGGCTGGCAAACATTCTCAGCAACATTGATGCCTTTTTCCCTATAAGCAGGTGAGAGAGGGAAGGTAGTCACACAAACTGAGGACCAAAGGTGTGCTTGTATGCTTGAAGGGGGTTAGAGAGTCATAGGATGGCACACACTTTCAGAAACAAAAATGCCTTGTCCCAAAGTGACAAAAGAGGCAAAGAAAATCAAACATTTCCAAGAATATAGATGTCCTTGTCCCCTAGACAAAGGAGACATAAACACAGGCAAGCACACACAGGCACATTCAAGATGGTCCATGTCCACTTGAGGTAGGTGAGAGACAAATAGGCAGTCACACACACTCAAGGACATAGATGCCCTTGAGCCCGGGAGCATGTAGAAGAGAGACAAATGCAGGCACTCACACTCAGGTCTATATATGCACTTGTCCTCTATAGTCAGTAGAAAGAGGGAATATGGTAGGCACAAACACACTCAGCCAGAACCAGAGATCCACTTGTTCCATACAATCATATGAAAGAGACAGAGGCAGGCTTATACACTCAGGCTCAAGGATGCTCTTGTCCTCTTGAAAGATGTGAGAGACAGACAAAGGAAGAAACTCTTTCTCAATACCATAGATATGTATGTCCACTATTGGCAGGAATGAGAGAGACACATTAAGTGACTCTTTCCCATTAAATTCGGTGATTTTCACAGTATAAGCAGGTGAGAGGGACACACTCAGGCACAAAACCTGAGGTCCAAGGATGCCTTTGTATGAGAGCATCAAGAGAAAGAGACATAGCTTGGCACAGACACCCAGGTCCATAGATGCCATTTTCTCATAGATGTTGGGGAAAAGGCGACAGGCAGGCACAAAAATTCAGGCAGACTTATGGTCTTTCCCCCTACACTCAGGAGCAGCACCTGGAAAGCTACACACACTCAGGCCCATATGACCTGTTTCTCTAAATGAAAGTAAGAGACACAAACAGGCTAGAATTGACAGTCAGGCCCATATTTAGTCACATCCTTTAGAGGAACAGAAAAATTATACAAAGAGGCATAAACAATCAGGCACATCTGCGCTTTTCACCAAGATGAAGAAGAGAAACACACTACCAGGCACTCACACTCTCGCCTTAGTATGAGTTTAAAAAATATAGTCAGTGAAGAGAGACATATGGAGATATGCACTCTCAGGCACATAGATACTCTTGCTCTAAAAGCAGGTGAGAGATTTTGGCAGGCAAACACACTGAACCCAATTGATTCTTCCGTGTCCTAGAGACAGTAGGAAGACACAGGCAGGCACTTCCAGTAAGCTTCATGATACATTTTTTCTCTCCTAACTACAGTGAGAAACACAGTAAGGCACACATACACACAGGGACATAGATACTATTCTCTTCTAGAATCATGGGAGATAGGGAAACAGGATGACACCCTCACGTGCACTCTGATGCATAGGTTTAATTGTCTTATATAACCGTATGAGATAGAGAACCAGGTAGGCACTCACATTCAGACCCAAAGATTCTATTGTTGCATTGAAATAGATGATAAACAAACAAAGTGAGGGACACTCATTCAGGCCCATAAATACCCTTGTTTCCTAGGGACTAGGAAGGGATATACATAGGCAGGAATACACTCTCAGCCATAAACATGACTTTTTCTCCAATAAGCATGTGAGGGAGCTATAGGCAGTCACACACATTGAAGTCCATAGATGTCCTTATATTCCAGAAGGTGGTCAGAGGGACTGGTGGGCAAACACACTCAGATGCATAGATGCCCTTGTCCTCTAAAGGTAGGTGATAGAGTCACATACAGGCACTCAAACACAGGCACACAGATGCTATTTCTTTCACTAATGGCAGGTGAGAGATAACCAAATGAGCACTTCTTCCCTTAATTACAAATAACCCTCTCTGATAAATGTAGTTGAAGAACTTAAAATCTACTATACACACTGACACACATAGATGCCCTTGTCTCCTAGAGTGAGAGGAATGAGACACAGTTAGGACCACACATTCATTCCCACATATGACATTTTCCCTAAGTGACAGGTTGATAGACGCAAGCAGGAAACAACTCTCATGCCAAGAGGTTCCCTTGTCTCCTACAGGCATGGAAAAGAGTTACATAGGCAGGTACACACACCCAGGCACATGCATGCACTTATCACGCAAAGGCAGGTGCAAGAGACATAGGAATGCACACATACTATGCCCAATCAATTCTCCTTAACCTAGAGGTAGCAGCGAGAGAGACACAGGACCACAAACACATTAAGGATCATAGATGGCCTTGTCCCCTAGAGGAAATGAGATAGTTACACAGGTAGGAACACAAACTCAGGCCATTGGTGCCAATTTATGTCTATAGGAATGTTCAAGAGACACAAGAAAGCATACTCACAGGCACATAAAAGCCTTTGTCCCACATAGGCAGAGGAGCCAGGAATACAGGCAGGCACACACACACACTTGCCTGTATTGACCTAGTCGCTAGAGGTATAGGAATGAGTCGTAATAGGCACATTTATTCAGGATGAGAGATTACCATTGTCCATGGTATTAAAGGGGAGAGACACAGTGAGAAACACAAATTCAGGCCCATAGATTCCCATATACACTGGAAGCATGAGAGAGGCACAGGCAGACACATACAATAGGTTTTCTTGTCCCATACAGTCAGTTGAGAAAGATAAAGCTAGGTAAACAAATTCATACTCATATATGTCTTGTTCCCTAGAGGAAGGTTGCCTAGAAAAGCAGATAGGCACACACACACTCAGGCTCATTGTTTAACCTTCCTATGGAGAAGTGTATAAAGAGACACAGGCAGGCTCACACTCAGAAACAGAGTTGAACTTTCACGCCTATAGGTATGGGAGAGAAAAGAAAACAATACAAGAGGTCCACGGTTGCACATGTAGGTTACAAGTGGTTTAAGAAGATAAAGGTTGGCATAAACACTCAGAAGAATTGATGAACTTTTTCCTAGTGACAGGTGAGGATCACCAGAAAGCACTAAACTTAGGCACAAATATACCCTTGTCTGTTATAGAAGCTGAGGGAGACACATGAAGGCACAGATACTGGACAATAAAAACCCATGTCCCATAAGATCATGGGAAAGAGAAACAGGTAATAAAACACAGTCAGGTCCTGAAAGTTTTCCTCCTCTATAGGTAGATGAGAGAGTGACACAGGGAAGAACACACACTAAAAAATATAGAATCCCATGCCCCAAAAAGGCAAGTGAGAAAGATACAGGGAGACACTAATACTATGTCCAGAGATATCATTGTCCCCTAGAATCTGAGAAAAGAAAAAAACACGCAGGCAGACATAGACAGTCCCATAATGTTTTGTAGAATAGGCGCTGATAAGAGAGAGTCACAGGCAGAAACACACACTCAGGCTCAGAGTTACCCATGTCCCATAGAGCGACAGTAGTGATATTTACTCTGACATACTACTGAAATACATTGGAGCAATTTTCTCCTAGACGAAAAGAGAGAAACTCACGGAGACAAAAACACTCTGTCCCTAAAATACTTTATATCCTAGAAGCCTATGGAGGGAGATAGGTTGGAAAACACACACACTGTACATAAATGCCCTTTTCTCTTATGGGCAGCAAGAAAGACAATGACAGGAACTCACTCTCAGGCAAATAGCTGCTCTGGCAACTAGAGACAAGTGACAAAGAAACAGTCAGGAAGATAAACCCAGGCTCTTATTAGATTCTAGTCATTAGAGGGAGTGGAAAGAGACAGACACAGGCATGCTCTCACACTCAAGCATATAGGATGCCTGTTCTCTTTGTATTAACACATGCAGTAAAAACATTTCATAAAATGAAAGTTTTCTAAATATAACGTAAACCGACATAGATAGATTAGAAAATCAAATCAGGAAAGCAGCAACTCCTGAATATCTTTATATGAACTCATAGCGTACAACTGCTAAGCCTTGTAGAACAATTTACTGTCTTTGGAATATCTATTTAGACAAACCACAGCTTAGCCACTAACCATCAATCACATTCACTAAGGATTATATTTGAACAAATGACAACACTCACTCTCAGAACCAATCATATTTATTCAAGTTAGTGTTCTAGGCCAATCACAGCCTTGCTCTTAGCAGTAACCACAATCATTAAAACATGTGTTTTGACCAATTACAATCTTGAATCTAAGGGCCAATCATAGTCCTTGGCTTTCATGCTCTCAGGCATTCTCATAATCTGTGTGCATTCTAGAGTTGCCAGGATACAGTAAACACAAGGCCACTTTACTTCAAGTGGGAGATATGGTTAGGTTGACTCCGTGGATCTCTCTGGTAAGGGCAAAATGCTGAGATTTTTTTTTGTCTAACCTTGTAGAAATCATTGATAAAGGTATAGGGGTCACCAGGTGAATATTATGGAATTCATTATTTCATATTTCAGTTATATAGGTTTCCTACTAGTCCAAATTTATGTAATTACATATATACCTTATTTAAGATAAACTATCAAGTTGATGATTATAAAATATATTTCCATTCTTTGAGTAATACTAACTATACCACAGTTAAAAATGTAATGGGATACAATGAAAAAAGGGCCAGACTAGCTGCATTATCAAGTAAAATACGGTGTCTCATAAGAGATATACAGTACCAAAAATACAAGAAGGATCATTTGTGCACTGTGATAAATATGATAAATGTGATGATTCCTATAAGAAGACTTATTGATTATAAACAATATATGGTGTAGTATATGACATAGGAGATGGAGCACTAGAAAAAAGCATATATAATACATTTAACAGTGGTGAAAGTGCCAGATTAACTTCGTTTTTAAGTACCAAAAAGTTGTATCACAAGAGATGTATAGTACTTAAAATATTTGAAAGATCGTGAGTTCACTGTTATAAATATTATTGATGATTTGATAAGAAGGCTTATTGATTAGCAACAATATATGGTAAAGTATATGACATAGAAGATTGAGCAGTAGATAAAAGTATATATATTACATATAACGGTGGATGTATGAAAGAAATAAATAAATGAAATTTATCTATATATATATGAAAGAGGAACCATGTGAGATAACTAAATCTGAAGATAGTAGTTGATAGATTTACAATAAGTTGAGGGTATAACAGAGAGAAAGAGATGAAGAGAGAGAAAGAGAGAGAGAGCAATGAAAGAGGAATATACAACATGCAGTGAATAGATGTAAATATATGGAGGAAAATAAAGGAGATATGACATATGAAAACTGGAAAGAACATATATATTGAAAAATAGATCAGAAAGATTTAGGGTAAGTAGAAGACAATTGATACATCAATAGTATAGAACATAGGATATCCAGAAGATAAATGATGAAAAATAAATGGATAACAGGAACATAATAACTAACCGATAGGTAGATGAATGGGTGGCAGGCACAAGATAGGTAGAGGATCAAGGATAGAGAGATGAAGAAAAGAAACAGAGGTGTTGGGGGTAGAATCCATATATCGAAATTAGACAATGGCTCAGCCAATTAAATATGATAAAGAAGAAGGAAAATAGATACAAAATAATTAAAAGTTAGATTAGCAGAAGAGAAATTCAGGGTAGTTTTGGGATACTGATACATGGATGGTTAAATTTCCAGTTGCACTTTGGTCCACTTGAATCTCCTGTGAGAACTGCAAGCTGCGTCTGTGCTGAGCCCTGGCCACAGGGAGGTATGTGTGTGTCTTGGGAGGACACAGAAAGAAAGATCCATGTCTGAAAACCACTTGAGGACTCTGGAGGAATGAAAGTATGAGTGTGATGTGTCCTGGATGGTGCCCAGTGTGTAGGGTAGCGTGTAGGTGGGGATGGAGTGTAGGCCTAGGAAGAACAGAGAGATTGTCACTGACTTTCTGGGAGCTCAGAATGGTTGCCTGGTTGTCTGTTGCTGCCTAGTAGGTGTTTAAGGTTTGGCGGTCCAAGCCCGGGCCTTCTAGGAAAGTAGGCAGATTGGGATGGACCAGTTTTTCTTTTGATATGTCCTTGTTCTCACGTCATGGTGTGTTTGCCCTGGGTGTGCAGGAAGATTATAGATGTCTGCTGCCCTTGGGAGGGGCCCTTGGTTGGTCTTCCCTCTAGAATCCAGATCTCGGGGCACTTGAAGTCTCAGGTCTGGGTCCACAGGCATGAAGGCTTGGGAAAATGTTGCACTCAGCAGCAGGCACAGAGCTTCCCACCCCTTGCCCAGCATCCTCTCTGGAGCCTCCTCTTTCTTCCTTTCATTCATTAAAGAAAGATTAATTCATATTTATTTTACATGTATAGGTGCTTTACCCATAGTATGTGTACAGTCTGTGGATTGCCAAATGTTTGTCTGTGAGTGTCAGCATCTGTTTTAAAGTGTTGCTTTGTAGAACCTCTCAGAGGAAAAAATCTGCTAGGTTTTTGTCTGCTATTATAGCAAGAGTGTCTTTAATATTGTCAGTGGTGGTTTTTCTTCTATGAGGTTGTTCTTGGGTTGGGCAGGGCATTGGTTGGACCTTCCCTCAATTGGACCTTTATTTGCACTATATTTATCTTTGCACATCTTGTAGGCAGTGTGAATTTTAGGTTGAATTTTTTGTGGGTGGGTTGATGTTCCCCTCCATCTCCTAGTAGACGTGACTAGTTTAGGGCTATCCTCTTCAGACTCTTACCTAGTAGCCCCAGCTACTAGGAGTTTCATGCTAGAGTTGTCCTCACATCCTTCCAGGAGCCTACTGTTACTTAGGTTTCTAGCTTGTCATAGAGTTGTCCCTGCCCACAGTCTCTCTTTTCACTGCAGGCCTTTTGTCCTCCTGCTCTTGCCCTCCCAGGTCTGCTCTCCTACCTTATTTTCCTCTTTGCTTCCTCTTCCACTTTCTTCCCTCTCTTAAACCACTACCTACATAAGAATAATCATGGAAATAATTTTAACTATGTAAGTTTTATTTAATATGATTAGGGGCTAAAGTATTTCAGGAATGTAAAGATTTTTAAAGGTGCTTCACATTATAAAACTATGAGCTGTTTCTAACACAACTGTATACCATTTTCACCATCAAACTACATAACTTGATATCTTTTTTTTTTCTTGGTTTCATCCTTTTTAATAGCTGAGTAATATTCCATTATGGGAATGTACCACATTTTCTTTTCTTTTCTTTTCTTTTTTTTCCCTTTTTTTTATTAATTTATTCTTGTTACATCTCAATGTTTATCCCATAACTTGATATCTTAATAATGTTTCAAATGCTATAATTTTTTTAAATTAAAACAAAAATCTTTATGAGTCATGGAGAGAGAAAAGGGTTTTCCTGTTTTGTGGTTGCCTAATATATTCATTAAATAAATGGCAAAATAAGATGTAAGTTTAGATAAGTTATCTTTAAAGATTATAGTCTGTGAGTTACATTAAAATGAAATGGATAAATGTATTGGGTGTATCAAATCACATTACTCATGACAATAAATTATTTTGAACGTAATTAATTGTTTGTTTTTTCTATCCAAGATATTTATTGAAGGATGGTCAACTCTGCCTCTGTGCTTCCCAGTCAAAGCAAATATGGAACTACTTAGCAGAGAATGCAGCTTACTTTAGTGATGGAGAAGCCTGTTTTATGTCATATTCCAAGTTAATGAGAGATACGCTGAACTGATGTGAATATGAAAATTTTAAGCAATGTGCTTCAGTTTGATCCTTCTCTGCTAATTGAAAAAGGAATAAAGTGTTTTGAAAGGTTTATCAAAACCCTTAATTGTCGAGAAGGCAAGCTAATGGTTAAAAAAAAGAGTCTATGTGATGGATGCTTTGGACTTAATAACATTAGACTGTGTTTGGAAGGTGAGTAAAAACATGTATCAATATTTAATGGCAAAAGTACAGATTCGATATATATCCTGGAAATCAAGAGAGTTAGTTGTTTATATTTTCATTCTTTCATATCTGACAGTGGTGTCTCTTTGGCATTCATTTTACATTTACCCTTTTCAAGTTGTGTGAAAGTGTTTATCAGGTGTTGTAACCCCTCCCCCATTGTATTTTCTGTGTTGTAATCCATGAAAGTTCTCTTTTAATCTTTTGATATAAGATAGATCTTTTGTTTTAATACATATTAACTACAAAAAACACACATTTATTATAAAATGATTATTATTAGTAATGTGAATTAGTAAATCACTATATAAATTGCTTTAAATAACGACTGGAAAGAAGCGAGATACATAGAAGATAATCAAATGATATGTAAAGGAAAGATGATACTTTTATGGGCATTAGATACATTAGAGACAGGTGGATGTAAGATAAACGGTAGCTAAATATAAATGATGCCTGGATGGATTTCATTTACAAGATAGATTAAAGGATAGATGAACGACAGGCATGGGATGGTTAGAGTATTGAAATATATGGATAGAGAGATATAGGATAGCAATGTCATAGATAATTCAGGAATTCTATAATGACACATTTTATGTAGAGGAAATATGATATAAATAGACATGAACTATATAGAGGATAGATGATGGATAGATGACTCTGATAAATGGTACAAGACTACAGGATAGCTATATAATAAATGATACTATCTTAAATGCAAGATAGAATTCAAATATTTACAGTATAGATTTAACAGCGGTAAAATAGAAACATTGTAACTAGAGGCGAGATGCATGTCCAAACATAGGATAGGTACAAGGTATGTGTAGATAGATTGAAATAAGACTGCTCCAGGATGCATGATAAATATATTCAGTATGAACAGTTTACGAGTAGAAGAACAACTTGAGAAATTAGATAGAAACAGAGTATCTTGATGGCAGGAGAGAGACAGATGGATGACAGATACAGCATCAGTACAACATAAACAGCTGGTAAGTGGAATATACTAGATGGAATGTGACTTAGAAGAGGCAGAATTTTGATGATACATGGAATAATATATCTGAAAGAGACTCAATCATAGGAAAGTGTAAATTAGACACAGGATAGCAGGTGTATATATGATACTTAGAAATTAAGCCCTGGAAGGTGAGTGATTTTTGAGGCCAGCCATATCAACATAGTGAGTACAGTACAGCCAAGGTTACACAGAGAAACTCTGTCTCAAAACACACACACACACATACACATAAAGAAAAGAATCACTGGATACTCAGACAATAGCTTTTGGATAGATGATAAAAGCTGAAATATAAATTTAGGTTAGTTGTGGATAGGATAGATTGTTGATAGAAAATGAAGTAATACATGCTTGGTGGGTATTAGATTGTAGATATTATATAGCTAAATTGTAGGTATATGCATGATTTTTATATAGATAGTTGATAGAAAATACAGAAAGGATACTTGTAGAGAGATGATAGAGTTTAGAAAGGTTTGAGAGCAAATAGACAATTAGACAATAGAAGGTAGAAAATTTAAGCTAGTGATAGAATAGATGATAGACTATAGATAATGACATATAGAAAATAAATGATTGACATGATGGAAAGATGCTTAGAAGATAGTAGAGAGAACTTCTAGCTCAATGATAAGAAGTTGACACTTACATGTTGATTTTGCTAATCACTGGGTACTGATTATTTTTTTTTACTCCATTAATTTTATATTTTAATATATTATCTATTTTGGTTTTAGGGATTAAGATTAATATCCAATGTACAATAAGAACACATATTTTACATAATGAGAAAGAGCAAGGATAAAAAATTTTAAGTAAAGCAATGGTTTTAATAGGCCTACTCAGGTTAAATATATCATGGCATCTATTTAATATGTAAATTCTTTTCTCATTGTCTGAGCTTGTTTTGACAGGGTTGACAGAGAGTAACTGTGAACTACTGACTCTCCTTACTCCATATGTCAAATGCTAGCATCTGTTCCTTCAATAACCTATTTTTAAAAAGTTATTCCTTATTCATGGTTTATGTGCTTGTGTTTGTGTTTGTGTGTGTGTGTGTGTATGTTCAGGAATGTCACACCCGTGCAGGATAGAGACAAAGTGTTCTGGAATCAGGCCTCTTTTCTACTATGTGGGTCCTCGAATTGGGATTACAGTCTCAGATGTACTGATACATTATTTTTTGTCAAAAATTTGAACAATCAAGAAATTAATCAAATTGAAATCAGTTCCAATTTTACTTATATGCAGGAAAATACAAAGATATTGAACCAACAAGTTGCTCTTCTAAGAATCATTTAAACTCCTTAGTGGATCATTCTATTGTATGTAATTTATTTACAAAAAATAAATTTCAGGTTTGCATTAACTGCCACCAACATACATCTTTATTATGTATACAGAGTAACTGTCTTCATAGAGCAAGAGGTATCCGGAAATCAAAAATATGAGACTTCAAACTTATCTAGCAGTGTCCCACAAATAAACAACCAGAAAGACCTCTGGTTTCCTGGTCAGACAAGGCATTATAGAGCACTTTGAAGGTAAAGAAAAGCTAAGGTCCTGGTATGGTGGTACACACCTTTAATCACAAACAATGAAAGAACTGTGAGTTTGTATAAGGCAGCACCCACATGTGAGTGTGTTGCTTAATTGAAACATAGAAAAAGTTTCGAATAAGGGAAGATGTAACCAAAATGCCAAGCTCTCAGTAGGGTAGTGAGGAAAGGGAAGCTACATAAGGCAGAATGCAGGAATAATAATAGAGGGATAGATTGCAGAGAGAGAACTCAGGTCAAGACCACATGTGCCTGAGAATGAGAAGAATCAAGGTGGTTAGAACAGATAGCTTGACAACCCGAGAGAGAGAGAGAGAGAAAGAGAGAGAGAGAGAGAGAGAGAGAGAGAGAGAGAGAGAGAGACAGACAAACAGACAGACAGACAGACAGACGGACAGACAGACAGACAGAGACACAGACACAGACACAGAGACACAGAGACACAAAGAAAGAGACAGAAACCGAGACAGAGACACAGAGACAGAGATAAACCAGAATGGAAACTCAGGTAAAAGAGGATGCAAGCCAGAACAGTTGAGTCAAACCAGACAGAATGGAATTCAGAAAGCACAGGTATGTGTGAGATTATTAAGCAGTAAGTGTCTGATTCTGAAAACATTCTAGACCTGTATTAGGTCTATGTTAGACCTACAGGAGCTTTTCTATATGATCAGCATTTGTTGTTTTGTTTTCTATCCTATCATATAGCATCAGAACTATATGTTTTGTAATAAACAATCAAAAGACATCCGAAAGCAAAGTGTGTAAATTTCTCATGTATTATGTATCCCCTTTAAATATTCAAAGTCAATTTATTATCATTTAAATAATATGTTGTTATTTGTCCATATAAGGACTCAAATGATAAAAACAATTTTACAAACACAGAACCTAGGCTATGACTCCAAGAAATATGAATGTTATGAAAGAATGTATAGTGAACTCCAATGTCCTAAAGGAACCAGGGTAGTTTGAGAAGTTATCAAAATCACACATGCATGCACCATAATTGCTCTAGCCTCAACACCATACCTCTTTTTTGAAAAATACATTGTGTTAGATGGTAAGTCTTCCAGTGAGTTTGGAGTGCATGACAACATTCATTTATCTCACTGTGGCATTAAAAATGTGGCCTGTGGCATACCAGAATATTCTTGGTTCTTTCCTTTGTTTTCTTCCAATAAAAATTAAATTCTTTTCCAAAGTTAATGGGCTGGTTTCTGCTGGAGGCATTCATGCCCGTGCTGCATCAAATTCCTACCCCACTTTTTAAGCAGAGGAAATATTATTCTTGGTAGAAAACGAACAAGAAATATATTTATGTGGCTAAAATGCTGGACATATGGTCCCCAAAATACTGTTTATCCTGTGTAGCTTAATTGAGAGCTCCAGGTAGTTTGATAGACACTGTCTTTTAAAGCAAGATGAAGATACCACAGCAACAAAGACAATCCAACCAACCAAATGTCTGTAGGCCGGAAATGGGAGCTAATTTTCTCAGAAAGAAAGGGCTGTAGCATTCACTGTACTGTGAAAGTGTAGTCAACAGGTTAATGGGCAAGAACAGATACTGCCTGAATTGTTTTCTTTAGAACATAGGTTCTTCTACAGGACATAAGGGTAAGTCTGCCTTGTGAATAATATTCCTAGGCTCTCATAGTCAACCTTACCCACATGAAACTTGTAGTACAGTATAGAGTTTATTAAATTAATTTATGCCCTCTCTTATCAGATATTACTTCATACATTGGAAGCCTGAAACATAGGTTACAATAAGGCGTAGGATCACAGCGAAATATATGAATAAATAAAGATTAAGTCCTGACATTTAGGAGAAAGCCTATGACAGATTAATACTTTCTGCACAGCAAATCTCTCTGGCATTTCTTATTTTGCCATAAAAGAAAAATGGCACACAACAATTCCGCCCATTGATGGCAGCTTGTCCTAGCATACTCACAGATATATTACGAGGACTAGGAGTAGTATGGGGCAAATAGATAGAAAGGAATAGTGGTTATCTCACACTAATTTTGATGGAACTGTTTGCCTTTGCAGCATATTTCCAATGGATTCATTGTGCTTAAAAAAATAACTTCAAACTAAATTTTTAGAAAAGAAAATAACCCACCCTCCATCTCCCAAGAGGGGACACTTTATGTCCCTTCTCCACTTAGACCATTGAGATCCATCTTCTGCTTGATTTTCCTTTTATGGGTGAAGATTTAGGATGCTTTGTGCAATCAGAAATTATGCTTGATTTTTTTGACCAGGCAGGCTAGCGTGTTGCCTGTTTTCACTCAGGTAACAATAAGAGGAATGCTGAAAAGAAAAAGAAAGAGTCAGTGTGAAAAACTGAAATATTTTGTGTTGATAGGTCTGTCCGTTTATTTTAAGCCAGTGAGCCAATTGCAAGCATTATCATGGTACTGTTTTACAAGGTACTATCACAGAGAGAGAGAGAGAGAGAGAGAGAGAGAGAGAGAGAGAGAGACAGACAGACAGACAGACAGACAGACAGACAGACAGACAGACAGAGAGATATATGAATATAGAGCCAGAGAGAGGAAACACAGAGACAGAGAAAGGGAAGATTCCTCTTTCCAGATGCCTCTTGATTTAATGACAGGCCTGAGAATCCAAACATTTCTTTAACTCTGCAGCCTCTATTTTTTTACCTCCACTCCACAAATTTTGTGAAGTCAGGAGTGGCTAAAATCTTACCTGTTCCCTTGGATTTATGTCATATCTATGTATACACAGTGGAAGTAAATGATTCATCTCCCACTAAGAAGTGGAGAAGGACAAGAAAAAGGGCATTGTTTTTTAATTTTATTGTTGAACTTTTTCCAATTTTTTATTGCAGTGATACAGGACCCAGTCAGTGGAACCAAATGGGGTGAATGAAAAAAATAAATGCAGGAGGAGTTGGTCTTCAGCACCCAGCTGAAGATCAGGGCAGGAGTGAGTTGAAAGAACTGAGCCCATTCAGAATCTTATAGGGTCAGGTTGAATCTCTTGCTCTCCCAACTGTCTTTCCAAATGTTGATCTGAAAACCAATGATAACTTGCTAGACTACCAGATTAACTTTCTGACAATTCTGAACCTTAGAGTCAAACTTAAGATCCTCATTGTCTTGGTAATGGGCACAGAAAGGGCTGCTATAGGAGAGTACTTAGCTAATGAGTCTTTCACATCATTAACCCATTTTTACCTCAGTATGAGATCATAGGGACCGAATTTCTTGTGACACTGATGGTTGTCATGGTTAAGACTTTTATATGAAAATACTACTCTTTTAGCTATCTATAATTCCTAAAACTTTTAAATGAAAATATGTTTGGTGTGTTGCTGCTTTGCCAGAATGAATGTTGCTGTTCTTTATAGGTCTAGCTGGAACTTGTCATGAATGGCTAAATCAGCTTTATTACTTTTATTCAGTTTGGTTTTCATTCTGCAAGTATGATCTGTAAATATTGTCCAAAAAACCTCTCTGCCCTGTCTAATGTAAGTCATCACTTTAGATATATTCTAAGCAAACTCACTCAGAAAAGGAAAAAAAAAAAAGGCTTTTTTTCAATATGAAAAGACATACCCAAAATGGGTAATAGACTGTACTGCCTTATTCCAAAATGTATAATCTCAGTACAGAATCTGGACTCATTGTTGAGTTTGGCTCTAAATGGAGGTGTGTCTGGGGAAGATTGAAAGTCAAACTCTTTTTAATAAAACTTTATAGAGTGATTTAGTACAAGGATATTTGTAGTTACTGCTGCAGGAAAAACTATGGTTTTGCTCAGCAGTGAGTTTTACCATCACATTTGTAACTTCCTTCAAATTGATAAATATTTTTTCTCAGCATATCAAATACAGAGCTTGGTGCAAGGGTATTTACCTTAGGAAGAAGACTACCAGATCCAAGAGAAAAAAGGTACAGAGCAAGTTAAATCATTATACTGATGATTGTATAGGCAAACGTTGACCTATTCTAAACCATGATGCTCTGAAATGTTTACCATGATATATTTCCCAAGATGAAGATATTTCTTAAGTCCCCCAGGACTGGTATTTTTGATTTAGAACTTTCAGGTGATTTAGATGCACCTATATGTGACCATATTTGGGGATCTTGTGGCCTCATTGATGAGAACTATGATGTAGCTGGTGGGTAACCTACTATTGTCAAAGGGTGATGTGGCACTGTCAATGGCTGATATGGCACTATCATTCCTTGACGAGCCCTTGCTGATTGATGAGGCAGAAGTGGAGGAATACAATCAACAGGATCCTCCCAAAATCTGTAAGAAATTTGACGAAATTTTACAGGTTAAAGAATGATGGCTCATGTAGAGTTCTCCATGTTACATGTAAAAGCTGATTTAGGTTTATATGTTATCTGTGTGCTCATGGCTTGAAAGCAACAGCTCATATCCACTTCCCTGGTTTCATGTACAATGCATCTAGACAGATAAGTTGCATAATGGACATTAAACTAGGGAGTGAGTTATGGTAAATAATCATTTCCCTACTAACAACCTGTGCAAATAATCTAAATTTTAGGAATAAAACCAAATGACTTCAAGGTTTGATGTGAAATCTCTACATTTCAGAATGTCTTCTCATAGAATTCATTGTGGAATATCTTCCATTTTATCAATAGATGCTGAGATACAGGAAGGAACATGTTTAAGAGCAGTGGCCTCCACCCTTCCCTGCAGTCCATCTGTCTCTTAGTTATAAGTATGAGGTTGTGGATTCTCAGAATAGCAATTTGCATTAATTAATGGATCCTCTATTCAGGTCATTAACAACAGTCACCATCTACACAAAACAAACACGGATAGTGTAAACAGTATTCAGGTGTACCATACATGAACTTATTGACAACTTAAACTCTGGACATTCCTGTACCTGCTCTGGTGGCCAATATTCCTGATTCACTTGTCCTTGTCTAAATTGTTGAGGTTCATATGGTAATCTGCGAAGCATCTCAACATGGTGCGACAACTCATACAAACATCTTTCTTGTACTCTCTCTTGCAGGTATTGATGTGTCAAAAAATAAACATCGAAGTATCACTTTTATAGAAAATTAAAAGGCTTTAGTGAAAATAACTGTAACTTAAGTGTAGCCCAAAGAGCTGAAAGTAAGGAGCTTTTGAATGCAGAAAACAAAAACATACTCAAACAAATAAGCAAAAACGCATCCTACAAGTCCAAGGAGAGCTAAGCTAATTAGTTAGCTATAGTTGAAATTTGCATAAGCATGCAGTTTAACAGAAGCCAAGATAATTTAGTTGGGGATCCTGACCATAGGTTCCTAGAGTAGGGTTGGGTAACATATAAAACAACCTAATATCTGATATGCCACCCCAAGGAATGACCTTTATATATAAATTAATCCCAATGTAATGGAAGGCTGGTCTCTCTGTGAATATGGGGCTATGGGGCCTATGGACTGATTTTGTAGCACACTAGTAAAAGATATTCCTCTAAGTCACAGAATTCTGAACATTCAAAAAATCTGCAAACTCAAGTGTATATTATTAAGGCTGTATCAGAGTCTACCTAGGATATGTATGTTTAATTCTCTGGAGTAACTGAACTGTGACTGATATGGTAGTCTGAGCTGAATAAACAAAGTCAATCAAACTTGCTATATAAATGAAATATCATTTGAGTTATAAACTAAAATGAACTTTTCATACCTCTTGTACAGTATTTCTATCTGGAAAGAATCTGGTTATAATCAAATCATAGACCTCTATTCCTATTCGTGAGGTGCCACGTTGAACAATCCTTTCCCTCAAAGGCAGACGAAGATGTGTCACAAAAGCTCCTGGGCTCCATTTGTAAGAAAAAAAATTATTTGCTGCTAGTTCATGCCTTACCTTAATACACTGAATACAAGTGAACATGGAAAAGAATGCTCAGCAAGCTCACGGGGAACCTGAGCTATCCAGAAGTTGAGATCTGGCTGGGTTCTCCCAAGCTCCTGTACACAGGCAGATTGAAGACATGCTACTGATTGTTTTGAGAATTTAAAACTGTATCTACATTAACAGTTTAGTTATTCATAAAAGTTTCCTATTTAAGTGTTCATGGAATATCATGGTACTCCAAAAATCCATTTAGGACAAAAAGGACACTCAAAAACACATCCTTGTCTACTTAATAGGATGAGCACTAAAAGGGTATCATTTGCAGCAGAGAACATCCACCCTGTCTGTTTTTAATGGTTCAGCAGATTTTTTTGTGTGTCTGAAAAGCTAGTGCATTAGAAAGAATGATACCTGTTTTTGAGAAATAAAAATCATACTTTCTATGAAGTGAATTGAACAAAAACTGAGTTTTATCTTAACATTGTCAGAGGTAAAAAATATGTATTTGAAGATTTTGAGATGTACCTCAGGTTCTCCAGAGGCTGACTGATCTATGGCCACCATGGGTCCCACAACTGCAACTGGGTGCACAAGAATTTCTTGTGTGTATATGATTGATTGGGTTGTTTCTGGTGACTTTTGTTGTCCTTGTCTATGGTCCACAGCAATTTCTCTATTAGTTCACAGAAATCTTCATCAGATGAAGAATTAGAAATTACAATAATTTCATCAATAAAATCTTCCTTAGAATTGTTGTTCTTTGCCTCTACCAATGGTTTATTCTCAGAGTTAGACTTGTATTCTTGTTGTGCAGATCCACCTTTTTCATGGGTATCATTCGATAAGACCTCCGGAGGTATTTTGATTGCTGTATTCACCGGCTTTAGCATGTTCATTGAATCCTGCACAGAATCTGCAGAAGAAAACACTGATTTTTACTAAAACACTAAAATGTGCCATTTTTATATAACAGGACACTGTGGTTTTACTTCATGTTTAAACAGAAACACACACATACACACAAACACAAACACATGTACACAAACACACACACACACATCTGTTCTGTTTTCAATGACAGTTTAGAAAAGAGTTCTGAAACTTACAGAAATAATGTAAGAGGTGCTACTAAAACAGTGTAAAATTTAAAACTACCTTTGAAAATGAGAAAAAAGAAAGGTTAACCATAATAAGTGATAATATTAAAATATCTGTCTTCTGCAATAAAAATCTATGTTTCAGGTATTGTAGTTCTTATCCAATTGTATAAATAGGACTTTGAGATAAAAAACACATAAAAGGAGAAGGAATATTTTGAGGAATTAACAAACTTCACTGTTATTTCGATTACATTTTCCTCGCAATGAATGTGATTAAAATTCTGTCATCCCATCATCAATGTGTGGAGATAAACAGCCTGCCCTGACTTCTAGGAAATGGTGAATTTTACGTCAAGTATCTGCTTCAAACTTCAACTAATGTATCAAGAATATATTTTGTTGCAATGGGATACAATGCATGGACATAAACAATAAGAGGATTTTTATCAAAGACATATTTGTCAAAATGTTTGTAGTATTGAAATCAAAAGCAAGTGAAAATGCATATTCACTGAAAAGAGAGGAGTCTGAACATTTCTGACATTTCTAATGCATATCATCAGTGATTGTTTGAATCTGTGAGACAAAAGTTACATATATTTCTCTGAAACCTCACATCAAATTATTTAAAAAAATTAAGTAATGTTGAACATGACACCTGGGATTTCACAACCAAATGCTATATAAATCTTCTGACCACTTGGAAAATCATGGGAATTAAATCTTACATGTCTAAATAGCTCATTGTACCTATTTAAGACCAGTGGAGTAAAATCCATACAAAAAATACTTGTCCTTGTGCTCTTGCTTGTATTTGCATTTATGTTTGTGCTTGTACTAGACTGAGATGATGCCCAATTCTGAACTGTATCATTTAGCATTTCCCAGGTAGCAGGTCGAAATTCTGCAAAATCAACTTGTAATTCCAAATAAGATAATATATTTCACTAGTGAGATAGAATGAGACCAAAATCATAGGAAACACAGGCAGAACCCTAGAGACTTAAGCATAATTTTTAAACTTATTGCAGGAAATTGAAATGACAACACTATAAATATGTATGTGTTTGTGATTGTTTTTTTGTGAGAGAGTGAGAGTATGAGAGAATGTGTCTGTTTCAAAATATTTAAAACAAATTTAAGTAAATAAGAACAGAAGCATGATAACAGTTCATAGTTATACACAATGGCTCTTACTGCACATACTTCTGTGTCTGAATCAAGATGATCCATATTCGAAGCTTCGACTTGGCACATTCTTTGCATGTTATTCTTCTGGCATCCTTTTTCAAGCCATAAGGAAATAATAAACAAGATGTCTTTTAGGGACAGGCCGGAGAGTTTCCACTTTGTTGAATATCTTTCATTTTACTAACCAGAGTTATATAAGCAGAATTAGGCATCAAAAATCCCTTCAAGGTATGACCAGCTGTGAACACTGTGATCAAAAATAAAGACTGGCATGGCTGTTGGTCTGCCCTATTCCTAGCACTCAGGAGGCAGAGGCAGGAGGGTCAATGTGAGTTGGAGGTCAGCCTGCTCAACAAAGGGAATGCAGGACAGCTAAAGCCAAACAAGGGAACCCTGTCTTGGAAAACCAAAAAAAAAAAAAAAAAAAAAGACTGGCATGGCACAATATTTCAATATTTGCAGTAGTTGCATCAATGTTATGTGGGAACTGACTGTTTGCTGAATGGATGGATGGCATATACATGTGTGGTACTATAAGTCTGATCAGGAACACAAAGCTGGGTATTTCACCAGCCCCACTGGTTAATGTACTTGTCACTACCTTACTTATAGACTTAGTATCAATGTGGTATCTAAATTAATATCTTTATGCAATTCATCTTCACGCTCATGGATTATTTCAGTTTTCAGATCTCATGCGAGTAGTGTGCATTTATTCAATATTCATTAGTTAAAATTGATAGTCACAAGTAGCTAAACTGTAGAGGATTAAGTGTTATGTGAGAGTTTTCAAATATATCTGACATTGCTAAGAACCCCTTATACATAGCATAGGGTATATTACACTAAGTAGGGCAGGAGGGTCATAAGAATTAGAGACCTTGGAGGAAACAGTGTCATATGAACCATTACAAGAACACTCCAATCAGGAACTCATAGTAATATTGTGACCTCTTGAAACTTACAGAAACATTATGTCCAATAATTCTTCCACAAAAGATTGCTTTTTCTAATTGATGTCTTTAGACCTTAATAGACATATGAATCAACAAGAATTCACTGCTAGAACCCAATCTATACTTTCAATATAGTAAAGACAATTACAAAAAGAAAGACTTCTAGCTCAAGGACTAGAACTTGAAAATCAGACAATTGTTTTGATAATCATTGGAATCTGTATTCACTTTTATACTCCATTATTTTATATTTTAATATATGATCTATTTTGTCTTTAGATGTTAATCATAATAACCAATGGTATGAAGAGAACATGCTTTTTTACATAATATGAAAACAAAAGGCAAACTATTTCAACTAAAGCAAATGTTTTTTAAAGCCTACTCAGGTGAAATATCACATGGTAAGGTTTTGGAAACTAGAAGATTTTTATTTGCTTTCTCATTGTCACATCTTTTTAAAACAGGATTGAAAAAAATAACTGTGAACTACTGACTCTTGAACTCCATATCTGAAATGATAGCATGGGTGCCTTCAGTACTCCAGTTTTTTCAAATAAATATTTGTTATTCAGTGTGTGTGTGTTTGTGTTTGTGTGTGTGTGTGTGTGTGTGTGTGTGTGTGTTCAACAATGTCACATCTCTTTAGCATAGAGGTAAATTTTGCAGGAATCAGTCCTCTTTTCTTCTATTTTTTTTCTAAGTATTGGGCTTCCAATGTCGCATGTACTGAATATGTTTTTTTCTTTAACTATTATTTGACACATAAAGAAAATAATACAACAGACACAAGTTACGTTGTTCCAAAGATATATGAAAATACCATGTTTTGGAAAGCACAATTTGCTCACTTAGGATTCACTTAAAATCATATTGATCATTCTACTGTATGAACTTCCTTTATAAAAAAAAAACCTTCAGGTTTGCATTACTTACCACCATCATATATCTTACCTGCATGGCTTTACTGTAGTTTCATCATCAGAATCAACAATTAAAACACAGGCTTGAATATCAGTGGGGTGTTCCTGCAGAAAAATTATCACAACCCTTTCCATTGTTGCCACCATCAATTTGGAAACTTTGAGATTCAAATCCACACTCAAAACCCTGCCTAATATCCACTCTAATGTATCTGTCTACTAAGAAGTGCTTTACATTTATAGCATGCATTACATAATTTCTTTGTAACTAATCTATATCAGTGTGAGGAAGACATCAAGATGACAGGTACAAAAATGAAGTATACCAAAAATGATTTATTTCAATCCTAATTGCTGCAGGGCAAGAATTTCACTTTGATTCAATTTCACATCTCACTCTTTTAAGTCATCATAGTGTAAAGACTCTTCAGTCATCTTCCCTGTTCTCTTCTTTTATAAAATATTCTCCTGTATAGAAATAAAGAAATGGTTTATTCTAAAACTGAATGATGGAGAGATAGATCTAAAACACCATCACTAACATTCCAGAGTTCTTCTTTGCTGCCAACACTGCCATGATCACAAATTTCTAGTAATGCCTATATCTGCTAATAATTTAACCATACATCCTAAATCTCATAGTTGCCAAGCGTAAGACTATAATCAGTACAGATTACTGCCACTCACCTAACACAATATACAATGCTCCTTACTGTATACTGATTCTTTCTGCATAGAAATAAAGCTGCTTAAATAAAAAACCATGTGCCCTTCAAAGTGGGAGACAAATACATCATACTCCCCATTTTGGGTTGAGCCCAGAAGACAAAAATGTTTCCTATTCTGTCCCTTAAATGCCTTGGAGGTAATGACAAACTGTTTCTTCCGTTAGGACCATAGTGTCAAACACAACAAATCTCTGTATATTATATATACCCAACTTTTTGAAAATAAAAGTACTTAAAAGAATGAGAAATTTCAGTATATGGCTTGGATTTTCAGATAAGAATATGAATTTTTGTAATACTGGTTGTAATATTGAAGGCCTATGTTCTTCCATCTATGCTTAGAGAAGTGCTGTACTGCATAATGTATTATAGGCAATATACATATAAAGTATGCAAAAAAAGCACCCATACCATCATTTGGTAATCTTTATAGGTAGTGAACACAGTAAATTATGTTTGCTCACTTTGTTATTTTCTTTGGCTTTTCTTTTCAGAAAATAAATGAGAGAAGTTATATTAAAAAATTAGCAGTTGCTGTTATACTTATCAAAGTTAAAATAAAAAAGTGTTTTTGAATAGATGTGAGGGGTGGTATATTGCACAGCTAATTGTGGAAGATAGAACAGAACTTTGGAATTTTGGTTACCTACTTTCACTTTCATTTGGGTTTTATGGATTGAACTCAGGTCATCAAGCTTGCACAGCATGTTCATATTACACTTCCGCTATCTTACCAATGCAACGTTATAACTGTTATCATATAAAAGACTTAAATTGTGCTATATCATTTCTTAGTAAAATAATGCTGTTGAAAAATCACCCCACAACTGGCAATTTGCCATCGTGTTCTATCAAACTCAGGATCCTCAATATGCCATACAAGGTTAACAATTCTACATTGATCCATAATAACAGTGCTTAACTAAAATGTGGAATTCTACTCAGTTTTCGATGAAGGCCTTTTAATTGAGTGAACGTAAGTATATTCCCAACACAGTTCAGTGAGCATCCCACTTCATCAAAGCCTCCGTTCCTCTTCAAAAACCTAACCCTCTTTTGCCTTGACCTGAGTTAGTAAAGAAATTGGGTAAAACAGCCTCCAACTTCAATATTTTGGTAAATATGAATTAGCTTCTCAACTCACAAGGAAATGAAAGTTTCGGGGATTACAATGATTTCCTGGGAATTGTGGCTTTAGGTCAACAGTCTCAAATATGTCCCCAGAGTGCATTCAAATGTCTTCACTAAAAAGACCATGATAATAGTGTGGGTAGCATTGGTGCCGTAGGATGGAGAGTGAAGAAGTTTTAGCCCTGCTGAAGATGATTGAAGAAGAAATGCAATGTGAATGAGTGGACAGTAGGCCTAGGATATATTTTCGGGGTGTTAGCCGCAATGAGGGCATTGAAATAGGGAAAGTTCCCAAGCAATAATGTAGTCAAGAATGTCATGCTTTCAGCTAAGTTTAGGAAACTGTGATTATATTTTTTTGGAGATAAATCTATCAAATGTCAAGAGCTACATATGTCCTATGATATAGGCATTTTCTGACAGGTCCACAAAAATAGTCATTACGATTTTCCATTCATACTTTGGTAAGTTCCACTCTTGGACAAGCTTTTGGGTATATTTTGTGCACTGTACATACTCCACCTGCAAGCAGCCTGTGAGTGAAAAGAAACAAATAGTACGCCTAATGTTGCCTCCATCTAATATTCCCTCCTCTATGACACTCAAAGTATGTTAAGGTTTGTGATCCTCTAAAGTCAGCCATTCTACAAGGATGAAATGGGCCTTCTTCAAAACTCTATCAGCAGGTGTAGAGGTAACAGCTGCCTGACCTCTTACAGGCCTAGCTCTGGCTCTTGTGTGTCCATGATCGTGCTTGTCCATCAGTTTTCTAATTCTCTTCAAAAAACTGCAAAACTCTTCTGCAGTTAGATTCTGGCATGGATTAAAAGCAACGCTGATTAACAGAGAATTCAAGAATGAGGATTATGCATAGTAGCAATGAGGCAAATTATTCATATGTGAACCTATAAGGTATAAGACAAGAAAATGTCAGGCTTTATTGTTAATTGAATATCAATTTCCTTCATTATGCACAGTTACTCTTGTGAGAAGGTGTTTCAAGATGTGGCCTTAAACAATACTCAGATAGGAATGCAGAAGTATTGAGTTTTTAAGCAAGTCAGGCTAAATACCATGAACTGATATATAAAATAAATAGTAAATAAACAACCAAGCAAGTAAATTCCATTTCGATTATTTCAGTGAAGTGAAAAGAATGTCAAAGTTATAACTCATTGACTAAGAGATTCTTTGTCAATAGCATTATCAATTCCTACCTCATCCTCTTTACCTGCTGATTTCTCTCCATTTTTCAATCAGGTAAAAGTGGAATCTAAAACAAATTAAGACCAATATTTTATAAAGCAATCATATTTCTGTGATCTGTACCATCTACCTGTTCTATATTTATCACCTCTCTGCTTTCTTCCTGTGATTTATCCTGATCTCTCCAATCTACATTCTATCTTTTATGTTTCATGTCTTTACAAATGACCAGGCATCTGTCCAACATCTGTTGTCTGTCATTTATTTTCTATATGTCATCATCTATATTTTATCTTATACTGTATCACTAGCCTAAATCTTCTATCTCCTATTATCTAATTGCCTATTTGCTATCCACCTATTTGCAATCTACCATCTATCTATCCTATGTTTACATTTCTTATTTGTATGTGTGTGTGTGTGTGTGTGTGTGTGTGTGTGTGTGTGTGTGTGTCTGTTTTGAAATATGGTTTTCCTGTGCAGCCTTGGCTGTCTGGACTTTCTAGTAGACCAAGCTGGGCCCAAACTCACAATGATCTTCTTGTGTTTACTTTCCAATTATAATTTATATTACTGCTATATTGTGGCTAATTTTCACTAACTGTGATTGGCTATTTATATATGCTGTATCTCGTTCAGATCTAGTATTCATCTATCATCAAAATTATGTCTCTTCTATATCTACAATGAATCTAGTATCTCCCATTTATATACTGTTCATGTTCTACTGATGCTGTATATATCATCCATCTGTGTTTAGCCTACAAAAATATACTGTGGCTATCTTCCTCATATCTATACTTTATGATCTATCTATGCTCTGTTTTTACTGAATCTATGTATCTTCTATCCTGCAGGAGTCTCATTTCAATCTACGTACATATAATTTTTACCTGCCCTGTGTTTATATTAGCATCTCCCCTGTAGTTATCGTGTGTCTACCATTTGTCCTACATATAAGGATCACCTAGGTAGCAGTTGTTCTGAATCTAACTTCCATTTAAGGATCACTTTGTCCTATTGCTATCCTGTAATCTTGTTCAAGCTATCAAAATCATCTATCCATCTTCGATCCTCTATATACTTCGTTTGTATTAATATCATAGTTTTTCTACATATAATGTATCTGTATATTATCACTACATAATTTATCATCTCACTGTTCTATATCTCTGTATTCATATAGATCAATGCTCTGACAATACCATGCCTGTCTTTTATCTATCCTCTAAGCTATGCTGTGAATGGCTACCATCCAAGTACCATTAATCATTACCTCTATTTTATCTCCTATTTACCTATCTCTAATGTAGATAATGTCCATCAATTTATTTTCTTTAATTTCCCTACCCTTTGATTATCCTCTACCTGTCTTCTATCCTATAGATATTCTGTGAATGTTAACCATCCATGTTTCAGTATCCCATAACAACCTTTAATTTATCTTCTTCTGCATATCAAACATGTAATTATTGTGTGTCTAGTTTCCTTCTTCTTTATCATAATTAATTTGCTGAGACAGTTTCTTTATTCGATATATGGATTCTACCAAAAACAACTTTGGGTTTTTCTTCAACTCTCTGTCCTTGATCATCTAGCTATATCGTGCTTGCCATCCATTCATCTATCTGTCGGTTAGCTCTTCTGTTCCTGTTATCCATATATTTATCCATCATTCATCTTCTGGATATCCTGTGTTCCAAACTATTGATGTATCATTCGTCTTCTACTTACCCTAAATTATTCCTATCTATTTTTCAATTTATCTGTTACTCTCCAGCTTTCATATAAGATAACTTTCTTTTCATATCTCCTTTTTCTTTCTCCATATTTTTATCATTTCTTCACTGCATGTTGTATATTCATCTTCCATTGCTCTCTCTCTTTCTCTTAATATCTTTCTCTCTGTTATAACCTCAACCTATTCTATATCTAACAACTAATATCTTTAGGTTTGTTTGTCTCATACGGCTCCTCTTTCACATAAATTGATACATTTCATTTATTTTTTCTTTCATACATCCACCGTTAAATATATTATATATTCTTTTATCTCCTGCTGCGTCTTCTATGTAATATACATTATCATGTATTGTTTATAATCAATAAGTCTTTTTAGAGGAATAATCTATAATATTTATCACAGTGCACTCACGATCCTTCACGTATTTTAGGTACTGTATATCTTTTTTGATACAACCGTTTGGTACTTAAAAATGCAGCTAGTCTGGCCATTTTGCTACTGTTAAATGTATTCTATATATCCTTTCACTACTGCTCCACATTCTATGTCATATACTATATGATATATTGTTTATAATCAATGAACGTTCTTATAGGAATCATCTATAACATTTCTCATAGTGCACTCATTATACTTCACGTATTTTTGATACTGTATATGTTGTGTGATATAACTTTTTGGTACTTAAAAACACAGCTATTCTGGCCCTTTTGCCATTGTATTACTTTACATTCTTAACTGTGGTAAGAATAGTATTACTCAAGGAAAGGAAATATATTTCAATATCATCAAGATGATAATTAAGCTTAAATAAGGTATATACTTAGTTACAAAAATTTACACTAGTCAGAATACTCTATAACTGAAATAGGAAATAGTGAATTTCGCAATAATCACCTGGTGATCCCCATTTCTTTCACAATGATTTCTACAAGGTTAGGTAAAAAAATCCTCAGCATTTTGCCCTTACCAGAGAGCTCCATGGAACCAACCTTATCATATCTTCTACTCGAAGTAAAGTGGCCTTGTGTTTAGTGTATCCTGGCAACTCTATAATTAAAACGAATTATGAGAATGCCTAAGAACATAAATGCCAAGGACTATAATTGGTTCTTACGGGCAAGATTGTAATTGGTCAAAAGACATGTTTTAATGATTGTGGTTACTGTTAACAGCAAGGCTGTGTTGGTCATAAACATTAACTTTGATGATTATTCTTTGTTCTGAGAGTGAGTGCTGTCATTTGTTCAAATATATTCCTTAGTGAATGTGATTGGTGGTTAGTGGCTAGGCAGTGATTTATACAAATAGAAGTTCCAATGACAGTGAACAGTTCTACAAGATTTATCAGTTGTACTCTATGTTCCATAGGGAGACATTCAACAGTTCCCACATTCCTGATTTGATTTTCCTATCTATGTCTGTCTGTTCATGTCACCATGCGTGTCCTAGAACTCACTCTGTAGATCAGGCTCCCTTTAAACTCAGAGATCTGCCTTGAAGTGCTGGAATCAAAGGCATACGGTTACTACCACCTGGCTAGATTTTTTTTTAAAGTTGTGAAAATTTTGTGGAATAACCTTATAAAGTTTCCATCTTCATTTTCTTGGACTTTAAATTGTATATTTTCCCCTCGTTGGTGGTGATTTATAAGATGTATCTTTTTCTCTTTCTTTGTGAATTAAAATTATGTATATTGAATATCTATTTGCAAAACATGGTTTGTTCAGACTTTCAGTTGAATATATATGTTGAATGTATTCAGTTATATTTTTATCTATTAAATAATTAAATTTACTTTTTATATTTTTGGTGCTTACTGGTAAATGCAGTTTGCTTATAGTGTTTTTTCCAGGTTACTTTCAAAGGTTTGTTTATATATTTTTGTATATTTCTTAAGAGTACATGATACTAATACTTTTCAAATATGTATGTATGTCTGATTTTGTTCATTTGAAAGGTATATCCTTCTATAATATTTTCTTTATTGAAAAGTGAATGTTAAGGAAGAAAGAAAACGTTTTTACTAGTCTTTGTGCAGTACTCTTAACTAATGGGCACAGAATAAAATGTCAAGAGATGGTCCAGTTTTATCTAGGTATATGTCTTCTTGAGCCTTTTCTTATACTATTTTCTCCATGGACAGTGCTGCTTTTAATTTTATAATTTCTCTTAAGACTCTATCTCAGCTTGTTAGATACCTCACTCCTTACATTCTTTTTTTTTTTTAAGATTTTCGAGACAGGGCTTTTGTGTGAGAACCTGGGTACTATCCTAGACTTTTTTTGTAGACTAGGCTGGCTTTGAACTCACTTACCTCTGCCTCCTGAGTGCTGGGATTAAAGGCACACACCACTATGCCTGACACTGCTTATATTCTTTCTTAAGTAATTTGTTTCAGTAGTCACGTCTATAATTCCCATAATGTTTTCCCATAGTCTTTTCCATGACTTATCTTACTCTTCCATCTTAAGCTACTTTTAATCGCTTGGCCTAAAAGTTAGTGCCACAGCTTAGGCAGCCCCCAATAGTTTAATCCCTTTGGTGGAAACTCCTGGGTGTGCTTTGCTTTCATCAAATTGATTAGATTGCTAAAAAATTATTTCTCCATGGATTTAGTGTTTTCTTTTGTGTGTTTACTTTATTGTATAAACATTAACAATTTATATCCAAAAAAAGTGTGAAACATGCGTAGTAACTTCATTTAAAAAATAAAGCATTAAGTGTGGGTAGTGGAGAGTCAGTTGTGGCAGTGGTGTTTTGGGGTGCAGAGACTGAGTGAGTGCAGTCTTGTAGGGTAAGTCTGAGGCAGCTTCTTGGCAGGCCTAAGCGGGACACACACACAGCGGATGGAGGGTATGTAGATATGGCCAGCCATGTAGGTGGTGGGCCTAGACATGAGCTTTTAGAACAGCTGTGTCTTGGTGACACAGGGCCAGGGCTGTGAAGACCATTGCCAGGGAGCCCCTTTTCTATTTAAATGCAAAATATATTTTCCCTCCATATTCATCTGTTTTCTCCCCATAATTGTTTCTAATTTCTCTTAACAGTGGATTTTAGAAGAAAAAGCATACAGACTTTTTAAAATAAGATTACTTTTTTTAAGCTTTTAGTTTTAAAACTTTAGATCTTAAATTTGGAAAATGTTTAGTTATATGACCAAAGCCTAACTTGTATTCATTAAGATAAATGAGGTTTCAACAAAAATTTTTCTCTGAGCAAAAACATGAAAATGAAAACAATACATAGGTCTTCATAAATCTAATCATTCACATATATGTGATTTTAAAATATAAATAGTTTGAGTTATAATATATAATTGCATAGTATTGTCTGTTTTAATACAAATTTCGGAGAGTAACTTCTTACCACACACTCAGAGGGTTGGTTAGTGGATCTCATTAACAAAGTTTGCACACTAAATGGCTTCCAGATTTTGCAATATTGTTCCAGCAGTGGATCAGCATTAAGTGTTCAAAGAATTTCAGCTATTATTAAGTAAGTTATATTTTAAAGTATGTTCAGTACGATATACAAATTGCTCATATTTATTTGGAAATTATTGAATCTCAGCCTGTAAATGTCGTTTCTTCTTCTTTTTTATTAATTTATTCTTGTTACATCTCAATGTTTATCCCATCCCTTTTATCCTCCCATTCCTCCCTCCCCCCTGCCATTTTCCCACTATTTCCCTCCCCTATGACTGTTCCTGAGGGGCATTACCTCCCCCTGTATATTCTCATAGGGTATCAAGTCTCTTCTTGGCTACATGCTGTCCTTCCTCTGAGTGCTATCAGGTCTCCCCCTCCAGGGGACATGGTCAAATGTGAGGCACCAGAGTACGTGAGAAAGTCATATCACACTCTCCACTCAACTGTGGAGAATATTCTGACCATTGGCTAGATCTGGGAAAGGGGTTTAAAGTTTACCTTCTGTATTGTCCTTGGATGGTGCCTTAGTTTGAGCGGGATCCCTGGGCCCAAATCTGCCTATCATATTGTTCTACTTGTAGATTTCTAGGACCTTCTGGATCCTTTTATTTTGCTATTCTCCCATGCGTCTCTCATTTAGAGTCCCAATAGGATGCCTTCCCCTCTGTCCCAGTTTCCTGGTAAGTGAAGACTTTCGTGGGACATGCCTCTTGGGCTGGTATGCAGATATAAGTGAGTATATACCATTTGATTCTTTCTGCTTCTGGGTTAACTCACTCATTATGATCATTTCTAGCTCAATCCATTTATCCACAAATTTCGGGAATTCATTCCTTGTTTTTAATAGCTGAGTAGTATTCCATAGTGTATATGTACCACAGTTTCTTTATCCACTCTTCTACTGAGGGACACTTAGGCTGTTTCCATGTTCTGGCTATTATGAATAAGGTTGAGTAAATTTTCTTGTTGCGTGCTGGAGCATCTTCTGGGTATATTCCAAGGAGTGGAATAGCTGGGTCTTGAGGAAGCCCTATTCCCATTTTTCTGAGATAGCACCAGATAGATTTCCAAAGTGGCTGAACTAGTTTCCATTCCCACCAGCAATGAAGAAGTGTTCCTCTCTCCCCACATCCTTACCAGCACGTGGTGAATTTTTGATCTTAGCCATTCTTATGGGTGTAAGATGGAATCTCAGAGTTGTTTTGATTTGCATTTCCCTGATGTCATTTCTTCTTAATTTATTATGATTTGCTTGTTAGTACTAAAACAAATTTGAGAATTTTAATCTAGAAAAAAAAACTTTGATTAAGGTTTTCTACTGTTTCCTCTTTCCAGGCCATTTGGATTGTGCTGTGAGTTTCTCACTCATATATTTAAAAAGTACACCATTCCGGTTATAGAAATAGTTCCACAATTGTTACAAAAATTAACTAATGAAGAACTGAGAGAAGAAATAAAGACTGAAATGAAAAATAATGCCATTTCAGAGATTGTTAAATTTCCAAAAAGCTTAGATTCAAGAATTTTGGGAAAAGATGAAACTATTAAGAAATATAAAAATTTTTAGGTTAGAAATGAGACTCAGGTGAGATATTTTCTGCCAATTGCTTTTTGTGGTCTACTTTCTTATTGTATATAGAACATCGGGTTTTGTATGATGGGCAAGCATTTTATGAGATACACATCCATCCTTTAAAGTTTTTTTTGGCTTTATTTGGGTTTAATTAGGTTTTTTGTTTCCATCTTTTGGGATGTAGGGCAGAGTCTAGGCTAGCTAAGAATCCACTGTCTAAAGAAAAGATGATAATTTTTCTTGCTTTATAAAGTTTATTTATATTCATTTCACTTATGTATTTAACTTAAAGATGTATGTGCCCTGAGCCATTCCTGCATCTCTGGGGTGAAGCCTACTTGATCTAGGTGGTTGACTTTTTTAACACTTGGGTTTCTAATTTTAAATTAGTATTTTTTCAAGTTCAGGGATGTATTTACCAGTGTAATAAACTACAATAAATCAACATGGTTTTCTGCATTCAGAAATGTAATCCCTGCTTAAGTGGAAAATTGTGCAGATGGCTTTTGAAATACTTTCATTAGAAACAGCTTTATGGTTTGCATCATGGTTTAGAAGTCAGGCCCCTTTTTCTTCAGTTTGCTGTACTCAACAATAACTGAGTAGAAGTTGTATTGGTCAATGAGACCCAGGTTGTCCCAAGGCCCTGGGTTCTTCTTCCTGTCCCAGTTGACCTCTGGATTGAACAATGCCAAGTTCATCCCATAGAGTGCTGCTCCAGTACCTCCTGCTCCTGTGAATACGATAGGAGTGATCGAGCTGAGATGCTTCTTTGCTTGCCTGAGGATCTGGCGGAGCATATTTGTGCCAGAGGCCTACCTCCTCAGAGAGAGAAAAACAAGAGCAGGACACAAACTGGAGTTACTATTTTTATAGATTAATTTTTTTCTTAATTTTATTTGTATGTTGTTGTTTCCATATTAATTTGTGAGCTGTTTAAAATAAATATGTAAGTGGTTTCATTTGCTTTATGCTGAGTTGGAAAACATGCTTTATTTTGATATTTGTTTGGTCTTTCAGTCTGTCTTTCTTTCTTTTTAAATATCTGAATATAGCCTTCTGCCACCTGAATTTCATTTTTCTCTATCTTCCCATGCTTGGCTACTAACTGTAAATATAGAGTTCTTTCATGAAAAGGTTCTGGCCTGCCATTTCCAGTCTCCTTGACTTGTTTTGTGTGTGTAACTATATTCAATTAGAAGGGCATGAAGAGATGGCTCTGTGGTTAAGGACACTGTTTGCTCTTCTAGAAATCCTCAGTTCATTTCCCTGCAATCACATGATGGCTCACAGCACCTATAATTTGACCTGATGTCCTCTTCTGGCCTGCAGATAGAGTACTCATATGTAAAGGATTGAGAAACACAAGAAATCCCTTGGATAGGGTGCTTTATAGAAAAACTTCGAACAAATAAGCAATGGGTCATCCCTGCATTGAAACAAAAAAAAAAAGAGAGATTTGTAGTTCTTTTGGTGAAACACTTCAAAATTTAAGGATTTAAGTACGAGTTTTCTTGGTTTTTTTCATAGTTGTGTTCAAATTAGCATATGAGTTTTAGCGACTAAGGAAAGGAAAATTGCAAGGATAGAGAAAAAGTTCTATTCGTTTGTTTGCTGGTTTTTTTTGTGTATACCTCCAGCTATCCTGAAAAATCACTATGTAGACCAGGATGTTTTTTTCCTCTTGAGTGCTAGGATTAAAGGCAAGCACCATCACACCTGGCCTTGTCAGTTTTATTTTTTTATTTTTTGTTTTTTATTTGTTCTTTTGTCTTGTTTGGAACATAAAAATCCTTGGTTATTTCAATTCCTTTCTATTTTATCGAATAGTTTTGTTGAGGAAGATATAATTGACTATGTCAAATCAGACCAAACTTGACTGTTTTCTTATACTTATGAGTGATTATTCAGAATTATGTCATTTAGTAGCTAACCTAGGATTCATGGTAGTTTATTTTTATCCACTTCCATTTTATTTTACCTTTATTTAAGGTTTAAGTTTTGTTTACCATTCAGTAACCAAATCTTATTTTCTAGACTTTATTATTAAATTTTTTTAACTGAAGAAATTTTCAACATTTTTTTGTTTTTTGTTTTTCTAGACAGATTTTCTCTGTAGCCTTGGCTGTCCTGGATTCTCTCTGTAGCCCAGGCATCCTTGAATTCATAGAGATCAGCCTGCCTCTGATTCCTGAGTGCAGGGATTACAGGCATGTGCCCACTACACATGGCAAAATTTTCACCTTTCTTATTTGATATAAAAATCATAGTGCAGAATTCTAGTTACCTGTTATGTATATGTGTATTTTTTCCAAAGTAGGGTTTCTGTGTGTAACACCCCTGGCTGTCCTGTCCTCGAACTTGTTTTGGAGACCAGGCTGACTTCAGCCTCACAGGCATCCAACTGCCTCTGCCTCCCTAGTAGTAAGATAAAAGATGTTCACAACCATGACTGGATTTTCTTTGAACTTTTACAGTTAAATTTCCAGCTACATTATCCTTCCAAATGTCATTAAATTTGTGTACTTGAATGAGAACAGGGTGACCTTAAATTGGGTGATCTTCATCTCTCTGCCTCTTTGGCATATCATAACTTTTGTGTTTTCTACCTTAATGAACTTGTTAGATATTTTGTCAACTTAATTGTTTACTTTCATGTCAATGTAAGCCAACCAGAGGACTATACCTTCTTATGTTCTTGTTATACATTTGGATAGAACTATGTTTTAGCGGAAAATGTGTTTTGTTACCAAACATTTGCAGTGCAATAATGATTTCTAAGGAAATTGATTTGTGTTTAGGTAAATAAAATCTATTTTAGAAAAGATCTTTCATCTGTTATAAGTACTATATTGTGCTTAAGATAATTAAGTAACTGGCACATTTTTTATACACCTAAACTGGTTATGGTTATGACTTAGAATATAATTATTGTATAAGTAGAAATTTAAGGTGTTTATATGCCTTGATTTTTTAAAAGACAAATTAACTATTTTTCTATTTCTAGAACATAGTGTAAATTACAGAATTTCCTGTAGTCAAAAAATAGAGAAAATGAATAGTATTAATTGTAAGTATATTTTGATTATCTATGACCATTTTTGTCATTTAAAAATATATAGTCATATTGTTTTCATGTAGATCTACTAAATTTTTACTCTGTAAAGATGGTCATTTTATTAACATTGCAAGATTGCTTCAGATACAACTCAGCATACATGTCAAGAATAAACAAAACTCTGCATTCTTATCCCCATAGTGGATAATCTAGGTATGGCTGGTACATACCTGTATAATGTAGCATTGAGGAGCAAGAAACAAGCACCAGAAATTCATGATCAGGCTGGACCTTGTCTCAGTAACTGAGAAGCTGGTTAGTTTTATTGTCTTTAATTAAAATGGAGCTTGGTGTGATGGCACGGGCCTTTAATTACTGCCCTCAGTGAGACAGAGGCATACAAATCTCTGAGTTCAAGTCTAGCCTGGTCTTCAAAGCAAGAACAGAAAGTCAAGGCTAAAGAGAGGAAAACTTTCTCGAAAAAATAAAAATAAAATACATAACTAAATTGAAAAACAAATGTAGTAAGGACAGACACCTTTTCTTCCAGTAGTACTGTGGAATAAACTCATTGCAAATACAATATTTCATAATGTTCATTAATCAGATAATGTTTTGGCCATGTGACACTTGTGCTTCGATACTAGAAAATTAGAAAAAAACTGATACCTTATATGTACATATTGAAAATATAATGCATTGAATGATAGATCATTGAAACTGTTATATTTACTGTTAAAAGAATAATAACCATATTTTGCTCTAAATGTTAAAAAATTTAAAGCTACACATTTATTTTCTGTAAATAATGATAGTAATGTTTATTTGCCTAATTACACTTCTAAGTTCTAATTTCCGTCAAACGCATCAAATAGTTTATTGTCAATGACATAATCAGGCCACTTGAGCATAATCATGCCTTAGTTACTTTGGTAGCAGGAAACCTTGCGACTTAGAGGAACAGTGTAGGATTATATGCTAGAGGTACATATAATTAGTTAAAACATTTATTTTTTATTTTTTATTTCGTGAAAAAATCATACTGTTGGATTCATGAATTGGAAAAGTCAGTTAAACAACTATGGAAAATTGATTCTAGTGCCTGCTTCCAGACCAAAGTCTCTAAATTTTAACATTCTGCATATTAAATGGCTTTAGCATGAAAATATTATTTACTTTAAATATTTTTATTCTCATATTTATGTGTGATTTGACTTACTGTGTGACTGGGCCTCTACATATGTGCCTGGTGTAATTTAGTGGCTAGAAAAGTATGTCAGATCCACTGAAATAAAACTTATTGATGGTTGTGAATGGGTTCTGGAAATTAAATTTATATTCTTTGCAAAAGCAAAATGTATTCCCAAGTGCTGATTTATCTTTAGAACATCACATAATCTAATACTGTTAAATTATCTTTACTACTAATAACTAATAAAGCAGAATAAACAATATAGTATGATACCATATAAATTATGTGATGATATGAAAGAACGCAATACATGTGCAGGTTTTTTTCATTCCAGTCATTTTCTCCTTTTTACTCTAAAGTTAAAGAACTGTGGAAATTGAAGGGCTGCAGTATTATTATAAGCTGTAAATGGACATGTCACCCTAAATCTTACACAAACTAAGTTCTAGATTTGTTTTTATTGAAATGGAAATTATCATAATGAGAAAGTCAACCTAGTATTCTTATATTTTATCCAGTTTTGTTGTTGCTCTTGTTAACTTTACATATTCTAGGTATTAGCCTGCTATAGGATATGTAACTGATGAAGTTATTTTTCCATTCTATAGCCTGGCACTTTTTCTCAATGTTGGTGTCCTTTGCCACACAGATACTTTTGCATGTGTGTCCTCAGGATTTCCGGAATTTTCCTGAGAGACTGCTGTGATGTTCCATTTTTTCTAATGTTATTAAATTTTAATATATTCTATATTTTAATTTACCTAGGGATTATCAATCTTACTGATTAAAAAACGTCTTTTATTCCCACCACAGACATTGTGGGCATTGGTATTAATATGCAGCTTAAGTCATACTGGTCTGATAGTACAGGGTATGATTTCAGTTCTTGTATCTGTTGCTTTATGGCCAGTTTAAGAAAAAACATTCATGAGTTACTAAGAACAAAGTTTTTTTCTGGGTGCATTTGGGTGAGATTTTTTTTAAGTATCTGCTAAATCCATATGACTTATGGTGATATTTAATGCCAGAATTTCTCTGTTTAGTTTTTGTCTGAGTTGCATGTTTATTGCTGAGATTGAGATACTGAAGTTACACAATCTCATTGGGAGAGACTCAATATTTGGTTTTATCTGTAGTATAGTTTTTTTTTAAAACTGAACTTTGTGTGGTTTTATATTTGATACAAAGATGTTATACATAAATTTTGTACCTGCAAATATCTTCTTTGTTGTTGGGATTATTTTAATATTTTATTTTTTATGTATATGAGTGCTCTATCTGCATGTACACTGACCTAATTGCAAGCCAGGACAGGACATTAGAGGTGTAGATCATTTGAGACACCACATAGTTGCTGGGACTAGAACTCAGGATGTCTGGAAGAGCAGACAGTGCTCTTCACCGCTGAACCATATTACCAGCCTACACTTGGTTGGTTTTTACTGTTGATGAATATGGAGTGTTCTTTACTATCTCTTCTGATTTCAGTTGAAGTCTAATTTTTCAGATATTAAAATTGCTACAAAAGCTTGTTTCATACGTTCCCTTCTCCTTTCTGGTAAGGTGTATTTCTTCAATGTCGTTAAAAGAATTATTTAAAATCATGTTTACTTATCCATTCTTTTTATGTCTTTTTATCAGAAAGTTGATATTATTAATTTTGAGTGTTTATATATGAACATTGTTTACTGAGTCTGTTATTTTATTTTTCCCCCTCACTTGACCTACTGGTTATATTTGGTTTTATCATGGAATATTATTTGTTTCCATGTATTGTGAGTCAATATTTTACTGGATATGGTAATCTGTGGTTGACTAGAGTTTATAGAACAACCATGAGGCTCTTCTGCTTAATAAGATCATCATTGAAAAGTCAGGTACTACTGAAATGGGTCTGCCTTTCTATGCTATTGGAATTTTTTCTTTACAGGTTTAATGTTCTTTGTTCTGATTATTATATACTATTAGGAACTCTATTTCTGGTCTTTTATAATTGGCATCCTTGGTAGGTACTTCTGATTTTAAGTTAGAAAGTTTTTCTTCTGTGATTTTTGTTGAAAATGTTTATTGTGCCTTTGGCCTAAGTTTCTTCTTCTTTTGCTTCTATTGTAATTTGTGTCTCTATGTACCTGAATGTTTGACTGACAGTTACATTTATTTTATCTTGTCCTCAGTGGCTGAGATTCTTTCTTTCATGTCTTGTTCTCCATTTCTGAGTTTTTTGTTTGAATTCAATTTTTTAAAATTTTATTACTTGTTTCATTTCAGTTTGGGTTTTCTCTATTGAGTATGTTTCTATTTTCAAGTCTTGAGCTGTATTAATTATTTCATTCCATTGTTTGTGTTTGTGTTTTCATAGACTTAATTAAGGGAATGATTCACATTTTTTGAAGTTCCTTGCACATAATCAGTCATTTTTTTCTTCCATTTTTGATTTTCAAAGCATAGTTTGTTCGTATAGTCCTGAATGTTATGGAATGAGCTTTGGGTTTTCAGGTGGCCTCAAACTCAGAGATATTTCTGCTGCTTCCTTCAGCGCTGTGATTAAGAGTATGTTCCCAGCTCAAAACAGTTATTTTTAAAATCTTTCCTTTTGACTTCAATTGTAGTACATTTTTCATGGCTTGATAATAGTGGACTTACTGGGTCCTGTGAAGGCATTTTGTCTTGGCTGTTAATGTGTGTTTTTGTAGGCATCTGAATTTGGAGTAATTGACATAATTCTAGGTGTAGATATGGGGTCTTGCCTTTGTTGGGTGAGTCTTCTGTTCCTTGGGTTCTATTGTTCTCCTCCAAGTCTGTGGTTGGCCAAGAGAAATAGACATGGCTTCAGAAAGAAGCTAATGGGATCCCTATTCACACCTGGAGACAGATTCCCAGGGGAGTTATAGGTGCACTGCAAATAGTTGGTGCTGCAAGCCATTGCAAAGAGACAAAGAATTATTAGGAAAGAGATGGTTGAAAGGGCTAGAGTGGCTATTGCTTTAAAAGAGGTGGAGTCTCTAGTGAGTAGAGTTGATATGGAAAGAAGGACACATTTACGTAAGTTGTTAGGTAAAGTTAAGGTTGTTAGGTTTTGGGTAAGAATCAGACATTATTGTGAAAAATGGGATACACCAAGTTGCCTGCCAGGTTAGCCATGGTATCATTGTTTTTGTAAAATGAGAATTCTAATGCAGGTAGAATGTGTTTCCATGTACTACAGTCTAATACAATAATGAGAATGTGGTAAAATGAAGGGCCAAAAATGTCCATAATAGGAGCAAAGCTGGGTCTGCACCAAATTTAGATATAGTGTCCACAGAATGGAGGTAGGGTGGGAGGATCCTAGCAAGCTGTTTGCTACAAGGCTCTGGAGGAGAACAGAGATCATATAGAAGGACAGAAAGGAGAGTGAGACTTCTGAGTTCAGTTATTTTGTTCACAGATGCTGTCTTTTCTCTCACTGCAGAACTTATAAAAAAACAATACAAATGTATATAGAGGTATCTATTTTAATACTGAAATTTGAAATGTTATGAGTGGATTTATTGAATAGGCAAGAAAATATATGCACTTGTGTTTTATTTTTTTAAATATGAACAGTTAATAAATAGTACAAGTTTACATGTGTTGTTCTTATTCTCTATGACTTCAAATCTCCTTGAATGAAAGCACTGAATATGCCAACAAAGTTCCTTATCAAAAGTAAACTGATTGGCATTTTGTTTGATTTATTTCTAAAGTGTTTGCCAGTAATTGAAGTTCCTGCTTCAAAGATAGTCTGGCACAAAGTAAAATATACACTTCAGTGTCACTTTAATCCTTTTGGGCGCTTTATTCAGATCCTGTTTGCATTTCTGGATCACCTCTCTTGATGCTAAACATGACCACAGATTCCTATTTATATTTACATTATTCCATAAAACAGGAACTCTGATGTAAACTAAATATGAAAACTTTCCATATTGAAACTTCTATCGTTTAAGATCTAGGTATCTTTTAAAATATTTCAAACATTATCATTATGATTTTTACATTTGTAGAATACTAACATATACTTGAATTGTAATTAATACTTGTTAAAATAGAGATAATATCAAAATGATTTTCCTTTCCCTCAATAAGTATGCATTTGTCCCAGATGTACTCAGTCTCTGTTACATTTATTGATAGTTTATTTTTTAACTTTCTTACTTGTGTTACAATTTGCTAGTAGTCTATCCTTTTGTACAATATACAATTACTAACCTACCAGTCTTTATTTATTTTATCCTAGTTTTTATAGTTTTTTGGGTATGGTATTTTTATTTGGGGAAGTGGTTCTTGGTTGTTTGGATTGTGATTGGTTGGATTTTTGGGACAGGCTCTCACTGTGTATCTCTGACTAGCTTAGAACTTGCTCTGTAAATCAGCTGGTCTCAAACTCAGTTTGCCTTTGTCTCCTTGAGTACTGGGATTGATGTCATGTAACCATGCTGACTCTTACATTTTTTAATTATATTTTTTCTTTTAACCGATACTAGAGATATTATTGTATATATTATGTTATGAAAGGGAATCTAAATCATTTTATTTATTTTATACTTGAAAAATGTAAAGGATATCAGTCTATCCTACTTTTAAGTTAATGGGTTCATAACCGTAACAGGAGGTATGGCTTTTTAAAATACATGATCCGTGGTAAATATTCAACATTTACAGTAATTTTATAAAATTTTAATAGCATATTTTCTTTAATTTAACTGAGTGAATGTAAACACAGTTTACACTAAAAATTTTTCTATAAGTTGTCAGAATAGAGCATAACAAAATAAAATGTATTCAGAAATAGATACTCCAGAGGAAAGTTACACACATAATTTATTATTTTTTAAATTTTACAATTAGGCAGATTAATGTTCATGTATATTTTCTCAGTCCTTTGATGGTTAAGGGAGGTAATTTCTGGTAGATCAGGGACAGCCAGGTCTAAATACAAATATTGCTAACATGAGTAACATTTCATGAAACCACTAAGGGATTTGTTGGCAGGATCTAGAGGAATCAACACAGAAGTCATCCTTCAACCATTACTCTATCATAAAAATCAAATTAATTATTTGAAATTACCTTTACATTGGAGCCTGGAAAGGAGAACCTTTCAATAGGAGTGAAATTATCTGTTCCTTTTCCTGGAAATAAACACCGAAGTTGGCTAGACCAGATGGTAGACAAAACACTGTTGAGTGTGGGTTCTGTAGTGGTGATGATGAAAAACCACTGTGATGTCAAGATTCTGAGGCTCTTGCCATCAGGAACAAAGTGAGACATGTACCTCATTTCTTTCCACCTCTTGCCTTTCAAAGTTATTTTTAAACAAATTTTGAACCACACGTTTTTGTAAGGAATGCCATATTTTCATATATATCAGACATATATGATACATATAATAGACAGATAGATTCTAATTAAAATAAATAGTCATGTGTTTCCCCAAACTCTAGTGTACCCACATAACCAGAAACACATGACTATTTTCTGTTGGTTATTATTTTGTAAGGACATATGTCCTAGTGTCATCCACTTGTCCTCTGTGTATAATAACCAGGGTCATTAAGGAGACAGTACATGATGTGAGTGAAAGGAAGACAGAAGGAAAAGGACATTGTCTTTTTCTCTAACAATAATATTGATGCAAGGACTAAATGGAGATTCAGTAAATCAGTAAATCAAAAGTACCAATAACAAAAGTATCTAAATTATAGACATTGTCTCAGTCCTCAAAGGACTTTACCCAGCAGAGGATTGAAACAGAAACTGAGCCTCACAGCCAAACGTTGGATAATGGGCAGAAGGTACTGTGAAAGAGTGAGGGGATAGAAGACTCCAGAGGATAAAGGAAGTCAAAAGAGTAACTACAGGTCCAACAAATCTAAGCCCAGGGGACCAGCAAAGATGGATGCACCAAACAAGGGCCTTCCCTGGAAACTACCTACCTACCTGCTTAGATGTAACCAAAGAACAGCTCAGTCTCCATATGGATCCCTTGTAAAGGTATGAGGGATTTTCTATGCCATGGACTTTTTTTGCCTGCTTTTTGATCACTTGCCCTGGTGAAGTGCCTTCCCCTGCCACAGAAAAAGAGCAAGCAGGCAGTCCACATAAGACTTGATAGGCTGAGGTCAAATGCTAGGGGTGATAGTCTCCACTTCTCCAATGAGTAGGGGAGGAGAATGGAGGAGATAGGATGGAAGATGTGAGAGGAAGAAAACGAGGGAAGGGACTATGATTGGGACGTAAATTAATTAAATTTTATAAAATACATTTAAAATTAAAAATTTCAGAAGAAAATATCTTTTTAGAATTATGAAATTCATAATTCTATTTGACAATCTTGTTTTAGGTAAGTTTTACTATCTTTCAAAAACTTGATATTGCATTATCTATGTATAAATTAGTTTTTCAATCTCATAAGAAAATGTTTATTTATGTTCATTTTCCTATTTCTGTATTCAATAAAAATAGGATAGAGATGTCCAATTGTGGTTTTCATGACAAAAAAATTCTATTTAGCTGAAACTTAAATTTGTATGTCCTGTCAATATAAGACCAAAGTGTTGTAAACATAACAGTATCTATACAGTCTATAAATTTGATAATTAATACAATCAACAAACAATTAAGGACTACTCATACACTCATAAATTCTATAAAATTTAAAAAATAATTAAAACGTTTATTGGCCTAAATGTGGAGTTAAAATCAGTCAAGTTTCTACAAAATTTTCTTGTATATTTTTCTCATCATTAGACAGAATAAATTGAAAAAAAAATGAGTTTGAAATATATTGTGTTAAACGTAAGGTAGATGAGTTATTATCTTTGCATGCTAATAAAATAACCATGCTCAGAAAAGTAACAACCTCTAGAAAACCAATTTTATAAAAATCATAGTTGAAACACAGTACAAAAGTTTACACCTCCTCTTTTCCATGAGCAAAATTCTAAGGGACAACAAAAAATAATTATTTAAAACTCCCAAAATAAGTACACGGAAAAAGAGATACCTTATAGACTTTGAAAAGAATGGGGAAAGGACATAGTGCTACAGTTTGAAATCACATATTTGATCATTTATTATTTTGTAAAACATTTAGTTTCATAAACAAATGATTATACTATATAATAATATTAAAGCAACATATATTCTCCTTGTCATATAACCAATAGAATACCTGGCTGTACCAAATTATGTATAGGGAGTTTTTTATTCTATCTATGCTTAATATTAGAAAATAGGAAAAAAAAGAAATATCTGTTATTAGAATAAGTGGTATTTGATTTTACAATAATTTAAATTGCATACAAATGTTTAAACATTATTTCCAAATTTTACATAACATTTTCTTCAAAATACTCTACATAATGTTGATGAACAGTTTCCCCAAAATATGTATGTTGAGTACAATATTAATTGACATTCTACAATATCAGCAAATAGTTTTAAATATTTATAAGGAAACAAAACAAAACAAAAGTTAAATAAAATAGAAAAGGAGCAACAAATTCCCTAAGAACAAATAAGGAAACATAGAGTTTACAGTTCAGCATGAAGTAGAAGTAATTAAGAAATTGTAGGAGATGCTCTCTATATATGTTTCTAGTACTTCACACGTGAAAGCATAGAGAGCAGAAGTCATCTCCAGTTATACAGCAAAGGTAAGTCTACTTAGAGACACAGTGCATTTTGTTGGTGGAATTACATATAGGTAAGGCAAACTATGTAGAATATTATAAAAAGAAAATTATGTTAACCTTAAAAGTACTGATGATTCTGTGTCCTGCTCTTCATTTAATTTCTGCCTATATTTTATAATTTTATCTCTCTCATATTTTTGAATGAAAAAATGTTTATTCATGGCCTTGTACAATACTTTGTGGCGTATCCAATCTATTCTTTTTTTTTTTCATTTAATGTGTGTGTACCCTCTGTTCATATGTAGTAGATAAGCAGCATAGTCTTTTTGTGGGTCCCACAATGTGGATAACAGTGACTAACTCTGACAGGGACTCTGCCCTCCAAAGGTTGATCAGTTCGCCCCCTGACAGGAGGGCCTTTCCAGGCGCCAGAGGAGGAGGTTACAGGTAGTACAGATGATGCTTGATAGGCTAAGGTCAGATGATAGGGGAGTAGGGCTCCACTTTCTGAGGACTAGAGGAGGGAGGAAAGGGGAAGAGGGGGGAGGGTGAGATCAGGAGGTGGGGATGGAGGGGTTACATTCAGCGTGTAATGAATTCATACTGCAGTACAAGCAGGTAATTTATACCGCTAATCCCATTACATGAGAATAGCTTGGGCACTGCCTGAGACATGAATGTGTATGCATAGACAATGCTTCTTATTTGTCATAGAATCCCTGTGACTTAGGATTACATGTCATTCTTCATATGGCATGAATGAAGATTTGCAGATATCTTACTTCTCTCATACAAAGAGCAGAGAACAAAACTTAATTTTTCTGTGCATCCTGCACACCTCATACATTTATAATTTTAGGACTGTATAATATGGGTGAGAAATTATATATTTCAGAACAAAAGATCTGGACACTATTCCTAGATCCTACATGACAAGATTTATTTCTCTCTGCAAGCTGCATGCAGACATCTTGCATCCTTCATATTCTAGCCCCAGCCACTTCAGTTGTTCAACCTCATCAGAACATGTCAGGTCCCAGGACAGCTTTTAAAGAAATCTTCTGATCCCAATTGATTTATAATTTCTGGCTGTCCTAAACATGACTCCTATTTAGCCTGGAATTCCTCAGCATTTTGAAAGTGTACCATACATGCTAATCCTGGCTTGTAAAACCATTTTACCCAGTTTTATTTGGGTGCCTACAAAAGTATTATTTGCCCTAAGTGAGCAAGAAAAAAACCTTAAGAGAACAGTGCCCCATTTCCCATAAGGGAGATTTGGTAGGATTTTTTTTTACTGTCATAGGTTATAGATGTTTATTTTCTTTGGGAGTTGGTTATGAATCATTATTGGTCTCATCCAGAGAAAAAACAAGGTTGGACTCAGATGTAATCATCTTTTTCTTTGACTTTCCTAGGTATGGAGATAGGGGTTGAAAAGAAAAAAAAGGGGAAACATAGAAATATATAGGGATTATAAGTAAAAACATAGATTATTGAATCTACTCCTCAGCCTAAAGCCGTAAGTGTTACTCATGTAATTATTTTTAATTAGTTGGTATAGAGTTTTGTATGTTGATAGAAAATATGTTTAATTTAAATATATTGGTATAGAATAAAAATTTTAGATTATTTTTCACACACACACATACACATACTCTCCCTCTCTCTCTCTATATATATATATATACACACACACTGTATGAGGCATTCTACTCATACAACTCAACTACAATACAAGGTTTACTAACAATACTTCACAAGTGCTATATGAGGAACCTTAAGATAATTAATAGAAGCTAATTGTTAGTTTGTCAAATCATGGTCATATTAATTAACACGAGAATATATATTCTAGGTTTACAGAGGCATGTGTTTTTACAGTTAGATAAGGTAAAATACAAAAAGTCTTTTAAAACATCAGAGACCTGTAGAATATGGCATTTAGAAATGCTGTTATTATTTTTATGATTCTTTGAAATTAATACAGATTAACTCCTGACAATGCCAAGACTACCTCAAAAAAGATAACGAGTATCAAGGACCCTCCTTAGGGAAGAAAAAGAAGCCAATTTTTCCAAGAGGAGTATATGTAAATAAATAACCAAATTCAGATGGAAATAAATAAAATAAAAATGAAAAGAACAATGCAAATAATCAAGAAAACTAAGAATTGTTTCTTTGTGAAAATCAACGAATATACAAACTTTTAGCCAAAGTAAAAGGCAGAGAAAAAAATATACATATTAACAAAATTAGAAAAATAAAATGGGGATATAACAAAAGAAGCAGAGGAAATCTTATTCAAAAAATGTAGTCATCCAACTAATGCCTGGTTAAACCTGAGACACAGAATATGGCAGCCAACATCTGACACTATAAGCCACATTCTCCTATGCTCAGATAGGAGCCTAATAGTGTTGTCTTCTTAGATGTTCCCTCTAGCAGCACGTTGAAATAGATTCTGAGAATCACAGCCAAGCAATGGGTATAGGTAGGGAGTCTTTTGGAAAAGTGGTTGAAAGGATAAAAGAAATTGAAAGTAAGAGGAGGTCCACGAAAATACCAGTAAGAACCGATTAACCAGGACTCAGGGGCTTGTGGAGACTGAAGCACCAACTAGGGACCATGCATGGACTGAACTTTGCTCCATACACAGATGCAGCCTATGGGCAGCTCAGGGATTATTTGCCTCCCCTAATGAGGTTAGCAGGGGTGTCTCTGACATAGACTTTTGCCTGATTTTTTATCCCTCTTCATTATCAGGGCCACCTCATGAAGCTACAGTGGAAAAACCCACATTCAGTCCTGATATGACTTGCTCAGCTGTGTTAAAGGGGGACTTACATTTTCTGGAGAATAGCATTCTTCCATGAGTGAGGATGGCAGAAAAGAAAGAGAGAGAAAGAAGGTGGGACCAGAAGGAGAAAAGAGAGGGGTCTATGACTGAGATATAAATTGCATATATACATTATGTAATTAAAACAAAAAAGAAAAACTAATCATGTATTCTACAGAGTTGAAAAGGCTAAGCAAAATGAATAATTTATATGTCTATATTCCTCTTTTAAAAGGAAAATAAAGATCAAGTAAATAGTCTAACTAGACTTATAACACTTAAAGAAAAAGAAGTAGCAATTAAAATACCACAAACAAAAATATTCAATGGACAAATGGTTTTAGTACAAAAATCAACCATATTTTTAAGGAATAACTAATACCTACATTTCTCAAATTATTCCAAAACTACAAACAAAAGAAACACTACTAAATTCATTTTGTGAGGCCACACCAACCCTAATATCGAATTTACACCAAGACTGAATTAAAAAAGATAAATTCAGAGAAATTAGCCTCATGACCAATGATGCAATGTAATCAACATAATACTTAAAAATCCAGTCTAAGAAAATATCAAAACATTATCCATTATGATCTAGTAGGATTTATCCCAGAAATACAGTGATGGTTCAACATACAAAACTACTTCAATGTATTGTATCCAATATACAAAATGAAAGAAAAACAACAACATTATTATCTCATTACATGCTGAAAACTCTTGCACAAAATTTGAACACCCTTTAATGTTAAAAGTCCTGGAGAGAAGAGGTTTAAAAAGAACATAACTAAACATAATAAAGGAATTATATGGAAAGCATAAAGCTAGCATCAAATTAAATTTAGAGAAAATTAAAGCAATTCCACTAAAGCCAGGAAGAAATTAGGCTTTCCACTCTCTCCATATCTCTTCAATATAGCACATAAACACTTAGACAGAGAAACAAGACAGTTAATGGAGATCAAGAAAATACAAATTCAAAAGAGAAATTCATAGTATGCCTCTTTGCAGATGATATGATAGTGTATATAAGTGACCCCAAAAATTCTACAGGAGAACTCCAACACCTGGTAGAACCCAGATTGATACAAACTTAATTTTAAAAAAAATACTATCCCTTCCTATACAAATGACAAATAGTCTGAGAAAGAAATTATGAAAACAATATACTTCACAATTGCCACAAATAATATAAAATACTTTGCTATAACTCTAACCAAGCAAATAAAAGAATTGTATATCAAGTACTACATGTCATTTTGGAAAAAATGAACAAGAAACCATGAATTGAAAAGATCTCCTATGATCATGGAACAGAAAGATTAAAATGGATAAAATATCCATCTGACAGAAAGCAAACCCAATTTAAATACAATTCTCATCAAAATATATTACGAAATTATGTATACCTCTTGAAACAGCAATTCTATATTTCATTTGAAAAAATACCAGCATAGATAAAACAATCTTCTACAATTATAAAAAAAAAAACTTCTGGAGGTATCACTGTCTCTAATTTAAGCTATACTCCAGAGCAATAATAATAAACACTGCATGGTATTGGCATAGATACATATCGGCTTATCAAGAGATTTCAATCAGAGGTTCAGACAAACAAACACATCTGTGGAAACATAATTTTTTTGTGAAAAATCCAAAAACAATAATATGAAAATTGTAAGCATCTTCAAAATGCTACTGGCCTAACTGGATGTCTACCTGAAGAAGAATGCAAATGGAACTATTTTTATCATCCTGCACCTAAATCAAGTTAAAATGGATCAAAAACCTCAACCACTAATCTATTAGAAGATCAACTGGGGAAAAAGCTTGATCTAATTGTCAAAGGAGACAACTTGGATAGAAAACCCACAGCTCAAGCTCTATGACATACAATTAATAAATGGTACCTAATGAAACTGAGAAGCATCTGTGAGGCAGAACAAAATGACAGCCTTCAGATGGAAAAAGATCTTCACCTACTGTATATTTGACAGAGGTTTAATATCCATAATATATATTGAACTCAAGTAATTAAGTGTTGCTAAAAACACTTCAATTAAAATTTGGTACAATTCTTAGCAGAGGATTACTAATGGCTGAGAAATACCCAAAGAAATTTTCAACATCCTTAGGCATCAGGGAAATGCAAAACAAAACAACTCTATAATTCCATCTTATACCCATATGAATGGATAAGATAAAAAACTCAAGTGACAGCACTGTCTGGCAAGGATGTGGAGAAAGGGGAACACTCCTCTATTGTTGGTGGGAATGCAAATTTGTACAGGCCCTTTGAAAATTAATCTTGTGCTTTCTCAGAGAATTTTGAATAGTGATATTATACTTGATTTTAGGCAAATGTCTAAGACATTATAATTGTGAACTGTGCTATGTCAAGACACAGCTATAACACTCCTGGGTATATACATGAAAGATGCCCCACCATACCACAAGGACATTTGTTCTTTTGTGTTTATGAGATGCTTATTCATAATAGACAGAATCTCAAAGCAGCCTGGATGTCCCTCTGCCAAGGAATGGATAAAGAAACTGTGGTACATTTACAAAATGGAATACTACTCAGCTATAAAAAATATGATAATCTTGAAAATTTCAGGCAAATGGATGCAACTAGAAAAGATTATCCTAAACGAGATGAACAAGACACAGAAAGACACCCATGGTATATAATCATACCTAAGCAGATTTTAGACATAAAATACTTGCCAACCATAATACAACCCACAGACCTAAAGAAGCAAAATGACAAGGATGACTCTAGAAAGGATACTTCATTCTCAATCAGGAGGACAAGCAGAATAGACACCAGGAGCTGCTGAAGTGAGGGAACCAAAAAGGAGGCCCCAATACAAGCCCTCTGGAAGACTCCACCAGGCAGGGGATCCTAGCAGATGCCAAGACCACAGCCAAATTTTCGAGCTGAGCACATGGAATCGTATGAAAGAGTGATGGCATACAGGGAATTGGAAGGGCGAGGAGATACACAAGAAGACCAAATATGCCAACAAATCTGGTCCCCCAAGGCCCTACAGTAACCAATGCACCAACCAAGGAACATGCAATGAGTGGACCTTAACCTCCTGCTCCAATGGAGTAGATAGTCAGCACAATTTCCATGTTAATACCATAATATGGAGAGGAGTGGCTGCCTCTGACATGGACTCTGTTGTCCAATAATTCATCACTTGTCCTTTGTCGCGCAGCTTTGCCAGTCCACAGAGAAAAAGGATGCATGCTTTCCAGATGAGACTTGATAGCATGGAGTCATATGATAATGGAGGAGTGCTGCCCCTTTCTGAGGACTAGAGGACGGGGTAGAGAGAGGGATGGAGGGACAGGGAGGAGAAAAGGGACGGGGCTACAGTAGGGATGTAAAGGAAATAGATTAAAATTACATAAATTTAATAAAAGAAGAATTTTTAAATCATTATTTCCCAGGAAAATGTGTCATCTCCCTTGCCTCTGGCAAAAGGAACATGGCTCTCCATTCACCTATGGCTACTATCAGAATATTAACACACATTTTAGCTCCCACATTCCCAGAGGGGAAAAATTTACTTGTTACGTATCTCAACCTAGGCTCTCTTTCCTTCCCAAATATTCCCATCTTTTTCTGTTGTAGTATTACTGCCAAAATACACTAGAAACAGTGCTCTCTCTCTCTATGAAGGCAAAGTTTCTATCCCTGTTCTAGCTGTCTCCTTCTATTTCTCTAGATATTCTTCAATTTGTCTTAGACTGCCTGCCTTGATAACATCAACTCTATTTTTCTATCTGTTCTGAATTCTTCCAGATGTTTCTGAACATTTTTCTCTCTGACCCGTAATATAATTTGTCCCTATAATAATGGAGCAGCTACTATTTTCATGATTTCTTTACTATGTCCTCATCATAGAATTTAAGTATTTAAAGTGTTTTTCTTCTTAAGTAACTGTTACTCTTCCTACAACATGTGTTACTAATTTCAGAGTATATACAGAGAAAAAATATCTTAGTTAGAAAGCATTTAAGATCCCTGTGAATCAAAGAATCAAAGAGATAATAGTTAATGTTCATCATCACATACATCTAGTAATGATGCAAAGATATGTTAAAAATAGTACCAACTGAATTGCACATTAAGCAAAACAGAAAGTAAATGAGCATATTTCGAAAGTCATTTCTGTCTAATCTGAATCGTTTAACTTTTTGAGAAAAATCGTCAAAAACACAGTAGTTGTTGAAAATAATATTTTTTTTTGAAAAGCAGAGTATTAGGATTTCTATAGAAATCCAAACAATTTCAAACAAAACTTTTTGGTCCTAGTGGGTAACACATTGGGTAGAACTGAACACAATTCTGTCATATAATTTGCCCAGATTATTTTCAAGATTTAATGACACTATTCCTCTTCTGACATGATAACTTTGTTTCTCTGGGGGAATAGAACTAAATATTGCTAACATGAGTAGTTTTTCATGAAGCCTCTACTATGTTAAGGGTTTGTTGACATGATCTAGAAGAATCAAACCAGAGCACACTCTGATGCATTAGTCTATCATAAAATTCAAGTTACCTTTTTGACAATACCTCCAGATTGGAGCCTGAAATGGAAAATCTTTCAATAGTGTGAAATTATCTATTATTTTTCTTGCAGTAAACACCAAAGTTGGCTACAGTAGTAGGTAGACCACCCACTGAAGTGTCAGGATTCTGTAGCAATCATGGTTACAGGCCACTGTGATGTCACCAGTCTAAGGCCCATGCCATAATTGACAAAGTGAAACATCCAATTCACTTCCTTCCATCTTTCAAAGTTATTTTGGACAACTTTTGAACCACACATGTTCGTTTTTCACACCTATATGTATGTTTATGATAGATAGATAAGATACATATGATAGATACATAGATATTGATTAAAATAAATAGTAACATTCCTCTTCAAGCTCTACTGTAATACCATTACAAGACATAACAGACTACTTTTTATTACTTACTGATTTATAAGGACAAAAGTTTTAGTCTCATCCAGTTGTTTTTCAGTCATGCCAACCAGGAAAAATCAAATCAGAGTAAATTGTCTCATAGATGTGTCATTGGGAGAAAGCACGTGATGGGAAAAGAAGGCAGATAGATTTAAGAAGAGGTTGCCTTGCTCCATTACAATAATCTTGTTGCAAGGACTGAAAAGAGATTGAGTAAGTCAGTGATCTCTTCAGAAGGCAGCACAACCACTGTAAGGGAAACTTCATTATAGACATTGTCTGTGTCCTCTAAAGGACTAAGCCAAGTAGAAGAGTGAGGCAGAAGCTGTGCAACATGACCAACCTTTGGGCAGAGTGCAGGAAATCTGTGGAAGAGTAAAGGGGTAGAAGGGCTGGGGGACAGGGTCTGTACAAGGAGACCAATGGAGCAAAAAGTAAATTGGGGCTGGGGTACTGGTGGAGACTGATGCACCAAACAAGGACTATGCATGGAGTGGACTTAGCTCCCACTCAGATGTAGCCAATAGTCAGATCAACTGCCATATGGTTCTACTAGTAAGGGGAGCAGGGTTGTCCCTGACATGGACTCTGTTGCCTGCTTCTTGCTCCCATCCCTTGTGGGGATGCCTTACAAAGTGGAAGAGGATGCAGGCAGTCCTGATGAGACTTGAAAAGATAAGGTGAGGTGGTACAGGAGAATAGCTCCCTTCTTCTTGGACTAAGGGAGAGTTTGGGAGGAAGAGGGAGGGATTGTGGGACTTGTGGGAAATGAGGTCATTGGCTATGATTGGAATGTAAGGTGAAGAAAATTTAAAAAGAATTTAAATTTTAAAACTTGACAACAAAATTGTTTTATTCTTAGAATCATGTAAGTTATAATTAAATCTGAGAACTTTGTTTCTATTATGTTACTATCTGACAAAATAAAGCATAATGCACTATATATACATATATAATTTGTGTGTGTATATATATATATATATATATATATATATATCAGTTAATATTTCAAACTCACAAGAAAAGATTAATCTATATTCATTTTTCCCATTTCTCTATTTAGTAAAAGAAAAATGTCACACTTTGAAAGAGTGCCACTATCTACCACAATTAATATTAAACTTACAGCAGATTAGATCATGACGGCATATCCTATCAAAGCTAAATACCAGGATGTGAATCTTTATACAGTGAAAGTATAGACAATCTCACTATTACAATGTTCCTTTATATTTTTCTTCAACAGGCACATGGGTTGACACTCCATGTTGAGCACCTTTTAAATGGTAATCATGTATTTTTCAGTTCTCCATTTTTGGTATCTTATTTGGTTTGTTTGATTATTTGCTTCATTTTTATTAAAGATATATTGGCAGAAATATAAAAGATACAAAGTTTTTAAAATTTTATTACAACTAGTATAACTGAACATTCATTCAACAATTCATATTATTCAAGATTTAGACATAAAAATAAAGTGCACATGTGCATGCACACGTGCACACACACACACCGAATAAGACAGTTTAAAGCTTTATTTATTTTGGAAACGATCTTTTCTATTGCTCTCATGCTCCTCAATGCAATCACTCTTTCCTGTTCTACCAGCAAATGTGTGTATGAAAATAAGGTTTTTATCTATTTTAAATTGTGCTATTATAAGGATGTATAATCTAGGGCTGGAGAGATTGCTCAGCTGATAAAAGTAATGTATGTTATTCCAAAGAATCCGAGTTCAATATCAAGCACCTATATGGATGCTCACAAATGTCAGCTTTAGAGTATTTGACACCCTCACATACACATATATATATATATATATGAAAAAAATTACAATCTAAATCGTTATTCATATTATTTAATAGCAAGCTAGTGTAAAGGTAGTTTTACAATATTTATCAATGCTATTTTGAGGCCATCCTAATCTATATAATAAAGACCCTGTGTCAAAAAAAAAAAAAAAACAAGCAAGCAAACAGGATAGGTGTGTTAACAGTTATAAACCATGCTGCTTTCACAGAGTCATTTCCTGATACCCATGAATAGACACAGGCTCACAACGACCTGTCACTCCAGGTCCATGGAAGCCTAATAATCCAGACTGTGTGAGCACTAGCACTTACATACCAACACTCACACAGAGACTTATGGAACCCTATCAGTGAACTCAAATACATTTGCTCATTTTGCACTTGAATGGCTCTTTTACATTTTAGAGTGTATGAACACTGTGTTTGTGGTGCTGCTGCTCCTGGAATCCAATATAACTACAGATTTAAATGGCATCTGGAGACATTCAAGTGTCCTTTTGGGGAATAATGAAAGCTCTAAGAGACCTCGGTTTCTGTTCTGTCTGAATTCTAGGAGATAGCTTTGGTTCTAAAATGTATTTCTTTAATAATTATATTTGAGCATAGTTAATGCCAAGTAAAACCACTGGATTCTGACACATGCATAGTAAAGTTGACAGATACATATGAAGGTAGAGATACTAGGCTTTTATTACCTTGGGAGCCCGAATTAGGAGGAGTCACTACTTTCCAGCAAAATCAATTTCAAGGTACCTATGAAACTAATGATAAATAATCTAAATAGTAATTACAGTCTCTGAGATATATCAGGTAAATTAGTTACCTAATAATTTTCATTTAATTAAGCAATTGATTATTTCTCTGTGTGTGTGTGTGTGTGTGTGTGTGTGTGTGTGTGTGTGTGTGTGTGTGCTTTTTTTGAGGCAAGGTCTCTTCTATGTAGCCCTGAAAGTTGTAGAATTCCTTATTAGACAATGCTGGCCTGGGACTTGCTAGTGACCCAGCTTCCTCTGCCTCTTGAATGATAGAACTAAAGACATGAGCAATTTTGCTTGCCTTTATAAATACATTGTTTTTTTTTGTTTGTTTGTTTTTGGTTTTTTAAATAATTTAAAAATGTTTTTACATCTACATTTATATTATTACACATATATGCAATATACTACCTACAACAAGAAGAACTTTGACATGATCATGAATTATATAAATATCACATTCTTAGTGTTTTGGCTATTTGTATTTGGCATCCTTAAAGAAAACATCTTTCCTATCTTGGTGTGTCTAATATTCTGAACGTAAATCAAGATCATATCTCATCATTATCAACTTAAAACATTTATCTGGACCTAAAAATATCTTTCCTAGTAAATAACTAAGCTTAATTGTAAAACTAAGCAATCATGTCTTCAACCCCATCAGAATCTTGAGAAGGATTAAACTTGGTTACCTGGATATACAGGGAATGCAGGTTAGTACCATTCCAAATGAGAAGATGACAGTTTGCTACCTGAATAGTCACCCAAAATTCTATATAATGCTGGAGCATCAGCCTTCTGGCACAAAACATCTGACAAATATTTGACAACAACAACAAAAGAAATTCAATTTCCAATTAATTTTAAGGTTAAGATGATAAACAGTAACAAAATTATTTTAACCAATAATAGTTCTATTTCAGTACTTCACTCTTACCTGGTTTGCATGTGATCTGGGACGAAGGCTTGTTTATATCTATTTAAGGAGATCTATTGTTCTGCTTGAAATATGCTCATTATTCTTAATCACATACTCATATTAAAAATATTAAAATATATACTATTAAATATATATTTTACTTTGACACTTAAAAGAAATATCCTTTTTACCCCAGTAATCTAAAGGTAAGATGACATTCATATTATATAAAATTAACTTAAAAGAAAAGATACTAAAACAATACACAAGTTTTCCAAATGAAACAAATTGAAACGAAATATAACAATATCATTTATATTAATAATTTGGTTGGTAAACAATGAAGTTTCAAGCTATAATTCAAACACTTTAAGCAAGGAAAAAATCACTCATAGAAATTTATGATATTCTCTTTATTTTGAAAAATAAGTGACGTAAACTATATTTTAGATCCCCTGGATTCAAATGTTTTTCATGAATTAAAATTAGAAAACTGAAAAGGAAAAGGAAAAATAGCAGAAAAGTGAGAAAAACATGTTTTCTTTCCTCACTTAAACTTCGTTTTTAATAACTTGTTTTTATTTTCCAATTGTTCCTAGAAAGAAGAGAAATTAAACCATAAACTTGAATGAATAAAGGACTATAGAAATTGACTATACCAAAAATTTAAGAAATTGATAAATAAACCACAAGGCAACATAAGCTAAATTATAACAGCCTAAAAGACTAAAAAGCATATACTAACAAAATGGCAAAATTAGCATTATATAGAATAAAACACTTACTTTTCAGACACTTAATATTTATCACAAGTAAAGCATTTATATAATGATTTACTCATTCACATTTCCTAATAATAATCATTTTATAGCAAATACGTATTTTTGTAGTAAATATGTATTAAAACAGAAGATCTATCTTATATCAAAAGTTTAAAAGAGAACTTTCATGGATGATAACAGAGAAAATACATTGGCGGGGGGCTTGTTACAACACCTCATAAATACTTTCACACAACTTAAAAAGGGTAAATATAAAAGGAATGCCAAAGAGACACCACTGTCAGACATAAAAGAGTGAAAATATAAACAAATAACTCTCTTGTTTTCCAAGATATATATCGAATCTGTACTTTTGCCATTAAATAGTGATATTTATTTTTACTTACTTTCCAAACACAGTCTAATGTTATTAAGTCCAAATCATCCATCACATAGACTCTTCTTTTAACCATTAGTTTGCCTTCTTGACAATTAATGGTTTTGATAAACCTTTCAAAACAATTTATTCCTTTTTCAGTTAGCAGAGAAGAATCAAACTGAAGCACATTGCTTAAAATTTTCATAGTCACATCAGGCCAGCTTATCTCTCATTAACTTGGAATACCACATAAAACAGGCTTCTCCATCACTAAAGTAAAATGCATTGTCTGCTAGGCAGTTGTATATTTGTTTTGACTGGGAAGCACAGAGGCAGAATTGACCATCCTTCAATAAATATCTTGGATAGAAAAAACATAAATAATTAATTAAGTTCAAAATAATTTATTTTCATGAGTAATGTGATTTGATACACCCAATACATTTATCCATTTCATTTTAATTTAACTTACAGACAATAATCTTTAAAGATAACTTATCTAAACCTACATCTTATTTTGTCATTTATTTAATGAATATATTAGGCAACCAAAAAACTGGAAAACCCTCTTCTCTCTACATGACTCATAAAGACTTAAAGATTTGCAAAGCCCTTCAATTTTCCCATTCCTGCTATTACTCAAGATCAGCAAGAAATGGGATTATAGGAAGTATACAGCAGAACTGGGAATATGCTTTAGTACCCTCTGGAGAACAGGTGTACACAGATGTGCCACCTTCCTCAGGGGACCCTGAGCCCAGCACTGGCTTCCCCCCTGGCAGCAGGAGCCTCCATGGTAGAATCTGGGCATAGGGCAGGCTGGCTTGTGTGCACTGGTGAGGCTCCAGTTTCACAGGCCTTCATGCCTGTGAACCCAGGACGATGTCTTGTGGCCACACCCTCTTCTGGCTGTTTCTCTTATGATTCACCACAAATAACAACACTGCCCTGGGCTCCTGCCCACTAGGTACACACAGCAAGCATGCATATGACTGTGGTGGTGCCTCACAGACTTCTTGAAGGGTCCTGGGATATCACATTTTCCTGACAGACTAGGTTCCTGAGCTCCACCTGGAGCACAGCTCTGAGAGAGAAAGAAAGAGAGAAAGAGAGAGAGGGGGGGAGAGAAAGATAGATAGATAGAGAGAGAGAGAGAGAGAGAGAGAGAGAGAGAGAGAGAGAGAATGTGAATGAATATGATAGGGACAGGAGGATGGGAGAGAGACAGACAGAGAGAGAATGCCAGCAAGCAGGCTACCCTCAGAGAACCCTAAAGAAAGCCAACTGCTTCTGAGGGGTGGCATGCTGTGCCTGCACGTGGTGCTACTTCACCAAGGTGGCCTTCTGTCTCAAACTTCTGATGCAGGTTCTCAGCCTGCGCTAAGATGTCATCTCCTACATCAGCAGCCCCACACAAGCCATGCCTACTGGCGGCAGCAGTGGGGACATAATCCCGGGCCCTCGAAGGGCTTTTACTCCACATAGAGACACGTGGCCTCGCTGGGAAACGCCGCTAAAGGTGGGGTGACAGCTGTTTTTGGTGCTATGGGCAGTGTTTCCAGCAGGCAGGTTGCTGATTCTAGTCCAGGTGGCGCTGTTTCTGGTTGGCGGGGCACTGTCTTTGGGATCAAGCTGGGGTGCTGATTGAGACCCAGTGGGACTACTCCACGGAGCTGAGCTTCAACACCAAGTTCGGGCGTCCGGCTGTTCCTCATAGTCCTGACATTTGCTGCTGCGCTGTACTACAGGCGAGACAAGCGGCTCCAGAGACACACTGGGCCGGGAGCGGCAGGAGGAACTGGACTTCCTGGGGCCACTGCGCGAGGGGCAGGACTTCCAGTGCTGTCCACTGTAGCGGTTCCAATCTCCTTGGCTGTGGCATCCCAGTTCCAGTCACGGTTATGGCAGTGACTCCTAGGGTAACGACCTCATCTCAGCTGGGAGGCAGCAACTTGGTGGTGGCGACAGTGGAGGCAGCGGGAGTCAAGGGACTCACCAGGGCTGCTTTGGAAGGGTCAGGTCTTCTGGTGCTATTTTTTGCAGCGGTTCAGGTCTCCTTGGCGGTAGAGCTCCCCGTTCCTGACCCAAATCTCTGCTGAGATGCAGTTTCCTGGCTTCTGGCCTGGGACAGTTGCCAGTCAGCAGCACAGTTGAGGGAACCACAGCCAGGTGGTCCTGGACCCTCCCAGGTCAGAGGGCTGTGGGGTGGAAAAAGGAGGGAGAAGAGCAGGGGTGGGTTTTCTTCAGCTGCTCTCAAGGACACCACTTTCAAAGTTTGACCATGGATGTCTCTGTTGAGAAGGTTAGGGTCCTATGAGCTGGGATTTATCATGATCTTACTTTAATATCTTACAGTTGACAGAATGTTTTCCTAAAATAATGTCCTACAGCATTTGGGAGTGTATGCAATTTGCCCTTGCTGTACACTACTTAAAATACTTCTTAAATACCTTTTCAACCATTTGCCTGTTAAAAAGAGTGGCCTGGGGAGTAGGCATCCCCAGAGAGATTTGTGGGTATCAGCCATATGAGGAAACAGTGCAGATTTGAATGACTCAGTAAATATACTTTATAAAGTACAATAGTCATTCTTGTAAACATCAACGTCTACTGTTCACAGTTGTACTCCATATTAACTTTCAATCTGAGCTGTAGTCACTCTTAGATGTAAATAAAGCATTCAGAAACGTGACTAAACTGCTTAGTTATTAACATTTATATGTTGGGTTTGATGAAAACAGAGGATATGACTGATCCAGGGTATGGTTGATCAGGTTTATTGTAGGCTGTGTTAAACCTGAGATTCGTGGAAAAAAATCACTTCCACCATTTGGGCAAGCATTATTATAAATATCAAATACTGACCAGGGGTTTATAAAGACAACCCCATTGGACACTCTACTCTCCCATGACACTTTGTTATTTTCCAAGAACTACAACTCCCAGAACCCCAATAAGTTAATCTGGTTCTTCGGCAGGTAGTGCTTACAGGTTAATTTAGAGCTTTACAGTATCAGAGAAAAAACAACCAGGTGTATCTGGAAGGGTCCAGACTGATCCTGTCCATGAGAGGGTAGGTCTGGGGCAATGGAGTAGGAGAGAGGGGAAGAGTGAGTTGAGTTCAAAGAGTGGGACCAAGTAGCAAGAAAGCACCTAGACAAACATGTCTGCTTATGAATGTGTAAATAGGCAGCTCAGCCATTTTCCCTGAGTTTCTTTGATACCTAACAAAGTCCCGGCCAGCCCAGTATGCATGATGTGAGATGATGTCCATCCATGTGATTTTTATAGATAGAAAACTCACTATAGATTAAAACAAAATTAGGCAATGCAGACTTGAGTCCCACAAAGAATTGAGATTTTATGGACAGTAGGGCACTGGTGCTGGGGTCAGGTATCAAGAGTTATGGTTTTGTTGCCATCTAGGGGATTTAACAAGCCTACTGAATGTTTGCCAGATGCCTTAACACAGTTGGCCATGCTAAAAAGAGTGATATGAATAAGATAAGGAGTCAAGACAACACCAGGCTCATGGTAGTTTTGAATGGCGAGGTAGTGTTATTTGTCTGGATCACAGGAGAAGTGGTAAGTGGCAGTTGTGAACTAGTCGATGAAAGATCCCATAGCCAGCAATCTCCAAACCAGCCAGGTTGGGTAACATTAAGGAGCCAGTAGGCTGAGATCAGAGGTATGTCCTAGAGACAATGCCCTTGGAGGAGTGTTCAGTTTCCCCTTTTACTTCCCGTATCTCCAGGGACTGGGTAATTAGGATATGTTTTTTCTGGATATTAATGTTGGTCACTGTATATCTCATGTGCAATTGACAGCAAAGTTTACCAGCAGTGCCTGGTTCCCACCTGGGTGTCCATGGGTTCCAGGGTAGAGGTAGAGGGCCCAATATAATAAGTTGAAGAGGCAACAGGGTGAGGTTACATGTATGGTGAATGGTATTGGCAAGAACACTATGGGCAGCCTCCATATCTCTCTGGCCATTCATTACAGTAACTTTTGGTCTGGTCACAAAGATAACTGGGAAAAAAGCCATTAAAAGAAAGGCAAGAATAATGTGGTTTTGGTTCAAGAAAATCACTGTGCCCATGAATGTGTGGCCACATTCTTGTTTTTTACTTCATGGTTTGTGACTGTGGACTTCTTGCAGCCATGGGAATGGCTGGTGCCTGATCTCAGGGGCTTGTTTTCCCAGAGACCTCCTGTGGTAGCGATGCAGCAGTCTGGATTCTGTGGGTCAGAATATATTTTTGTAGTTTTGCTTGCTTCTCAGGCTTCTTGGGAAACAATTCTGCATGTGTGTGAAGTATGTGTGATGATTCTCACATCCCATAGACTAAAGTGAATTCCTCAGAGAAAAAGTGACATTTTTCATGATACTTTCTCTTTCTTTCATGTTTATCCTTTAGCAGGTTTTAACATTTTTCAGTTTGGTGTAGGCTCAATTTTCTTAACAAATATATTTTATTAACAATTTAGTGACTGAGCCTACGTCACTACTGACCTGACTAACCAAAACAATAGCAAATGAGGATTAATGGACACAATAACAAAACTTTAAGGATATCAGTTCCAAGGAACAATTCTCCGGGAATGAGCTGCAGGATTTCTTTTGCTGGAACCTGGGGTAACCAAATCCCAGAACCTCAGCAGTACCCAGAGTCCCGAAGCCTTTCCTTGAGGGGTTCTCTCTAGGAGCGTCTTGAAGTACAGTGATGACTGCCAAATCTATCCCAAGTCTCTAAAAATCCCCTGCCTCCAGTTCTGGCTCAGTTATATATCTCCTCCAAGAGTCTGTTCACGGGATCTTTTCAGCTGGAAACAATTAAGCTCCTGCATGAGGTGGTTGCTCTTCTAGTGAATTAACCTCACCTGTTCTCTCACGAGAGTGTTCCACATTTGGAATCATAAAAAGACAGGTCTATGTCCTTCACCTCCCCCTTTTTATTTAATAAAGTAAGATATATACATCAAACTAAGAATTGCCCATTGAGTCAACATTCACCAGGACCAGTCCATTTGTAGTTAACAATTTTTAAGAAATTATTCCACTATTCTATACTACTGATTCTTTTAACTAAACCTATAATAAAACTGTAGTGATCTAGTCTTCAAGCCCATCAGAGACCCCAGAAGGAAAAACTTTCTAATATGAAGGAAATGCAGGCAAGCTACTTCCAAAAGTAGTGACAGGACAAAGAGCTGACTTTATGGACATTAACAAGCTCCTCTCAATTGTTGGGGCATCCAGTCTTCAGCCAACCCGGCCTGAGGCATTTTGACAGACAGTTTCTGGACTATCACCAGTTTCTCTCCATTTTAGGTACATCCCACCTTCAGCCAGCCAGTTCAAAGCATCTAAGAGAGTGATCTGAAGCAGGAATCCTGTAGGTCTAGCCCACCTGGACTCTGCAAGGCTGGCTAGCCAATTTCTCAGTATCAGTCATGATCATATCAGACAGTCATTCTCTCATCAGCAGTAGAGATAAGCAAAGTTCCTCAGTCCAGTGGCTATCTGCCATTATCGTTTCTTGAATGCTTCCATAATTAGACTTGAGGCGCTGTCAGGAACACCAAATTTTTGTATTGTATCATCAGGAAAAAAATTTGTTGAGTATCATTAATACAAAAGTGACACATTATACTAGACTAGAAAATTCTCAAAGATTTTTCTAAATTGTATAAAATTTCAGTATTTAATTTTCAAGCAGATTTTAAAAAGTGTTCTAGAGACAATTTATCCATTTAAAATAAAGAGAATGTGTAAACCTTCCCACTAGCCTCATGGCTTCTTGAGTTTGTAGGTGTTTCAGATGATGTCCCAGAAATATATACAAGGATCATTAGCAGATGTTAGTTACATTTTACTCACGTTTGATTCCATTTTTGTGTGTCTGAAACCAGCTTTCAGGGAAAGTAGAAAACACCCACAGTCCAGTAATGTCAGAACCTCCACTGTGGCTTCTGGTACATGATGCTGTGGAATCCTCTGAAACAATGACAGAAAAAATAAACCTCTTCTGAATTAGTTTAGAATATCAAAACTTTTTGTAAACATTTTGGCTAAAGGAGTTAATAAGAATTTAATACCCTTTATAAATTGTTTTTGGATTGCCTTGAGATGATAAGCTACTCACATATTTTGGTAACAATGAAGAAAATGACCTTTTGAAGCTGGACTGTGTACAATTGGCATTGATGATTCTCCCTAACCAAAAATTTACAATCATTCTGTTTCTTCAGTGAATAATGCATATACATCCTTTGTCTTAAATAAACGTAATTTACATTATAGATTGTACACAATAAAGAATGGATAACTTTACTAAGATGCTCATGCATAATTGTCATATAGTTCTCCTGTGACCAAATTATAAGATTATATACATATATATATATATATATATATATATATATATATATATATGAACTAAGAATACTTGTAGCCTCATGCTTCTTGAAATATATATATAGTATATTTACATTGTAGGCCATTTGGTTGTGCCACTCATTGGCAATGTAGACTTGTCAGACAATAATACCTACAACAAAAAATTGGATTCATGTATTGGTACATATGTACAGAGGGGTTTAGAAAGGCACTTTCACACATTATTGTGAGGATTGAAACTGTTTCTCAGATGTATACTATTACAATATGTCAGTAATTTAATGCTAAGTATGTAACTCTTCCTGTATTCTAAAATCTATCAGTTCTGTATAATCATTTTTGACTATTTAGATAGAAAATTAATTGTGATCTACAGTATTACAATCTGATTTAGGTACAGAATTTTTATTTAACAACATAGAGATATTTATTGCCTATACTTGAATCAATGATTAGAATTCAGTAGTAATATTTCAAATGTGTAATATAAATTCAGACTTATTAGAATTTTGTTATTGTAAATGCAACAAAACTGGTTGATTTATATGTATATGTGTATACATATAAATATATGAATATATATGAATTTACATATCTGTGTATGGCAGCAAAAATAAAAAAACGAAGCATAAAAATTCCAGAACTTGGGTGGGAGTAGCAGGCAGCTCAATGTGAAATTGAGGCCTGCCTGGTCTACAAAGGGAGTCAAGGATAGCCAAGTCTACTCAGAGAAACCCTCTCTCAAAAAACAAAAAATAAAAGAAAAAAAGGAATAAAACCACTAATCCTGTATTTGATAAAGAACTATAATGGATGTCTTGTCATGTTTGTTGGAGTAAAGCGAAAGAGATAAGATGGTATTTTATTATGCTCTCAAAACTAACTATTAGTTAACTTCTAAAGTTATAGAAGAAATTACTGGGCAGAGTTTGGTTGTTGACTCTGCCTGTATTGAAGTTTGCACATTTTTAGGCCAAATTCGGTCCGTGATCAAAATGAGGACGTTTTACCCTGTGGCTTGTTTGCCACATTTGAAGCCATTTCCATAAGGAGGTTCTTTGATGCTCATCATCCTCTTTGAGGTAGGATAGATGTTGCTTACCTGTCTCATTGTCAGTGAATCTTTAAAGTATTAAAAACATTTAAAAATGCCTTATTCTGTATGTCTCTGAGATTTTTGAAGATCTTATCTATTTCACCTTATCTTTCTATAGAATCATATCTGTCTGTTGCAGTGAAGATGCATATTCTTGTGATAGAAATAGACTAGTAATTGAAATGAACATCATTTGAACCCATAATAATTAATTTGTATATCTTATTTATCCTAAACAGCCTACAATAGAACTTTCAAAGTAATGGAAGTAAACATTGCATTACAACTGAGTTATATTGTTACAATATTTCATATTAGAGTAGAAATATAGATAATGTGTGCAAAGAATAATCTTACATTTGAATTCTATACCACTGTATTTAAAATTAAACCTATTTTGCATCTATATACAAAATTCTATACCAGTAAATTAAAAATTACCTTGTGAGGGACAATTAAGGACATTTAAGTTTAGGTGTAAATTTACTAATCTACTTTTTGTTCTATTTTCCATATATGGATCTATATATCCCTGTCTTTCTTTTCAACGACTTTCTCCAAATATAAGAATGGAAGATAAAAGGGAATAAGAGACATAAAAAACTACTCAATAGTTCCTGTCTCACAAATATATCTGTCAGAAATATTGGGAAGGAAGACTGAAGATGATTCTGCAATGATATAGAGACTTTCTGTGTGACTATTCCGGCTGAAAACTGTGTCTGTCACCTTCTCATTTGGAAGCTACTGAGATGATTTTCCTGTCTACTAAGGTTTTTAATTTTATTTCTTCTCTAGTCTCTGTTGAACTTGAAGTCTATATAGTTTAGCTTTACAATTAAGCTAAGTAGTTTTGGTGTTTTTATGTCTAGATAGATGTTTTAAGTTGATAATGACAAGATATGATAGATGTTGATTTACATTCAGAATTTTAGATGCACCAAGATAGGAAATATGTTTTCTTCAAGGCTGCCAAATATAAACAGCCAAAACACTAAGAATGTATCAATTATATACTTCCTAATGTTTTCATGGTTCTTCTTGCTGTAGGTAGATTATTGTATATATGTATAACATAAATATATATGTAAAATATTTAATGAAAAAGAACTTTCTTTTTTGTTTTGTTATTGTTTTTTGTTTTTTTTTTAATTTTTTAATTTTATTTTATTTATTTATTCTTATTACATCTCAATGGTTATCCCATCCCTTGTATCCTTCCATTCCGCCATCTCTCACATTTTCCCCTTATTCCCCTCCCCTAAGACAGTGACTGAGGGGGATTTCCTCCCCATTATATGCTCATAAGATATCAATCTAGTCTCTTCTTCGTAGCCTGCTATCCTTTCTCTGAGTGCCACGAGGTCTCCCCATGCAGGGGATGTGGTCAAATATGAGGCACCTGTGTACATGTAAAAGTCATACCCCAATTTCCTCTCAACAGTACAGGAGAATGTCCTGTCCATTGGCTACATCTGGGTATGGGTTTGAAGACTATGTCCCAAATTGTCCTTTATTGGAGCCATAGTTTGAGCAGGACCCCTGGGCCCAAATCTGCCTATCATAATGTTCTTCTTGTAGGTTTCTAGGACCCTCTGGATCCTTCTTCTTTGCTATTCTCTCATGCTTCTCTTATTTACAGTACCAATAGGATATTCAAACAAGACCTTCACTTGCTTCATTAGAGTAACTCCTAATTATTTTATATTGCTGTGGCTAATGTGAAGAGTGTGGTTTTCCTAATTTCTTCCTCTGCAATTTTGTCACTTGTGTATAAGAAGGCTACAGATTTTTTTGAGTTATTTTTGTATCCATCCAATTGGCTGAATGTGTTTATCAGCTGTAGTAGTTCTCTGGCGGAATTTTAAGGGTCACATAGGCACACTATCATATCATCTGCAAGCAGGGATAATTTGATTTCCTCCTTTCCTATTTGGATACCCTTGATCTACATTTGTTGTCTTATTGCTCTGGCTAGAACTTCGAGTACTATATTGAAGAGATATGGAGAGAGGGGGCAGCCTTGCCCTTTTCCTGATTTTAGAGGAATTTCCTTGAGTATCTCACTATTTACTTATATTTTGGCTATTGGCTTGCTGTATATAGCCTTTATTATGTTGAGGAAAGGGCCTTGTATCCCCAATCTCTCTAAAACTTTAAACATGAATTGGTGTTGGATTTTATCAAATGCTTTCTCTGCATCTAAGGAGATGATCATGTGGTTTTTTATTTTCCGTTTATTTATATGGTGGATTACATTTTTGGATTTCTGTATATTAAACCATCCTTGCATGCCTGAAATTGTCACGTCCCTTCTGACCAGCGGAAAATAAGGACGCGACCTGAGCGTTCTTCTCCATGCAGTTTATTCAGGAACCTTTTCAGCAAGCTTCTTCTTCTCCTGCTCACTCGCTTCTCCTCCCCCAACACCTCCGCACCCCTTTATATCCTCTGCCTTAACCAATCAGCGGCCCTTATGTCGGTAGCTCCAATTGGTTCCCGACAAGGCGGGATGCATACGTCAGAGCAAATCACGGCCCACAACCCGAATAAGGACCTGTTTCCCAGGAGCAGAATTGCAAGTCATCCTGCCTGGCAGGTTGCCATGCGCCATCTTAGCGAGGGCGATAGCTTCAGCTTCCCACATGGAATGAAGCCTACCTGGTCATAGTGAATGATATCTTTGATGTGTTCTTGTATTCATTTTGCAAGTATTTTATGGAGAGTTTTTGCATCAATGTTCATAAGAGAAATTGGTCTGGCATTCTCTTTCTTTGTTGGGTCTTTTTGAGGATTAGGTATCAATGTGACTATGGCCTCATAGAATGAATTTGGTAATGTTCCATCCATTTTTATTTTTTGAAGTAGCTTGAAGAGTATTGGTAGTAGCACACGCTTGAAGGTCTGGTAGAATTCTGCATTGAAACAATCTGGCATGGGGTATTTTTTGGTTGGTAGACTATCAATGATTCCTTCCATTTCTGTAGGAGAAATGGGACTGTTTAGCTAGTTTATCTGTTCTTCTCTTAATTTTGGCAAGAGAAATTGATCAAGAAAATCATCCATTTCCTTTAGATTTTCAAATTTTGTGGCATATATGCCTTCAGAGTAGGAACATATGATTCTTTGTATTTCTTCAGTGTGTGTTGTTATGTCTTCCTTTTCATTTCTGATTTTGTTGATTTCAGTACTGGCTCTCTGCCTTTTAATTAGTTTGGCTAATGGTTTGTCTATCTTGTAGATTTTCTCAAAGAACCAGCTCTTGGTTTTGTTGATTCTTTGGACTGTTTTCTTAGTTTTTAATTTGTTAATTTCATCCCTGAGTTTGACTATTTCCAGACGTCTACTGCTCTTGGGGGGTTCTGCTTCTTTTTTTTTCTTAGGGCTTCCAGCTGTGTCATTAAGATGCTTATGTGCAATGTTTCCAATTTCTTTTTAAAGGCACTTGGAGCTATGAATTTTCTTCTTAGCACTACTTTCAATGTATCCTACATATTTGTATATGTTGTTCCTTCATTTTCATTGAATTTCAGGAAGTCTTTAATTTTTTTCTTTATTTTTTCCCTGACCCAGGTGTCATTTAGAAGAGAGTTGTTTAGTTTGTACGTATGTGTAGGCTTTTTGTTATTTCTGTTGTTGTTGAATTGCAGCCTATAACCATGGTGATCTGACAGGATACAAGGTATTATTTCAAACCTCTTGTATCTGTTGAGGCTGGCTTTGTGACCTATGATGTGATCAATTTTGGAGAAGGTTCCATAGGGTGCAGAGAAGAAGGTATATTCCTTATTGTTTGGGTGAAAGGTTCTATAGATATCTGTTAGATCCATTGACCCATTGCATTGCTTAATGTTGTTATTTCTCAGCTTAGTTTCTGTTTCAATGACCTGACCTTCTGTGAGAGTGTGGTGTTGAAGTCTCCCACTATTATTGTGTGGGGTTCGAAGTATGGTTTAAGCTTCATTAACAGATCATTTACTAATGTGGATGCTCTTGTATTGGGAGAAGAGATGTTCAGAATTATGTTATCATCTTGGTTGACCTTACCTTTCATGATTATGAATTATCCTTCTTCATTCCTTTTGATTAATTTTGGTTGAAAGTCTTTTTTCTTCGGTATTAAAATGGCTATGCCTGCTTGCTTCTTGTGACCATTTGCTTGGAATATTTTTTTCCAACCTTTTACCCTGAGGTAATGCCTATTGTTATCGGTGAGATGTGTTTCTTGAATGCAGAAGAATGTTGAATCTTGCTTATGCACCCATTCCATATTTTTTTCCAACCTTTTACCCTGAGGTAATGCCTATTGTTATCGGTGAGATGTGTTTCTTGAATGCAGAAGAATGTTGAATCTTGCTTATGCACCCATTCAGCTTTTAATATTTTTTCTTCATTCTGTATGTTTTGTGTTTTGATTATTCTGTGACAGGCAGTTTTTCTTTTCTTGTCAATTCTATTTGTTTTCTGAAGGCCTCTTATATGTTTATAGGCATCTCTTTCTTTAGATTGGGGAAATTTTCTCCTGTGATTTTGTTGAGAATAGTTGCTGGGCCTTGGAGTCTGATATCTTCTCTTTCTTCAATGCCTATTATCCTCAGATTTCTTCTTTTCATGGTGTCCTTAATTTCTTGAATGTTTTGTGTCAGGAGTTTTCCAGATTTGGCATTTTCTTTAATGGTTGCTTCAAGATCTGTGATTGTATCTTCTAGACCTGAGATTCTTCCTTCCATCTCTTGGATTCTGTTAGAATATCCCACTTCTGTGTTGCTTGTCTTCTTCTTTGAGGTCTCACGTTCTCGTTTTTCTTCTGTCTGTGTGTTTAGCATTGAATCCATTTTCATCTTCAGATTGTGAACTGTTTTCTTTTATTTCTTTCATCTGATTGTTTGTATATTCCTGAGTTTCTTCCATTGCCTCTTTATAGGTCTTCAGAGCTTGAAATGTTTTATTGATTTTCTTAATCTGATTGTTGGAATTTTCGTGAAAATTTTCCAGTGCCTCTCTACTGATTTCTTTTATGTCTATCACCTGTTTGGCTGCTTCTTCCTGCATTCGATTACGAGTTTTATTTGTTTCCTCCATTATCATCTTCATTACTAAGGATTTGAGGTCATTTTTCTTGTATTTCCGTTGTTTTTGAATTCTCTGGGTTGTTTTCTTTGGTTTAGCTGGAATCTGGAGACTCCATATTGTTTTGTGTGGGTTTTTTTTTTCTTGCGTATGCTTTTACTCTGTCTGTTAGATATCTTGCCATCTCTGTTTTTGTTGGGTAGCTTCCAGAGTTGGGTGGAAGGAGTCTGATGATAGATTTGCCTGTTTTCTCATGATCTCCCTAGGCTGGAACCTCTGATGCTTCACTGGTCTAGATGGCAGGAGGCTAACCCTGCCATTTTGGACTCTCACACCCAGTTATCCTCAGCTCCCCTGTACTATGGGTCCTGCAATTGTCTGGGTCTCTGAAATAATGTATATACCTAAGTAATCACTAGCAGTGGTGCAGCAGGAAAAGTATAATTATAAAAGGAAGACCTTTGTTACCTTTGTTGGAATCCACCACTGAATTTCTATATGTCTTCTGCTGTGAGTTTAAAATGGGGATTCCAGTGGTATTTCCAATTACGCCATTCTAAATATTGAAAGATTCATCTTAAACCATAAAAAGGTTGTTCCATTAAAATAAAGAAAAATGATTTGATGTGTGTTTGTTTGGAGAGGGAAAAACATATTTTTATATTTTTTAATAATTATATGGATATAAATATGAGCAGTATGGCTATGATTTTAACACTTCTTGTTGATAAGACACTTTCTCATTTATTAAGTCAATTTTCCAGCTCATGTTCACCACAACATTATTAGCCAATTAACAATTCTTTTCCAAATCATATCCCTAAATTTTTTTTTATAAAAAGAATGGAAGCAATTGGCTTACTGTCAGGCAAATATTAGTACCAAGAAACTGTTTATGACATATTTATGAATATGAATACCCAAAACTTTACATACTCCTGCCAGAAAGGTGGGAGAATCTAAGGAGCTAATTATAAATGTGTAGAAACACATGTAAAGATATCTAGTACAAGTTTAAATACTAAAATATAAAATTTACATATTCTCACATTCAAAACCATGATAATTCTCTGATCAGAAGGGTTGCATAGGAGGTGATGGGAACAGTGCTGGTATCTAGTCAATGAGAGTAAGATGCCCAATAATATGCATTTTAATACCTTTAGATGACCTAAATAAAAATCTGTGATCTTCATTGTGTACATAGTAACAGGCTCTACTTATTGATATTTACTTTTTCAGATAATTGTGTATGTAATTAGAGAATTTCCCCAGTGGGTCAATTCAATTCATTATTCTGTACATTTAGCTGAGTAACTTCTATATGTTATTGCTTACAACCTACAAATTGCCTATGATCGAAATAACAACAAATTTAAAAGTGAAATATGAACCTTGACATATAGAGATGGCTTAGTGATTAATAGCTGTTTCAAAGGTCCTGAGCTTAATTACCAGCAACCACATAGTGGCTCATAATCCTCTGTTATATGATCTAATGCCCTCTTCTGGCCTGAAAGTGTACATTCAGATATACAAAATTAATAAATAAATGTTGTAAAAAGAAATTTGAATATTATTTTCATATTATTTTAGCAGCCTGTTGTCTGAATGCCATAGGCCGAGGCTGGAGGCTTGAGGTTAGACAGTGGATGGAGAGAGCTCATAAAACACTGGGACTGTGTTTGGTAAGTAATTACTTAGAAAGCACAGGAGAGAAACAATAGAACAGTGAGAGCTACCCTCAGGGGTTCTATCCACTGGCCCCCTGGGTCTGACCCATCTCAAAATCATTCTCTTTCTCAAGGGTATGAAATCTGGGGCCTGTGCCACCTTGGATAAGCCTTGTTACAGGTCAGAAAGAAAATTACCTTTTTCACAAGACTTGACGCTGTATAGGATGTAGCTAAGGAATGTACCCATCTAGGTGCCTGGCAGTGCACCTGTAGTCCTCACCAAGATGAGAATGAGACATAGAAAAACCTGATCTCTGTAATAAATTTATATAATAGTATCTGGAACTTGCCTTATGTAGTGAGGAAGAATGGGTACAATGTGTGCATGACCTGTCCTGGAAAGCCAGAGCCCAGTAAGTGGAACTAAAAGATTTTTTTTTTATAATCACAGATGACTCAAATTCAACATTAAGGTTTTTGTATCTTTTTTACTTTAGACAACCCTTCATATATTCAAATCTTAAGTAAAGCCGGATACAAGCACAGATGTCTACATGTGTGTGATTTCCTTGTGAAGGAATAGATTTCTTTATCCCTTCAGTGAACACAAATCTAGGGGTAGTCAAAAAGCCAGGACACTGGAATGTGCCCATGCTCATTCAAAAGAAATCAGAACCAAAATCTAAGCCTGAAGAGTAGGATTATTTTGAATAGGAAATGCTAAGAGGCCAGCCATCATCCCACAACACTGCATAGCACTTAATTCATGTCAAGTGATGTACTGTGCTAAACTAAACTAGTCTGGGGCACAGAGAAGACTGTTGAAGAGGCCCCACTTGTACTTACTGCACTCTCTCCCTCTGCTCCCCATCATAAAGAGAATCAGGAGGTACTGCCTGCATGACAGAGCCTGCAAGGACTATAAGATAAACCTTTTCACAAAAGAAATTTTAAAGATAAAAGGACTATATAAGGGAAAACAATGAAGCCTTATGCATCTCTGAATTCTAATTCTTTCTCCAAACAAATTTCTTCTAATTGTTCATATGATATCTACACCTGACCCATATTTAGGTGCCATCATTTTCATTCTCAGCTCTGGTCCCCTGTAACAGTCAATTTAGCGAGAAACCTCCTGGCTCCCCTCTTCCCCTAAGCCCAGTCTATCTCCAAGTTTGCCTTATGAAAAGTCACACCCTCACCTCTGCCTTCTGCTCTGACCTTCATGGATTGATCCTGATCACCCACAACAACTGAAACTCCCCATTTCTTCTATCACACTCTCCCCATGGCCAAAATCATCATTCCAAGTACCTTGCACCTGAGGCAAGGCATGGGCTTCTTTAACTTCACAGGCTTTGACATGACTCTATGAGGTGCACCATAGAACAAACATGGCAATGCACCATCTTCAACTCCACCACCTTCCCCACCTGTGCCCTGGCAGTTCTATGTTCCTTAGGAAGCCTTGTGCAGTTTCCTCCCTTCAAACTCCTGTATGTGTGAGGTTCACACACCTCCCCGCCATAGACATAGGGAGCGCCCATGCATCCTGCTAAATCAGAGGATGTTTGTACCTATGCAAAGGCCCTTTTTGCTTATTCTTATCCTTCTATACTTTGTTCCCTGGTGGAGCAATTGTGACCATCTATTCTCATATATGTCTTCCTGTGGGTAAATGGTTCACAAATGTGTAACTCTTAATTCTGTGCTGCTAGCTAAGCCTGGCACATAACAGAAACAAAAGCATGTTTGCTAATTAAAATGGCCTGTGACAGATTTGGGTCCTCTTCCTGATCTTTGCTCTGTCACCTGCCTCCTGCAATACAACTTCATAGGATCAGGGTCCAGAGAGATGGCTCAGCAGTTAACAGAGATTATGGATCTCTAGGGGACTCCAGGTCAGTTTCCAGCACCCACATCAGGGACTTACTGCTGTCTGTAACTGCAGCTCCAGGGAATTTGTAACTCTCTTCTGGCCTCCATGGAAATATTCACATACACAGAAGGCATACTAGATGACACATGAGAGGAGAGAGAGAGAGAGAGAGAGAGAGAGAGAGAGAGAGAGAGAGAGAGAGAGAGAGAGAGGAAGAGAGAGAGAGTGCTCAAACATTTCACATCTCATTGGTTGTTATATTTATATGTTTATTGTTTACTTGTGTGATATATTACAAAGGAACAACAAACCTGTCTCATTCAGCACCACATTCCCAAGCTTGTAGTGATAATAACGTTAATTTATTTTATATTTTTGAGGACCTGCTCTACTGTGTACCAGAACTAGGTTCTAGATAGGCATCTGTGTTCTACAGGGGAAAAACAAACAACATATTGGACAAATAAAACCTAAATGCTAAGGACAGCTTAAGCAGCAATATAAAGAGAGAGGAAACTCTTACACTCTAAATGCACATCAGGTAAAGATTCTGTCTAAGAAAGCAGAAACATACAAAAAAATCAAGGAACAAACCCCTGAAGTCAATACATGCCCAGCAGTAGTAGAATGGTAGAAGAGGCTAGCAGACACTGAAGGTGGGTGTCTTACAGCTGAATATGGGGAGATGATGATGATGATGATGAGGAGGAGGAGGAGGATGGGGATGATGATGACAATGACGATTAAATTGAGGAGGTTTACTGAAGAGGTAAGGAATATGAGGGTTTTTCATGCAGATTCTCACTTTTAGTCTAGACTGAGCTCAAACTTCAGATCCTCCTACCTTAAATTCCTGAGTTATATTACACACTACATTCAGCTTGGGTTTGATGGTACAATCTGCCCAGCTCTTTTCCTGCATTGATGAAAAGCAAACAGAAGTTGGAAGTTACTTCAACAAGGCCACTAAGAAGGGATGGTGACTTGTGTCTTGGTGGAAAACACTTGATATGGACTGGGGAAGAGAGAAGCCAATGAAGACTAAAGGATTACTGACCACACTCTTTTTATATTACTACATGAGAGAAACAATGGAGTGAGGGACATAGAACACAGCTTGATGGTACAACAATTGTCTAACAAAGCCTTAGAGTCTCTTTCAAGTACAAGAATAAGATGAGAAAAGGAAGGGAAAGGGAGAAGACAGTACCAGGCAAACGTTTAGACTTCATTTTCCATAACGCTAATCCCAGCACTCAAAGAACTGAGGCAGGAGGATTTAGTGAATAAAGCAGGCCTGGGCTTCACAGCAGGGAAACTGTCTCCTCCCCCAAGATAATTAATTAATTAATAGGCTGGAGGGTTTCTGTGGGGGAAGTAATAAAAGAAAGTTTGCTAGCTTTATGTGGTGTTTCTTAGGCCATCACTAAATCTTAAGGTGTTACACAGGCAGTGCAGAGTTAGGGAGAGTGGCCTGCACTAAACATATAAATATAGGCTGTGAGCCCAACGCATAGGAATCTACAGACCTATGAGCTCAGAATAAATACTAGATTAAAAATGCCACAAACTGAAATGGACAGCAGGAAAAAGATGCTCTGGTATTTCTATGACCCAAATGAATGTTCCCAGTACAATTTGACATTTCGGTCCCCACAACCTGAGACAGAACATAGAATGTGTACCCAAACAGGAAACAGCAGTGATGCCCTTCCTTGTGCTGAAGGCCATCTGTGGGGTAGGGATGAGCTGATTTATACCAGGCCGGCATCACACTGCGTGTGACAGGAGCATTGTGCCCAGCATGCTATGGTTTTCTCTCAGAAGGGACCCAACATCCCTGGACGTCCCTGATATAGGACAGGATATAGGTTCAGAGACAGTGTAGTGACCTGGAGCAGCACCATCAGCCTCTTGTGGGAGGATAACAGAGGAAACAAGAGAAAACAGCGGCTCGTGGGCTTTTTTTCCTGAACCTGGGAAAGTACGCTCTAGAAAAGTGCCCCAACCAACCCCTTATTGTGTGCCCATGACATGGAGATTTGGCAGTTTTGGCCATGGGTAGCTGTAGCCATGGGTGGGCGTGGAAAATGGTAGGCATGGCTGGAGCACCACAATAGGAAGGAGTGAGATTAGAAAAGCCTTGCTGAGGTGTCAAAGAGCAGCACGTCCAGCTGCCAAGAAAAAGGAAGCACTAGCACCAGTACCCAAACCCTCACGGTGTGGGGATCCAACCAGCCTTAGAGTCCTGCTACATATCAGGCCCTAAAACCATGAGGGGTGGAGTTCCAGCCAGCCTCATGTTCCTGTTCCTGGTCAGGATCCGAATCCACCCGGGGTGTTGATCCAGACAGCTTCGGTTTCTTGTTCCAGGTTAGGTCCTGAACCCACAAGGGGTGGTAATCCAGCCAGCCTCGGGGTCCTTCACTAGGTAAGACCCTTACACCACGTGGGTGCCTACAACTCATACACTCACCTGGTTCTGTTCTCAGCTGCTGCCCAACCCCACCTCTGCTTCTGGTACCACTCTCACCTTCCTGAGATAAGTAAGATGGGTCATCCAAGGCGACACAGCCCCCAGCTTCCATAGCTTTAAGAAAGATAATGAGTTTTGTGCAGAGGTCAGACTCAGGTGGCCAGTGGATAGAACCTCTAAGGGCAGCTCTCACTTTTCTATTATTTCTGTTCTTTGCCTACTCAGCAAGGCCTTACAACACACCCCCAGTGATTTAGTAGCCTCCAGCCTCTGCCTTCCGCACTCAGGACCCAGAATGCTAAAGTGTGGGTGCACTACAGACTTGGGATCTAAGGCTCCATCTCAGGCCTCTTCACCTATCACAAAGACCTAGCATACAGGAACATGCACACATATACATAATTCTCTCTCTCTCTCTCTCTCTCTCTCTCTCTCTCTCTCTCTCTCTCTCTCTCTCTCTCTCTCTCCTTCTCTCTCTCTCTCTCTCTCTCTCTCTCTCTCTCTCTCTGTTCTTTTATATATTTCCTTGGTTTTTTGTGGTTTTGTTTTGTTCAAGACACAGTCTTTCGAATCCTATAACACTTTGGTTACGTTTTGGAACAATCTGCTGTCAGGGTCAGACCCTGTGAGACAGAAGACCTTTCAACTGTCCCTACTGACATCTCTTATGGTTCTTGTTGACAAGATACCAAAGAAGATTTTCAGTCCCAGAGAATAGTGTTCTTTATGTCCAAGACTTGTGGACCCTTGGTAATCTCACAGGCCCAGTGACATGGGTGACCATGCTTGGTCTACTCTCCCATGTCTTTCACATGGCTGTCAAGTGGAACTTGCCAAGGAAACAAACATTTTCTAGCCCCAGATCCAAAGAAGTGCAGGCTGGCTGTGCTCAGAAGCAACAATTAAACCTACTCTTTTGTAGAAACTAATGGCAATAGAACTGTTTTCTAAAAATAGTGTCAAAGGAATGTACTCCCTTAATTAACACCTCCTTGTCTCTCTCCCACCATGATAGAATTCCAAGATGTAACTCTTCAAACAAAGAGGGCAGTTGAAACAAACCCTACATGACTTTTTTTCTACCTGACTTTTTGGCTGGGGGTACATGTCCAAATTTTCTCTCTCAACCTTGTGACAAACCCATCACCTTCTGTCTTAATGACTCTCCATTCTTCCTTGGATTATTTCTTTTGATCCACTTGTCTGCCGTTCAGGACTCAATACAGATACTGGGCCTCATCAGGCTTCCCTAAAGTGAAGCTGACCTTAGTGCCCTCCCCCTCCACAGCCTTTGTCATTACATAGTATACAAATGTCCTGAGCTTGTCTCCAGTCACTGACTCCTCAGTCCAAAGGAAGCTTATAGCCATCCTGTTTGTTTTGCTTATGGACATATTCCCATAGCCTGCATCTCCTAAGAAGTTAAACAACTGCTCCAAAAGCAAATGAAAAACAAAAACAAAAAAAAAAAAACAAACCCAACAACAACTCAAGCAACTTCCCTAAGTTTTTTGGATCCAACTTCCTTTTCAGGGATAAAGGAAAATTGGGGCATGTTTTCTCTGTGTAGCCTTGTCTGTCCTGGACTCACTGTGTAGACCAGATTGGCCTCAAACACATGTAGAACCACCTCCCTCTGCCAAGTCTGGCCTGCACTACCTCACTTTCCAATATATGTAAAATAGGACTACAGGGCACAGTGATCAGCACCCATAGTCACAGCACCTTAGGAAGCTGTCAATGGAGCTCTGCTGAGACAATTGTTCTGTATATAAAAGAAACATATTGTAATCACTTCCCTGTATTGTACAGCATATCTGTATCCTGTAGAGGAAGCAGACATTATATTTTAGCAAAGTTGTTTGTCAAAGCACAAGGTAGACTTATTTACACAGTCATGTTTGTAAAATTTTTCCTCATTGCAAAGGAGATTTTATTAAATACATTAACACTGTACAAAAATATGCAGTTCAGAACAAATACTGATGAGCCATCTCTACAGACAGTGTCATTTTTAAATTATTTGTATTCGTAAAGTTTATGAGTGTTTTTACTCTATATATGTCTATGCATGTGGATCTCAGAAGAGGAAAACTGATCCTTTTCAGCTAGAGTTAATACAGTGTGAGCTGCCATGTAGGTGCAAGGACTAGAACCTGCTGCAATAATCAATGCAGTTTTGAGCCTGTGCTCCTAGTATGTCAGCTTCCAAATTGTGTTCCCTTCTTTTTTCAAGTTTTACTCCATCTTTCGTCAGTGTAACAGAATAGTTATGCTCTGAATACTTCCTTTTTTCTTTGGTGAGAGACATTCTGTAATGTCAGCAACAGTAGGTTGTTTTAGATCACTGAGTTATTGCAGATCCATGACTGTGCTCTGCCGTACAATCTTTGATCTTTAAGATGACTGTAAGGATTGGGTGAGGCCTGTGCTACTTCACATGGTCACTCTAGTGAAAGTATTGCATTAGCCTTCTGTATTTTTTTGCTTTGGTGGTTTCTTCCATGATGTATTAGGAGTGTTTGTGTCACTTGCCACCATCAACACACTTCTTCAATTACAGCCTGCTCCTTGGTGACTTTGACACCCACTCTAGTAGATTTAGTTTTCTTGGACTTTTTCCCTGAGTTTTCTGTATCTGACCCTTGCCCTTGTTCACAGTGCTCCTGTAGTGTCTTATTTTAAGCCTTGCAGGGCTCTACAAACAGCATATCTTTTTTATCCTAATCCTTGTATTTCCATCTTTGACCTTGTTACTCCATTTCTATCCAACTTTCATCCTATTATTTCCTTTTTTGAACTTGTCTCAAGGCTTCAGCATAGTATTTTCATCCCTCTGTTTCCCTTTTTTGAACTTGTTCCAAAGAGTCAGGCTTTATCCACATATGAGGCTGTGTAGACTGCCAAATGGAGACACAGCTTGGATGGCTTTTGTTAGGGTGCTGGCTCCCTGATGTGGTAAAGCCTTCCAGAGTTCCAAGCGAAGGCAAACATCTACCTGCCTCTTGGCACGTGTCCATGGGTGGTTAACATCCTGATGTCTGAAGAATCACTCTGTCCAATAGATGTATGATCTCCATGTTGGTGCAAGGTTGGAAATCTTTCAGTCCACAGAATGAAGAACAAAGAAGACCTCCTTTTTATTAACAGAATTGAATTTTGGTGGTATAGTCTGTCAAAATTTGAAGCTAATAGAGTTGTTAATATCAGAAAATTACTGGTGAGTAATCAAATGTTGAGAGTTCACTAGGTCCCACTGAAGGAAACTCCATGGAGCTGTAGAAATACTTCCTTACGAGGATCCCACCAAGGAGAAATAACAGGCTCAAGATCCATTATGTAGGAACCAGACTGATTGCCCTAGTCAGACCACTAGTAAGACTCCAGACTTAATCACACAGCTGACACATTGGAGGCAAGACGAACAAATGATTCCTGCCTTGGTGGGTTGCTCTAGCCACTGCCTTCAAGTCTCCATAGCTGGTTGTAATGTCACCACAAAGAACAAAGACTGAAAATCGACAACTGTGTCCAGGATCGTGAAGTGCTTCCATGTCCTAGAGGGAAGGTTGAGTGTTGAGAAAGAATCATACACATCCCAGGTCCCTTCTGCAGAGTTCCGGGCTACCTACATTTTCTCAGCATAACTTAATTCACCCTGATTAGCACATTCGTATTTAAGAAAAGTAACATCATGATAAATTCCAGAAAATATATAATTGTCTTGAAAATAGCTTCTAGCAATATGCTTGATAGTTACAGAAATAAATATAGTTTTACAGTTCTAAAATGAAGTTGGTACTGTTGTGTAACAAAACTTTTTCTCTGGTGAATAGGAATCCAGGACAGAGCAAAGTGTACATTTCACCATAGTCTACTTGGAGAACCAAAGAGTTTTATTGAGATTAGTTATAGGAATATGGGTGATGGGTTACTTAGACTTCAGAAATGACTCAGTGTATCATCATAGTAAACCCCAGCATTGGTGACTTATCACAAAAGCTGGGAATCTGGGGAAAAGAGCCTATTGCAACATGGGTTGTATTAATTTAAAAGTAAATAATAAATTGGAAAATTATATGTGTATTATAACTACATCTTGCATTTCTGAAATTTCAGAATCTGCTGCAATTCAGTAGAGTGGCTTCTGGAAGATGAAATTTCAACATAAACTTCTGTGGGACATTCCATTTAGAAGGTGAAAGAAGATATGGCTTCTTCTCAGGTAAAGTATGTGTGGGTAAGGGAGAGGATGATTGTCCTTTCAAAAATATTATTAACTCTTCAAAACTTATATCACCTGTGAATTAAAACCAGCTTCTTTTTATGTCCTTTTTTTTCAGGACAACTTCTACAAAATCAAAACATATTCTGTAAAAATTATAATTTCTGATATCAAAGATGAATATAGGCACACAATTTTTACAGAGAATGAGATGGGTCATTTTTATCTGTGAATAAAAAAGAAATATTAAATTCATGTTAGTCTATATTCATCTCACAGTTTCTAAAACTTAACCTAGGTGCACATAGAAAATGGACTTCATATAAATGCATGGTATAAGGTTAAGCGAGAGCTGAGGGATAAAAAAATCAGAAAATTTGTTTTAATACATGCAGTGTGGAAAATTATACTACATGAAATGACCTAGGCAAGAAAGGCAAACACCACACTTTCATTATTTTATAGATAGTAGCTTCACATGGATTTTTATGTTTTATTTTTATTTGAGTGTATTTAGAACAGAAAAATCTTGGAAGAGGCCTCGAGAGTGAAGATGCATCATGACAAGCTGGATAGGAATATACATTGAGAACTTATTGGAGATGGGATGAAATGGGGGAACAACACTTCAGCCACATAGTGGTTTGAAGTAGAACATGAAAAGAGAGGAATAGACATGGGGTTAAGCCAAATGTGGTGTTATGAAAACCTGAATCAAGCATAATGTATTTCACTACATTAAAATACATGTGTAAACTTATAATGGTTTGGATGGTGAATATTTCCAATACTTTGTCCTGTATCAGTCATGGGTATTGAGGAGATTATTAATGGGAGCCATGCTAGAAAAAGAACATCACTGAGGTTAGGATTAGAATGTTTACAGTCCTATCACTGTCCAGTTGATTCTCTATGCCTGCTTCCTGTACATGGCATGCCATTTCATCCTCATCTTTCTGATACAGCCTCAGAGTCCTAGAGATCCAACAAACAATAAAGATAACCCTTCTATAAAATAAGCTGCACTTAATTTGTTAACTAAGTGTTTGTCATTACCCTATTTCACCATAATATTCTTACCCAATTTGCAATTCATTTCCAAATAAGATAACAAAAAATTCGTTAAAAAAATGAAAAGCAATTAGTTTTCTGTCTGGCAAACATTAGTACCAAGAAACAGTTTATGACAGATATGTGAAGATGTGTGCCCAAAGCCTTCACATACTCCTGCCAGAAAGGCGGGAGAAGCTAAAGAGCTAATTATGAACGTGTAGGAAAACTCCTAAAGATAACTAGTATACGTTTAAATACTAAGAACATAAAACTTACATTTTTGTCATCAGAAGGGACATAATGAAGGTGATTGGAACAGTGCTGGTAACTAGTCAGTGAGAGTAATTGACCCAATAATTTGCACTTTAATAACTCTAGAAGGCCCAAACCCAAATGTGTGATCCTCATTGTGGACAAGGTAACAGCCTCTACTTATTGCTACTTACTTCTTTATATAATCTTGTATGTAACTATAAAATTTCCCCAAATGGACTATTCAATTCAGTAATAAGTCCGCTTAGATGAACTTCTATATATTATTGCTTGCAACCTACAAATTGCCTATGATCCAAAGAGCAACAAATTTAATGTGTTGTACCCCATTACATCTCATCTCTACTATGTTCTCAAGGTATATTCCTGCAGAACATGTCAGGATTTCCCTTTCCCCTCATGGCCTCTTCCTAGATTTTTTGATTATAAATATTCTCATGGTAAAACACATAAAAAATTCGTGTGAAGCCAATATCTATATAATAAAAATGTTTGATGTTTGAGTCTCTTGCATTAGGTCACTTCCTGCAGTACAATTTTTCACATTGCCTCTTTTTACGATAAATTTTCTGCCTTCATTCATCACTCAGCTCTATCTTAAACCTATAGCATGTTTTTATGTGAATTTCGTTTTCTATGAGCATCTAGGTTGATATAAGATTGAGCTATTGTGAAATGAATATTAACATGAATATATCATACCAAGTTTCATGGTCTTCAGGAATATTCCTAGGAGTGGTAAATAAGGGCCTCATGCTATTTTATACTGTTTTCAAGAACCTCCTCACACCCGTTCCAAACTGTTCCTGACTACATGCCTATTAGCAGTGGATAAACTTCCCTATGGACTCAGCCATCTTAACACTTTTCATCAGCCTTATTCCTAGCAATGGCATTCTGACTTAGAGAAGACATGCTGTTAAAATTTTAATCTGCATGTCTCGGATGGTTATGGATATTAAGCCTTATTTTTGGATGATCTTTTGTTAACTTTCCAAGCACATTAAAATTTGGCTTCATTTTTAGTTTTTGATGCATTTATGTATAATTAAATACAATTATATTTGGCTCAACAGTTTCTCCCTCTAATTTCAAAAATATCAAGCTACATTTAATCAGAATCTTTGTGTTTCTAGTGCCTAAACTTTTAGTTCTTTGTATATAATAAAAACTAATCCATTGGTTGACCATGCCTGGAAAATGGTTTATTGCAATATTTAGTCAGCATCTCTGATTGTGTTTAGAATTTTTTTCAATGTAAATAAGATTTTAGTTTGGGAGGCAATATTTCTAAATTCTTCATGCTTTCTTCCATTATTTTGGTCCTATATTGAGAACTTATTTCGCTAGGCTTAGAACATCATGAATACTCTAAGAAATTTATTTCTTCCATTACTTAAAGAGTGTCTGTTAAGGTGAGATATAAGTTACTTCAGTTCAGTACATATTTGGTGAACAGTATATGTCCACACTAATTTTTGAAATGTGAATTTCTTTAGATTTTACGTAATATACTTTATTGCCATGGACAACTAGCTCAGTTGGGGATAGGTCCTTGAAATCAGGAGTTCTTGGAGTGTTGGTGAACAGAAATAAGGCAAAGCGACACACGGACAAAACTCAAGATTAAGTCTTCCTCTGAGTGTATTTTCCAGCCAAGAGGTCTAGCATTATATTTATTCCTGAAAGCAGGGTTTTTTGTTTTTGTTTTTGTTTTTGTTTTCTTTTTTTTTTTTTTTTTTTTTGTTACATCTCCAACAGCATTTTCCCACAAAGCAGATTCACGGAAGTCTGGGAGCAATCAAGCATACAGGTACAGTTGTAGAATGTGAAGTTATTGTTTTATTATATTTTGAATTACAAACTTTGTGTGAAACAATACAAAGTACAGGGATGCGTAACAGAAAGATGTCATCACTTGTAAGTTATTGCCTTTATATCAATATGAATGTGCTTTCTTTTGTCTAGGGCCAACATATTCTCCCTAACGAAACTTGTGCCCAGCACCTGTGTGCCAGGATATTTCTCTATTCTTCTCGTTCCTTCTACCTGGAGTCTTTTGAAATACTCCATTTCTTTGTAGGCCATAGTATAACATTAACTAATGATTAATTTCTAGTCATGTTTCTTTTAAAAAGTGGAAGTGAAGCAGAACTACTTCGGTCATGGACAGTCCCTGGCTGCAGTCCTGGGCCAGGGTCTCATAGCAACCACTGCTACACTTGAGGAGTCTCACGTTGTAAGTAAAATGCAGTTAGAATTTAGAGAGAAAAAGAAAATAGTTCCAGAAAAGAGAGTTTTGAAACTGCAGTTTCTGCTGGCAGGAATATCGACCCCAGTCAAGAAGAATCTCCCCTTTTCAGAGGTGTAAATTCACAGGCCTATGTAGTACTTGACACACAGGCTCCACTGAAGGGGGATGTGACACTTTATGCACATAAGTTCCACGTTCTTTCATATTTAGGATTGTGGCATTTATGAATTGGGAATGTCATTGTTTACATAGCTACCTCTAATAATTATATCATATAAGACCATTTCTAAAATGTTTTAACTTGCAACGAAAAGTACAATAGTTGATTAAAATTTTAAAATGCATATTTTTGATCAGATTTATGAAGAATTTTACATGATCTTTTTACCAGCTCAAGATCTAAAAATAATAAGAGAAAATGGACCACTAGAAATTGATGTATATCAAATTTAATTTTATAAAAAGTATGAGGAAATCTACACCATCTTTTATATTAGGTAAGATAAATTTATTAAGTAGAAGAAACAACTACCTAATTTTAATTAGTAGTTTATGGGCAAATTTTCCTTGATGTGTGAAATAAATTAATCATCCCATCAGGAGCCATAATGTTACAGTACCATGTCAACAAGGGAATGCAGTAAAATACAAGAAAATTTTCCCACATACATGCACTAAGAGGTAATAAATCACATAATTTACTCTTCATAAAGGCTTGGATACAGTTTCTTTATTACACTTTCAGCTTCCATAAATTTATCGCAACAGAAGTTAATTTGCTCTGGTTGAAACCACTGAGTGTTTTATTTTTAACATTTAAGTTTCACATTCTGCAGTGTGAACTGAATTTCATTAAGTAAGAGATAATTAACATGGAGTCTAATCTTCACTCATACATCTGCTTAGCGCTGGAATTACGAACACAGATCACCACCACTATAGCCTTGTCATTTAATGTTAATATTTGTCATGTCTTATAAAACTATATATAAGCACTTCCAAACAAAATATTTTGAGTCGTGTTTATACTCATAGCTACCATAAGGGAGAAGTGAAGTTTACAATATTTAAGCTTAGCATATGAAACTGAGCCAGGAAGATAGAAAATGACATGATGAAAGATATTGGTCATTTCTCCTGGATGTCCACTGAAATGAAATATAATCGAAACATTAAAAGTTTTGCTGAATATTACTTCTGAAAATGTGATATGGAAATATATATAATTAACATTTTGAAGTATGATATGCTGATATTCTTAGAGGTTAACTAGATGCTTTTGTTTGAATTTTTAATTTCATTAATTGATAATATAAATGCAAAAATACTTCAGTTAAAATTTCATTTAACCTTGAAAATTTATTTATGAGTTATTTTTGAGAGGATAATAAGATTACAACATATCCTTTTCCTCTAAAACACTGACAAGGATATTCATAATAGGTATCTGTCATATACATGGCCTAGTTTTTTATTGTTATTTTGTATACAAATATATAAACAAATATAGATATAGATAGATAGAGATAGAGAGATAACGATAAAAATAGATATAAAAATCTTGTATAGTTTACTTTCCAGTAAAATACTAATAGATGTGATATTATACTCTACATTTGAAATATTTCCTTAAAGTTCTAATAAATGGTTCAAGTATAGCCAATAAATATCTCTATGTTGTTAGCTACAAATGTTCTTTCATATCAGATTGCAACATGGAAGGACACAATTGATTTTTCTATATAATAGTCAATATTGATTTTGGATAACAAATAAGAGTTCAGCATATTGTGAGACATAAATACTTAAGAACAAATGATTGAGATATTGTAATAGTGTGCATCATAGAGACAGAGTGTCATTCCTCACCATGATGTGTGAACCTGCCTTTCAAAACTCCTCTGTACATATTCACCAATACATGTATCCAATTGTGTGTCTTATCTAGGTATTAGTATTTGGCAAGTCTACATTGCTTATGAATAGCATAACAGACTATTCTACAAGGTAAAAATACTACATATATAACTCAAGTAACATTAGACTACAAATATTCTTGGTGCATATATTTATATAAACTTCTAATTTGGTCAAACAGGAAATATATGACAAGAAGGAATGAACATCTTAGTAAAATTATCCATTGTTTATTGTGTATAAAATGCAATGTAAATTATCTGTGGGATTAAGTCAAAATATGTATGTGAAATATTGACTGATGAAACATAACAATAATCACTTTTGTTAAGGTAAAGGTATGAATGTCAATTGTATGTAGTATTGGTTCTAATGTTAGGTACCTTCACTTTTAACAAAATATGTGTGTATCTTAACATTTCAGGTAAGTATAAAAAACAATGGACAAAGAGTATAAAATTCATATTTATTAATTTAGTTATAGCTTCAACCAAGTATGTTAATAGAGTACACTAACTAAGAAGGGGTTTGTTTGTTTCTGTATCATTGTTTCAGGGGATCCTACTGAATCACAGACCTGAATCCAGCGTGGAGAGCTTTACATTACTGAATTGTGAATATTGGATAATACATTTACAACTCTCCCTGAAATGTGGTTTGACATACATACAAAAATGGAAATAAATATGTATAAAATATTAATTCACTCTGATAATGTTCTTTTTATATACTTTTGTTTCGTCATCCAGAATTCCCACAAATCCAACAATCCAGTAACCAAGGGGGAATACTTACACATTCTTTTTATAGTAAGTCGATAAGTTGTTTGTAGAATGCTTTCTAAAAGTGGTTGAAAAGAAACTCTGACAATTTTTATGAGTTTAGAAAGATCATTGAGACTTTTTAGTCCACAATAACATATCATTTTGCATTAATTATGCTAAATAAATTGCTTTGCCTGATGATACAGTACAAATGTTTGGGGTTTCTGACAGTCTAAAAGTTTATCAAGTGGTTTATGAAAACTGCAAAAACAGTGTTTGTGCTATAGCACCAGAAATATGAAGACAGTAGGAAAAATATCAATACATATTTCATGAAACTGTAATACATATTCGTAAATATACCTTGTTGAGATATTCATTTAAAAAGACACATACACAAATTTGAAAGAATACATGGTGATGATCACTATTTTATTAGAATTGTGAAATTTTACATTAACTGTAGCATTTTAGGATTATGCATTTAAACAAATTATTTCACATCATTTATGCATATATATACATTTATGATATAAAATGTAAATTTAAAGTAGAATCATGTCACACACACATATATCCACACACAAATATGTATACATATGATTTCACAAATCTTTAACACCAATTACTGTTTGTTACCAAATTTCCAAAGAACTAAAATTTCATATTAAATATCTGAAATTCTGTTACTTCTCAAAAGTGTGTTTTTACTCTTAATAAATTAATGACTGTCATTGAAAATACAGAAGCTATAATAAAAATAATTTTTAATTTTACTTAATTTTTGCTTAAGAAATACATATTTTATACATATAAAAACATATTACCAAATCAAAGTAAATAACAGAATCCATTCATGTATTCTAATTGAGAAAAAATTTTTTCAAAAACTCAGGTATCTTTTCATTTCTATTACATTTTGTATTAAGTACTGCCTTCATCATACACTTGATGTTGCTGAAAAGAATATAAACATTAAAAATATCAGTGGAGCATTCTGTAAGAATTGTGTGTGTGTGTGTGTGTGTGTGTGTGTGTTTGTGTGTGTGTGTGTATGAAAGAAAAAGCTGAAAATGTTAAAAGCCTACGCCATGTCACACTTAGACAAATATATAGATACATAATGCATAAAATGGCACATATCTTGGGATCATAAAAAATGTTGAAACACAGAACTGTAAAAAATTTGCTCCAAGAAACAAATTTAATGGAAATAATGTAGATTAAAGATATTTCATGAAATTATAATATATTTTGTGAAATATATTAAAGTCATTGATAATTATTCAGCATAACAGATAATGTGAAATAAAAAATATACAACAATCACACAATAATATAAACCTACTCCTCACTGTGAAACTCAAATATAAATATGGACAAAAATCAGTTTTTCAAACACATGAAAAAATTAATGACAGAAATGAGCAACTAAAATTATTTTTTTTATATTTATGTTTCTAATGTATTCACTTTACATCTACACCGTGGCCCCCTCCCTCATTTCCTCTCAGACTTACCTTCTCACCCTCTTCACCCCATTCCCCTCCTCTAGTCCTCAGAGAGGTAAAGCCCATTGCCCATAACAACTGACATCAGCCTGTCAAGTCTCATCAAAACTGCATTTACACTCTTTGTCTTTAGCATCTTGAGGCATTGCACCTGTAGGACGTGATCAAAGAGCTGGCAACAGAATCCATGGCAGGGAAAGTCCCTACTCTTCTTAATAAGGGATTCATGTGGAGACTGAGCTGTCTATGAGCTACATCTGACTGGGGTGCCAACTTCCACTCCATGCATGGTCTTTCAGTCTCAGCTGCCACACCTAGGCCCACATTTGTTAACTCTGTTGGTCTTCTTCTGGAGCTCCTGTTCCCTTCAAGTCCTTCTATCCCCCACACATTTTGGTTTTAGCTTGACCCTTTGCGATGGAGTTTTCCTTCTAGTACCTTCTGTAAAGCTGGATTTGTGAATAGGTACTATTTGAATTTTTTTTGTCATGGAATATTTTGTTTTTTCCATCAACAGTTATTGATAGTGTTGCTGGATAAAGTAGTTTGACCTGGCATCTGTGGTCTCTTAGGGTTTGCAGGGTCTCTGTCCAGGCCCTTCTGGCTTTTATGGTCTATGCTGAGAAGTCAGGTGTAATTCTGATTGGTTTGCCATTAAATTTCATTTGTCCCTTTTCCCTTGCAGCTTTTAATATTTTTCTTTGTTCGGTATGTTTTGTGTTTTGATTATTATTTAACGGGCAGTTTATCTTTTCTGGTCAATTCTGTTGGGTTTTCTGTAGGCCTCATGAATATTTATAGACTTCTCTTTCTTTAGATTGGGATAATTTTCTTTTATGATTATATTGAGAATAGTTTCTGGGCCTATCTTCTCTTTCTTCAATGCCTATTATCCTCAAATTTCTTCTTTTCATGATGTCCTTAATTTCTTGGATGTTATGTGTCAGGAGTTCTCCAGATTGAGCATTTTCTTTAATAGTTACTTCAAGATCTGTGATTGTATCTTCTAGACCTGAGATTCATCCTTCCATATTTTGGAATCTGTTAGAAAAGCTCACCTCTGTGTTGCTCGCCTTTTTCTCTGAGGTCTCACGTTCTCGTTTTTCTTCTGTCTGTGTGTTTATCGTTGAATCCATTTTCATTTTCAGATCTTGAACTGATTTTTTTGTTTTCTTTCATCTGATTGTTTGTATATTCCTGAGTTTCTTCCATTGCCTCTTTATAGGTCTTCAGAGTTGAACCGTTTTATTTATTACTTTCATCTGATTGTTTGCATTTTCCTGTAATTTTTCCATTTGCACTCTATGTGCTTCTTTTATGTCTCTCACCTGTTCGCCTGCTTCTTCCTGAATTTGATTACGAATTTTATTTGTTTCCTCCATTACCATCTTCATTACTAAGGATTTGAGGTTGTTTTCTTGTATTTCCGTCGTATTTGTGTTTTCTGGGTTTTTTTTTTTGGGGGGGGGGATAGCTGGAAACTGGAGACGCCATGTTGTTTTGGGTTTTTTTGCGTATGCTTTTTTGCTGTCCTTTTGACATCTTGCCATCTTTGTTTTTGTTGGGTAGCTTTCCAGAGTTGAATGGAGAGAATCTGATGAGAAATTCATTCATTTTCTCATGATTTCCCCAGACTGGGAGCTCTAATGCTTCACTGGTGATGATGTTAGGAGGTTAGCCTTGTTATTTTGGACTCTCACAGCCAGTGATCCTCAGTTCCCCTGTTCTGTGGGTCCTGCAATTGTTCTGGATCTCTGAATGAGCGTTGGGTCAGGCCAAGGTATCCACAGCCTTCTGTTTTCTCTGCCAAGTCCAGTCAGGAACACTGGGCCTGAACTGTGGGCCAAACTCAGCTAGATTCTCAGGGCCTGAACCATCTAGCGAGCTCAGCTAGGCATTCTGAGCCCAAAATGCACACAGGGTCCAGTCAGAACTCCTGGACTGGGACTTCGCACCAAGCTCAGCCAGGGGCCCCTGGCCCAAAGTGCATGGTGTGATCAGTTATTGACTCAGGGCCCAAACTTTCCGCCAATCTCAGCCTGGAACTCTGGATTCAAACTGCACACTGTGTCCAACCAGAATCTTAGAGTCTGTGGAACTGAGCGGTCTGCCCAGCCTGCATGACAGCAAGAGAACTGTGGCTGCGCTGAACCAGTGCTGGTGGTGGTACTGAGCGCTCCGCCCAGCCTGCGTCACAGCAGGAGAACTGCGGCTGTGCTGAGCCAGTGCCTCTGGTGGAACCAAATGCTCCGCCCAGCCTGCGTCACTGCAGGGGAGCAGACCCTGAGCTGAGGTGATGCCTAGTGTGGAACTGAGTGCCCCACCCAGCCTGCTCCACAGCAGGGGAGCTGTGGGTGTGATGAGTTAGTGCTTGGGCAGAACTGCTTGCTGGGCTGCACCAGAACCCAGGACTCTGGAGCCAAATTGTCCGCCGAGTCCAGTCTTGGTCCCAAGTCACCACGCGATCCAAATCCTGCCCAGAGTCCCCTCTCCCACAGCAACTCCCACCAGCCACCACACCAATCTCCTCCAACAGAAGGCTATGAGCTGCAAACCTCAGACACCACCACTGCTGATGCTGGTGCCGTTGGTGCCACTGCTGCTGCCTCTGCTGCTGCTGCTCCGATCCGAGAAAATCTGCACTCCTCCCCTGAACAGAGGCACGCAGGTCCCCTGCACCATGGTCCCTCCTCACCATGGAGCACTCCTGCTGCTGTGGTGTGGGGACCTCTGTGTTCCTGGCTCAGATATCTTTGCAAATCCCTGAATTGTTCACTGGAGCCTCCAAACATGGTCCGCACTGCTCACCGCCATCTTGGATCCTCCTTAACACCACCTTTTATATCAGGTAATCTAGATTTATTAAGTTGAAGAAACAAATACTGAATTTTAATTAGTATTTAATGGGCAAAATTTTCTTGATGTGGGAAATACATTAATGAACACATAGTGAGCCATAATGCTACAGTACCATGTCAACAAGGGAATGCAGGAAAATACAATAAAAATTTCCCACATACATGCACTAGGAAGTAGTAAGTCACATAATTTACTGTTCATAAAGGCTTGGATAAAGTTTCTTTATTACACTTTCAGCTTCCATAAATTTAACACAAAATAAGCTAATTTGCTCTCATTGAAACCACTGAGTGTTTTATTTTTAACATTTATGTTTCACATTCTTCAGTGTGAACTTAATTTTACTAAGTAAGACATAATTAAAGTGGAGTCTAATCTTCACTCATACATCTGCTTAGCTCTGGAATTACAAAAACACATCACCACAACTACAGTATTGTTATTTAATGTTAATATTTGTCAAGTCTTATAAAACTATATATAAGCACTTCCAAAGAAAATACTTTGAGTCGTGTTTATACTCACAGCTACCATGAGGGAGAAGTGAAGTTTACAATATTTAAGCTTAGCATATGAAACTGAGCCAGGAAGATAGAAAATCATATGGGGAAAGACATTGGTCATATCTTCTGAATGTCCACTGAAATGAGATATAATTGAAACAATAAAAGATTTGGTGAGTATTATTTCTAAAATTGTGATATAGAAATATATATAATTAGCATTTTGAGGCATGATATGCTGATATTCTTAGTGATTAAATAGATGTTTCTGCTTGGATTTTTAATTTAATTAATTGATAATATAAATGCAAAATTACTTCAGTTGAAAGTTTCTTTTAAACTTGAAAATTTAAGTATGAATTATTTTTGAGAGGATAATAAGATTACAACATACCCTTTTCCCCTAAATCCCTGACAAGATAATTATAAGTTTCTGTCAAATACATAGCCGAATATTTTATTGTTGTTTTATGTGCTAATACATAAACAAATACAGATACAGGTAGAAGGAGAGATAAAGATAAAAATAGTAATAAAAGCCTGTATTGTTGAATTTATAATGACATACTAATAAATCTGATTTTATACTATACATTTGAGTTATTTCCATAAAATTCTAATAAATGGTTAAATTATATCCAATAAATATTTCTATGTTGGTAGACACCAAAGTTGTGCCCAAATCAGATTACCACATGGAACAAAAAAATTGATTCTTCTGTATAAATAGTCAAAGGTGATTTTGAATAACTAATAGAATTCAGATTATGGCAAGAGATATATACTTAAGAACAAATTATCGAGATATTGTGATAGTTTGCATCACAGGAACAGACTGTCAGTCCTCATCATGATGTGTGAACCTGCCTTTCCAAATCCCTCTGTACATATGCACCAATACAGTTTTCCAATTGTCTGTCTTATCTAGGTATTAGTATTTGACAAATCTACATTGCTCATAAGTAGCATAACAGGCTGTTCTACAGGGTAAAAACACTACATATATACCTCAAGAAGCGTTAGATTACAAATAATCTTGGTACATATATTTATAAAAACTTCTAATTTGTTCAAACAGGGACTATATGACAAGCATGCATGAACATCTTAGTAGAATTATCCATTATTTGTTGTGTATAAAATGCAATGTAAATTATCTATGGGTTTAAGTCAAATTATGTATGTGGAATACTGTCTGATGAAAAATAATAATAGTTATTTTTTGTTTCCGCAAAAGTATGAATGTCAATTGTATGCAGTTCTGGTTCAAAAAAGTTAGGTACCTTCACTTTTACCAATATATGTGTGTATCTTAACATTTCAGGTAAGTAAAAACCAATGTATAAAGAGTATAAAATTTCATATTAATTACTTTAGTTATAGCTTCAACCAAGTATGTTAATAGAGTAAACTACCTCAGAAGGGGTTTGTTTGTTTCTGTATCATTGTTTCAGGGGATTCTACTGAATCACAGACCTGAAGCCGGAGTGGAGAGCCTTACATTACAGAATTGTAAATATACGATAATACATTTTCTACTCTCCCTGAAATGTGATTTGCTACACATACAAAAATGGAACTAAATATGTGTAAAATATTAATTTATTCTTCTATTCTTCTTCTTATATACTTTTGTGTCATCATCCAGAACTCCCACAAATCCAACAATCCAGGACCCAATTGGGAATGCTTACACATTCTGTTCATGATAAGTAGATAAGTTGTTTGAAGAACACTTTCTAAAAGTGGTTAAAAATGAAACGCTGAAAATTTTTATGAGTATAGAAAAATCATTGGGACTTTTTAGTCCACAATAACATATCATTTTGTAGTAATGAAACTGAATAAAGTTCTTTGCCTGATGATTAAGTACAAATGTTTGGGGTTTCTGACAGTCTAAAAGCTTACCAAGTGGTTTATGAAAACTACACGACCAGTGATTGTGCTAAACCACCAGAAATTTGAAGACAGTAGGAAGAATATCAATACATATTTCATGGGACAGTAATACAATTTCATAAATACCTTGTTGAAATATTCATTTAAAAAGACATATACAAATTTGAAATAATACATGGTGACGATCACTGTTTTATTGGAAATGCAAAAATTTACAATAACTGTAGCATTTTAGGATTATTCATTTAAACAAATTATTTCACATCATTTATGCATACATATACATTTATGACATAAAATGTAAATTTAAAGTACAATCGTGTCACACACATATATCCACACACAAATATGTATACATGTGATTTCACAAATCTTTAATACCAATTAATATTTGTTACCATATTTCAAAAGAACTAAAATTTTACATTAAATATCTGAAATTCTGTTACTTCTCAAAAGTGTGTTTTTACTATTAATACAATAATAACTGTCATTGAAAATACAGAAGCTATAATAAAAATATTTTTAAATTTTACTTTACTTTTGCTTAAGATTTATATATTTTATACATATAAAAAACATATAACCAAATCAAAGTAAATAATAGAATCCATTCATGTATTTTAATTGAGAAAAAATTTCTTCTAAGACTCAGGTATCTTTTCATTTCTATTAAATTTTGTATTAAGTACTACCTTCAGAATACACTTGATGTTTGCTGAAAAGAATATAAACGTTAAAAATATGAGTTCAGCATTCTGTAAGAATTGTGTGTTTGTGTGTGTGTGTGAAAGAAAAAGCTGAAAGAAATAAAAGCATATGATATGTCACACTTAGACAAATATATAGATATATAATGCATAAAATGGCACATATCTTGGAATCATAGCAAATGTTGTAACACAGAAATGTAAAATTTTTGCTCCAAGAAACAAATTTAATAGAAATAATGGATGCTAAAGATATTTCATGAAATTATCATATATTTTGTTATATAATAAAATCATTGATAATTATTTAGCATAACAGATAATGTGAAATAAAAAATTTACAACTATCACACAATAATATAAACTTGCTACTCACTACGAAACTCAATTATAAATATGGACAAAAATAATTTTTTCAAACACCTGAAAAAATCAATAACAGAAATGAGCTCATAAAATTATTTTTCCTACAATTATATATATAATGTATTCACTTTCTATTTCCACTGTAGAACCCCTTCCTCATTTCCTCCCAGCCTTACCTTCTCTCCCTCTTCAGTCCATTCCCCACCTCTAGTGCTCAGAGAGGTAGAGCCCTTCGCCCAAAGCAACTGACATCAGCCTATCAATTCTCATCAGGACTGGGTGTACACACATTGACATCTTAACAGAAGGGACAAAGGAACCTATGAAACAAGCTGGTGTTGCCATTTTAATATCTGAAAAATTAGACTTAAACTGAAATCAGAAGAGAAAGGAAAGATCACTACATATTCATCAACAGTAAAAACCAACCATGAGTAGGCTGGTGGTATGGTTCAGCAGTGAAGAGCACTGTCTGCTTTTCCAGACATCCTGAGTTCTAGTCCCAGCAACTACATGGTGGCTCAAACCATCTACACCCTCTAATGTCCTGCCCTGGCTTGCAAGTAGGTTGGTGTACATGCAGATAGGGCACTACTATATATAAAAATATAATCTTAAATTAATCCCCAAAACAAGAATATATTGCAGGTTACCATATCAATTTATAACATCTATGTATCAAATATAAGGCCACCCAAAATTCAGATATAATCAAATCTTGAGTTTCTCCCAGTGAGATTGTGTAACTTCAGTATCCCAATCTCAGCAATAAACATGTCACTCAAACAAAAACTGAACAGAGTAATTCTGGCATTAAATATCACCATAAGCCATACGGATTTAGCAAATAACGAAATATCACCAAAACACACACAAAAAAAACTTTCTTCTAAGTAAACTCATGAAAGTTTTTTCTTAAACTGGCCAAAAAGCAACAGATACAAGAACTGAAATAATACCCTGTACTATCCGACCAGTATGACTTAAGCTGCATATTAATACCAATGCCCACACAGTCTGTGGCAGAATAAAAGATGTATTATTTTCTTTTTGAAAATCAGTAAGTTTTATAATCCCTAGGCAGATTAAAAGAGAAAATTGTCAAATTAATTACATTAGAGAAAAAAATGGAACATAACAACAGGCTCTCAGGAAATCCTGAGAAAACACTTGAAAAAGTTTCTGTGTGACAAAGAACACCATCATTCAGAAAAGATGCCAGGCTATAGAATGGAAAAATAACTTTATCAGTTACATATCCTAAAGCAGGCTAATACCTAAAATATGTAAAATCAATAAGAGCAACAAAAAAACTGCATACAATTTAAGGACACTAGGTTAACTCACTCATTAAAATTTATAGTTCAATAAAAACTAGTCTAGAGTTTAGATTGTGTGAAATTTAGGGTTATTTGTCCATTTAAAGCTTATGATAGTACTGTAGCCTTACAATTTCCACAGTTCTTTAACTTTAGTGTAAAAAGGAGAAAATGACTAGAATGAAAAAAACCTGCATATGTTTTGAGTTGTTTCTTATCATCACATAATTAATATGGCATCATGCTATATTGTATATTCTGCCTTATTAGTTATTAGTAGTAAAGATAATTCAACAGTATTAGATTATGTGGTGTCCTAAAGATGAGTCAGCAGTTGGGAATGCATATTGCTTTTGCAAAGAATATAAATTTAATTTCCAGAACCCACTCACAACCATCAGTAACTTCTATTTCAGTGAATCTGACACCCTCTTCTAGCCACTAAATTACACCAGGCACATATCTGGAGGAACAGTCACACAAGAAGTCAAAGCACACATAGATATAAAAATAAAAATATTTAAAGTAAATAATATTTCCATGCTAATGTCATTCAATATGCAGTATATTAAAATTTAGAGCCTTTTTCTGGAAGAAGGTACTAAAATCAATTTTCCATTGTTGTTTAACTTACTTTTACAATTCTTGAAACTAACTGTATGATTTTTTTCATAAAATAAAAAATAAACATTTTAACTTATCATACGTACCTCTAGCATATAATCTTAAACTGTTCATGTAAGTCGCAATGTTACCTGCTACCAAAGTAACTAAGGCATGATTATGCTCAAGTTGCCTGATTATGTCATGACAATAAACTATTTGATGCATTTGACTGAATTTAGAACTTAACAGGGTAATTAGGAAAATAAACATTATTATCATTATTTGCAGAAAATAAACATGTAGCTTCATAATTTTTAACATTTGGAACAAAATATGGTTATTATTCTTTTAACAGTAAATATAACTTTCAATGTTTTATCATTCAAGGCATTATATTTCCAATATTTACATATAAGATATCAGGGTTTTTTCTAATTTACTAGTATCGAGGCACAAGTGTTACATGGCAAAAACATTAGCTGATTAAGAACCAATTTGAAATATTGCATTAGCAATAAGTTTATTCCACAGTATTACTGGAAGAAAAGGTGCCTGGACTTACTTCGTTTGTTTTTCCATTTATCTATGTATTTTATTTTATTTTTACTTTTTCGAGAAAGTTTTCCTCTGTAGCCTTGATTGTCCTGGTCTTGCTTTGAAGACTAGGCTGGACTTGAACTCAGAGATTTCTCTGCCTCTGCCTCACTGAGTGCTGTGATTAAAGGCCTGTGCCATCATGCCAAGCTCCATTTTAATTAAATAAAATAAAACTAACTAGCTTCTAAACGTTACTGAGACAGGGTCCAGCCTTATCATGAACTTCTGATGATTGTTTCTTGCTCCTCAATGCTGCATTATACAAGTAGGTACCAGCCATACCTAGATTGTCCACTACAGGGATAAGAATCTAGGGTTTTGTGTATTCTTGACATGTATGCTGAGTGGTATCTGAAGCAATCTTGCAATGTTAATGAAATGACCACATTTATAATGGAAAAATTCAGTAGATCTACATGAAAACAATATAAACATATATTTTTAAAAGACAAAAACAGTCAAAGATAATCAAAATATACTTACAATTAATACTATTCTTTTTCTACATTTTTTACCTCCAGAAAATTCCGTAATTTACACTATGTTCTGGAAATAGAAAAATAGTTAGTTTGTCTTTTAAAAAAATCAAAGCATATAAACACATTAAATTTCTACTTATATAAAAATTATCTTCTAAGTCATAATCATACAAGGTTAGGTGTATAAAAGGTGTTCCAGTTACCTAATTATCTTAAGCACAATAAAGTACTTATAACAGATAAAAAATCTTTTCTAAAATAGATTTTATTTACCTAAACACAACTCAACTTCCTTAGGAATCATTATTGCACTGCAAATGTTTGGTAACAAAACATATTTTCCACTAAAACATAGTTCTATCCAAATGTATAACAAGAACAGAAGAAGATATAGTCCTTTGGTTGGCATACATTGAATTGATAGTAAGCAAATAAATTGACAAAAAATTGAACTAGTTCATTAAGGTAGAAGACACAAAAGGTATGCTATGCTAAAGAGGCTGAGAGATGAAGATGACCCAATTTAAGGTCACCCTGTTCTCATTCAGGTACACACACTTAATGACAGCATTTGGAAGGATAATATAACAGGAAATTTAACTTTAAAAGTTCAAAGAAAGGCCAGTCATGGATGTTCACATCTTTTATCCTACTACTAGGGAGGCAGAGGCAGGTGGATGCCTGTGAGATTGAAGTCAGCCTTTTCTACAAAACAAGTTTGAGGAGAGGACAGCCAGGACTGTTATTAAAAGAAACCCTGCTTTGGGAAATATATAGAGAGATATGTATATATATATATCAGGTAACTAGAATTCTGCACTATGATTTTTAAATCAAATAAGAATGTTAAAAACTTTGCGAGGTATAGTGCGCACATGCCTGTAATCCCTGCACTCAGGAAGCAGAGGCAGGCTGATCTCCGTGAATTCAAGGCCAGCCTGGTCTACAGAGAGAATCCAGGACAGCTTAGACTACAGAGAAAACCTGTCTAGAAAAACAAAAATCAAAAGAATTTTGAAATTTTCTTCAGTCAAACAAATTTAAAAATAAAGTCTAGAAAATACTGTTTGGTGACTGAATTGTAAACAAACCTTAAACAATGGTAAAACAAAATGGAAGTGGATAAAAACAAACTATCATGAATCCCAGGTTAACTACTAAATGTCAAAATCCTGGATTGTCACTCATGAGTATAAAATACAGTTAATGTTGTTCTGGTTTTTCATAGTAAATTATATCTTCTTCAAAAAATCTATTCAATAAAATATAAAAGAATTGAAACAAGCAAGTATTTTAACTTTCAAACAGAACAAAAAAACAATTAAAAAACAAAACAAAGAAAATTGACAAGGCCAGGTGTGATGGTGGTTGCCATTAATCAAAGCGCTCCAGAGGAAAAAAACATAGTGATTTTTTCAGGATAGCTAGAGGTATACACAAAACAAAAAACACAACCAAACAAACAAAAATAACTTTTTCTCTCTCCTTGCAATTTTCCTTTCCTTAGTTGCTAAAACTCATATGCTAATTTGAATATAACTATGAATAAAACCAAGTAAACTTGTACTTAAATCCTTACCTTAAATTTTGAGGTGCTTCAACAAAAGAACTACAAATCTTTTTTCTTTGTTTCAATGCAGGGATGACCCATTGCTTATTTGTTCGAAGTTCTTCTATAAAGCGCCCTATCCATGGGATTTTTTGTGTATCTCGATCCTCTACATATGAGTACTCTATCTACAGGCCATAAGAGGACATCAGGTCACATTATATGTAGTTGTGAGCCACCATGTGATTGCTAGGAACTGAACTCAGGATTTCTAGAAGAGCAGACAGTACCCTGAACCACAGAGCCATCTCTCCATGCCCCCCTATTTGAATATAGTTAAACACAAAAAACAAGTTAAGGAGACTGGAAATGTCAGGCCAGAACCCTTTCAAGGAAGACCTCCATATTTACAATTAGTAGCCCGTCATGGACAGATGCAGAAAAATGAAATTCAGGTGGCAGAAGGCTATATTCAGATATTTAAAAGGAAAGAAAGACAGAAAAACAGACTGAAGGACCAAACAAATATCAAAATAAAACACGTTCTCTAACTCAGCATAAAGCAACTGAACCCACTTACATATTTTTTAAACAACTCACAAATTAATATGGAAACAACAAAATACCAATAAAATTAAGAAAAATTTAATCTATAAAAATAGTGACTCTGGTTTGTGTCTTGCTTTTGTTTTCCTGTCTTTGAGGACGTGGGCCTCTGGTGCCAACATGCTCCGCCAGAAGCTCAGGCAAGCCAAGAAGCATCTCAGCTTGATCCCTGTCTTCATATTCACTGGAGCACGAGGTACTGGGGCAGCACTCTATGGGATGCACTTGGCATTGTTTAATCCAGAGGTCACCTGGGACAGAAGGAAGAACCCAGAGCTTTGGGACAAACTGGGTCCCAATGACCAATACAAGCTCTACTCAGTCAATGTTGACTACAGCAAACTGAACTAAGAGGGACAGGACTTCTAAACCATAATGCTCACAATAAAGTTGCTTCTAATGAAGTTCTTTCAAAAGCCATCTGCACAATTTTCTACTTAACCAGGGAAAACTTTTCTGAATGCATGAAATCATGTTGATTTATTGGACTTTATTACACTGGTGAATACATTTCCAAACTTGAAAAAATAGTAACTCTTTCAAAATTAGAAACCCAAGTGTTAAGAAAATCAACCACCAAGATCAAGTAGGCTTCACCCCAGAGATGCAGGAATGGCTTAACACACATAAATCTATATGTTAAATATATAAGTGAAATGAATATAAACAAACTTTAAAAAACAACAAAAATTATCATCTTTTACTTATACAGTGGGTTCTTAGCTAGCCTAGACTCTGTCCCACATCCCAAAAGAAGGAAACAAAAAAACTAAGTAAACCCAAATAAACCAAAAAAAACTTTAAAGAATGGACATGTATCTCATAAAATGCTTGCCCATCATACAAAACCCTATGTTCTATAAACACTAACAAAGTAGACCAAAAAAAGGCAATTGGCAGAAAAAAATCTCACCTGAGTATCATTTTTAATATAAAAATTTCTATATTTCTTAATAGTTTCATCTTTTCCCAGAATTTTTGAAGCTAAGCTTTTTAGAAATTTAACAATCATTGAAATGGCATTATTTCACTTCGGTCATTATTTCTTCTCACAGTTATTCATTAGTTAAATTTTGTATTAACTGCAGAACAATTTCTATAACCAGAATGGTGTACATTTTAAATATACGAGTGAGAAACTCATAGCACAATCCAAATGGCCTGGAAATAGGAAACAGTAGAATACCTTAATATCAAAGTTTTTTTTTCTATACTAAAATTCTCAAACTTGTTTCAGTACTAACAAGCAAATCATAATAAATTAAGAAGAAATGACATTTAAAGGCTAAGATTCTATAATTTGCAAGTAAATATGAGCAATTTGTATATTGTGCTAAAAATACTTTAAAATATAACTTACTTAATAAGAGCTGAACTTCTTTGAACACTTAATGTTGATCCACTGCTGGATCAATCGTGCGAAATCTGGAAGCTATTTAGTGTGCCAAATTTGTTAATGAAATCCACTAACCAACCTATGGAGTGAGTAATAAGAAGTTATTCTCCAAAATTTATGTTTTAAAAGAGACAATAATATGCAATTGTATACTATAACCCAAACTCTTTATGTTATAAAATCACATATGAATGCTTAGATTTGTGAAGACCTATGTATTGTTTTCATTTTCATGTTTTTGTTCAGAGATAAATTTTTGTTGAAACCTCATTTATCTTAATGAATACAAGTTAGGCTTTGGTTACATAACTAAACATTTTCAAAACTTAAGATCTAAAGTTTTAAAACTAAAAAGATTTTTTTAAAAAATGTAATCTTATTTTAAAAGGTCTGTATGCCTTTTATTCTAAAATCCACTGTTAAGAGAAAGTAGAAATAATAATAGGGAGAAAACAGATTAACAGGAGAGAAAATATTTTTTAGCATTTAAATAGAAGAGGGGCTCCCCCCCCCAATGGTGTCCACAGCCTTGGCCCTGCACCCCCATGACATAGCAGTTCTAAGAGCCGATGTTTAGCCCCAATAACTACATGGCTGGCCATATCTACCTCCACCTTCATCCGCTGTGTGCCTGTCCTGCTTAGACCTTCCACAAAGTTGCCTCAGACTTACCCTGCAAGGCTGCACTCACTCAGTCTCTGCACTCCACCACACCTCTGCCTCAACTGACTCTCCTCTCCCAACCCTTAATGCTTTATTTTTAATGAAGGTACTGTGGTTGTTTCACACTTTCCTTTAGATATAAATTGTTAATGTTTATACAATAAAGTAAACACAGACAAGAAAATCCTAAATCCAATGGAGAAATAATTTTGTAGGAATTTAACCAATTTGAGGAAAGCAAAGCACATCCAAGTGTTTCCACCAAAGGAATTAAAATATAGGGGGCAGCCTAAGCTGTAGCAATATTTTCTAGGCCACGAGATTAAAAGTGGCTTAAGATGGAAGAGTAAGATAAGTCATGGAAATGACTATGTGAAAACATTATGGGAATTACAGACCTGACTACTGAGACGAATTACTTAAGAGATAATATAGGTAGTGTCAGGGATAGTGGTGTGTGCCTTTAATCCCAGCACTTGGGATTCAGGGGCAGGTGAGTTCAATGCCAGCCTAGTCTACAAAACATGCCTAGGATAGCAGCCACAAACCCTGTCTCAAAAATCTTAAAAAAAAAAAAAAAAAAGAATGTAAGAAGTGAGGTATCCAATCAAGCTGAGGTGGAGTCTTAAGAGAAAATTTAAAATCAAAAGCAACACTGAACATGGAGAAAGTAGTATAAGAAAAACCTCAAGAAGACATATACCTACATAAAACTGGGCCATCTTTTGACTTTTTATTCTATGCCCATTTGTTAAAGTATAGCTTTCTTTGAATCAGTTCACAAAGACTAGTAAGTGTTTTCTTTTCTTTCTTTTTTAACACTCAATTTTCAATAAAGATAGCTTTATAGAAACATATACTTCTCAAATGAACAAACAGACAGATCTATTTGAAAAAGTATTAGTATCATGTAGTCTTAAGAGATATACAAAATACATAAATAAATATTTGAAAGTAACCAGGAAAAATAACTATAAGCAAACTGCATTTACAAGTAAGCTCAAAAAATTTAAAAAGTAAATTTAAATATTTAATTTATAAAAATATAACTGAATACATTCAATATATATTCAACTGAAAGTCTGAATAAAGCATATTTTGCAATTAGACATCAATATACATAATTTTAATTCATAAAGTCAGACAAAAAAGATACATCTTATAAATCACGAACAGGGTGAAAGGATATATAATTTAAAGTCCAAGAAAATGAAGATGGAGAGTTTTATATGGATATTCCACAAAATTTTCACATCTTTTGAGAAAAAGTTATCGAGCCAGGTGGTAGTCACCATATGTCCTTTGATTCCAGCACTTCAAAGCAAATCTCTGAGTTTAAGGGCCACCTGGTATACAGAGTGATTTCTAGGATAGGCAGTGTGACAGAGAGAAACTCTGTCTTGAAAAACATACATAAAAACAAACATCACCATGAAATCCAAAGACATAAGCAAGATCAGTACTCATCAGTAACACTGGAAACAAGACATTTACATATTTTAAAGTTAGAGAAAAGAGAAAAGAAAAAAAAACAATTCTATAAGGTGAATTTAAAATAAATATGATAATTTTTCAAGACATGATTACCCCATATTTTACTCTGAGTTTCAACACAGTAAAATGCTTTAAGTTCTGTGTTATTGCAGAAACAGACAAAACATGTATCAAACTGGAGACCAGATTTGGATTGTCAATACCCAACTTTTATGATAAGTAGAAGAATAAATTAAGGAGAATCTAAAAGACAGATATTTTGTCCAAAACTAGCACAAGATACTTCCCAAAGAATGGAAGGAACATTTATTAATGTATATTATGTCACAAAATAGCAGATTCAAGACTGATACTAGAATATTTTTTTCAAAACATAATAGATTAAAACAAATCAAGAGAATCCAGTCAGTGGTGGCTTTAATCCCAGCACATGTGAGGCTGAGACAGGCGAATCTCTGTGAGTTCAAGAAAGGAATGTATTAAAGAGTGAGTTTCAGGACAGGACAGGCTACACAGAGAAACCCTGTCTCAAAAAGACAAACAAAAAACCAAAAAAAAAAAAATCACAAAAAAGAAAGAAATCAACAAAAAGGGGAGCATAATTATAAAATAGAAATTAAATTACACACCTGAAATAATGTCACTCAGAACAATAGAAATTAGGATATTTGAAACAAGTATCAAAACATGGGATATAAAATAATTAAAATACAAGAGGTCTAAAATTATTCACACATAAAAGGAAAAACCAGCTACTCAACCATAGACTTCCTTTTCTTTTCTTCTCTAGTGCTAATATTTTCGTTGGCTTTTGGAATGCTAGAAAAGCACTGTACCAATAAACTACAGATATCCCAGACCAACTCTATGAACAAAAAGGAAATCCGACATGGATCTACAAATATATAATAGAATATACAAATTATGTATAAATCAGAAAGCAATGTAGAAAATAAACAATAAAAAAGCATCAAATAAAAAGTTAAAAGCCAAATCTGATTCTGGGAACTACAAGTTCTACAGGAAAATAATTGAAGTACTAAATTTTACAATTAATATATAAGATATAAGACAAAAATAAGGTAATAATGTACCAGGAGCAGATATTTTCTTATAGAGCAGTTTATTAAATGAGCATGGCGGAGAGTAAGAGAGAAAGGAAGAGTAAGAAGGAGAGTAGAGAGACAGAGACAGAGGAAGAGAGAGGGGAGAGAAGAAGAGTAAGTGGGGTTCATGTGGACACTTTGTCCTTTTATATGGCCCTGGGCAGGGACACATTATCATGGCAAGTAAGCAATGACATTCTATGTAGGTGGAGAGAAGCAGAATCCTAAGAATAAAGACCAATAAATAAAGTGGAATGTATGTACATATATATGTGTGTCACATGATGAAATACCTGGTTTTCTAAAGATTCAGATATTTTTAAGGATTCCCTAAAATTTTCCTGAATCCTTGCTTTCAGCAAGTGGATGTCCCTGTATATACGTTTTGCCTTACCAGTAAGATTATTGGAATTCATTGCAATATAAATTACAAACATTGGCTGGGCATGGTGATGCAGGTCTTTAATCCCAGCACTCATGAGGCAGAGGCCTGTGAGTTTGAGGCCAGCCTGGTGTACAAGTTGATCCAGGACAGCCAAAACTACTCAGAGGAACCTTGTCTTGAAAAATAAAAAATAAATCAAGAAAAAATGACTTTAACTTTGTAATAGAATAAATAATTAAAGCATTCAAAAACAATGTTTAAAAATATAAAAGAGCATATACTATAAAAAAGCTCAAAATATGTGAATCTCACTTTTTTCACTAAATTCAACAGAAGAGTCCAAAACACTTCTGATTCCTGCTTTGGCCAAATAGGAACCACCATTCAGGACCTAATACTTATTATAAAACAAGATTATTGTTTAGAACACTATTCAAAAATTATAAAATATTAATTTTCTAGGAAAAAGTAAGACATACAAATTCCCTATATTATTTTGACAGTTTTATAGGAAAATGTAACAAAGTGATTTTTTTTTGGCACTAAGAGTACACACTAGGGGGCTGGATAGATGGCTGAGAAGTTATGTATGTTATACATACATGAAAATTTAAAAGTAATATCAAGTGTCAGGTGTGGTGGCACAAGCCTTTAATCATAGCATGTGGGAGACAGAGGCCTGCGAGTTTGAGGCCAGCCTGGTCTACAAAGCAAGCCTAGAATACCCAAGGCTACACAGAGAAACCCTGTCATGAAAAACCAAAAAAAATAAAAATAAAAAAAAAAAAATAATAATAATAATAAAAAGTGTGATACCATAGTAAGAAATTACTTATCATGCTTTAAAAAAACTAAAAATTCAACTGCTAATAGCTAAAAAGAAATGTGTTCTTTTAAAAAGCTTGTTTTTTAAATATAAAAAAATCAAGTTTTAATTTCATGACATGAAATTATGCGACTAGAGCAAAAATTTCACAAATTAATATATTAACACAATTTCTGAAAGATTTGCACACTTTCTGACATCTTAAGTAAATGTCTATACCTATTCCCCCCAAAAAAACAAATGGAGCTTTTATATTGTAAGAGCAGGACTATATCAAAAGTTATTGGAGCTGAACATGGTGGTGCACACCTGTAATTCAAATATTCTGGAAGGCAGTGGCTGATGGATTTCTGTCAGTTAAAGGACAATTTGACCTACAAATCATGGGCTGGACAGCCAAGGTGACAGAGAGAAACCCTGTTTAAAATAAGAGAGGAAAAAAGGTAATAGAAAACATAGCATAACTTATTATTACTGCTCTATTTACAAAAGCACCTCAGCCCTCTATAAATACAATGACTAACAAACCTACCAATACCTAAAAAATAATTGAGGTCTCCTAGGTGATATAAATTGAGCTAGAAAAAGTATCAAATAACTACCAGTGACATGCCATTTTAAATGTAATAAAATTAATGCTATTAATTAATTCAGAACTTTTTAACTTTTCTACTGTTAATGTTCAGTATATTCAGTATATTCATTCATTCTTTGTGAAAAAATACCTACCAAATCAACAATATGAGACTACTGTCAAGATTTGCAAAGTCCTTCAATTTTCCCATTCCTGCTATTTTTTACGCTCAGCAAGAGATGGGATTATAGGAAGTGTACAGCACAACTGTGAATGTGCTGTAGTATCCTCTGGAAAACAGGTGTATACAGATGTGCAGTACTGACTTCTCTCCCAAAAGTGCCTGGTTTGAGTATCATTTCCCATAAGGTAGCTCACAGCCATTTGTAACCCTAGTGTCACAAGATCAGATGCGCATTTCTTACCTCCTCAGATTGTACACGTACTATGCATAGATAAGTATATGGGTAAAGCATGTAAAATACATGTAAAATAAATATGAATTAATCATTTTCAAAAAATGAATGAAAGGAAGGAATGAAGAAAGAAAGAGGAGGCTTCAGAGAGGACGCTGGGCAAGGGGTGGTCACTGTATGCCTGTTGCTGAGGGCAACAGTTTCCTAGGCCTTCGTGCCTGTGGGCCAAGATCTGAGCCTTCCAGTGCCCCGAGACTGGATTCTGGAGGGAGGATCAACCACAGCAGAGCCTCTGCTACCTCCCAGGTGCAGCTGACATTTACAATCTTGCTGCACACCCGGGCCAACACACCCTGAAGTGAGAACAAGGACATGTCAAAAGAAAAACTGGTCCATTCCAATCTGCCTACTTGCCAAGAAGCCTTGAATTATCAAACCTTATCCACCTACTACACAGCACTAGACAACCAGGCAACCATTCTGTGCTCCCAAGAAGTCAGTCACAATCTCTCTGTTCTTCCCAGGCCTACACCCCATCCCCACCTACATTCTACCCTACCCACTGGGCACAATTCAGGACACGACACACTTTTCCTTTCCTTACTCCAGAGTCCCCAAGTGGTTCTAAGACATGGATCTTTCTTTCTGCATCCTCCCAAGACACCCACATACCTCCCTGTGGTCAGGGCTCAGCACAGATGCTGCTTGCAGTCCTCTCAGGAGATTCAAGTGGACCAAAGGGCACCTAGAAAGGAGGCAGAAGGAGGAAATTTCAGTTGTCCTATCAGGATCCCCCCCAGTACATTCCCACTCCTAACTTCTGTCACTTCTTTTTTTTCCCAAAAGATTTTACTCATTTTATTTGCGAATGCCCTGTCTACATGAATACCAGCATGTTGGAAGAGGATATCAGACTCCAATATAGAGGACTATCAGCCACCAAGTGTTTGCTTGGAATTGAACAGAGGACCTCTGAAAGAGCAGACTGTGCTCTTAGCCACTGAACCATCTCTTAGTCCACTACTAACAAAAGCCTCAGACTGCTCACAAAAATCTACACCAGGCACCATCATTCTTTCTCTTTAACTCCAATAACCATAGCACAGACAATTATTTCACCATACAGAAGACAGATCTGGCCTATGGGCTGCAAACACAAACACCCACAAACACAAACAAATCACCTACAGGCACTCGTTCTTCCTCTCTATGTCACTCCCTGTCTCTCTCTTCCTCTCTCTCCACCTGTATCTATTTCTATCTCAGTCTGTCTGTCTTTCTATCTCTCTATCTCTCTATCTCTCTATCTCTCTATCTATCTATCTATCTATCCATCTATTTCTAGCTCCTCCTCACTCCACCTCTTCCTCTCCATCAGTGAGCTACACAATTTCAGCTGCAGTACCCGGGAGACCAAGTGAAATACAGATTATGTTCACTTGGCAAATGCTTGTCACTGTCCAACAGGAAACCTTCCTTCCTATAGCACTGAGTGTCTCCAGGGGCCCAGCTGCACATAGTCAAAATCTGCTAGGATGGCCCCATAAGAAGACCACTCTCCCAGCATCCTCAAGAGAGCCCCGCCACTGCTATTGCTTTCCAATGCTCGCTCTTGGAAGCCTACTGAGAGCACCCACTCTGATGCTCCAAGGGGAATTCCATCAGGATTGGGTCTGCTCTGAGTTCTCAGAGGTGCCAGGATGGCCAACAAACCCCAGGAAGGGTCCTGCCACCTCCATGTGGTTGATATTCACATGGTCCCTAGCACCAAGTCTCATGGACCTTCACGAGCTCAACCCAGCCACCCTGGTTTTTGTTTTGGGCCTATTTATTCTTCTTATTCTTCTGTTCAAATTTCATCCCCTATTCTTTATTTTTTATCCTTGTTTTTATATTATAACATTTTTATTCAATTTCCTCTTTTTCTAAAATTTTCATTCCCTTTTTCTTGTTTCTCTTATTCATCTGTTTTTCAACATCTATTTCTTTCTCTCCTTTGGTTTCCTAGTTTTACTTTCTTTCTCATACGCCACCTGCTCTTCTGCCTCTTTATCAATTTTCTCTTATCTTCTTCTAATTTTCTTCTTCTTCTTCTTCTATTTCATTATTCCACCTTCTTCTCTTTCATCTACTTCTCTTCTCAATTTTTTTTCTTTATAAATTGCATCGTTTTCTTCTTCTTTATCTGGATTCAATAGCATTTTTCTTATTCTTTTTGTCAATTTCTGCAACATTGTCCTCTTTTTTATCTCTTCCTTCTGCTTAATTTTCTTCTCCTTTTCTTCTTTTTCCCACCTTTTCATTCTCAATTTCCTCTTTTTATAAATATATAACTGCCTTGTTCCTTTTTCATCCTTTTTGAACTTTTTCCTCTTTTTTTCTGCTCCTTTTCTTGACTTTTTCCCTTTTTCTACTTCTTTTTTATTCACATCTATAACTTTTCTCTTCTTTCTATTTAAATTTATTTTCATGTTTTTGTTCTGTTTCTGCTTTTTCTTTGACATTTTTTCTGTTTCTCGCCTTCTTATCCATATTGTTTTGTACCTTTCATCTTTTTTTTCTTTTCTCATTCTTTTTTCTCCTTTTCCCTCTTTTCTTGTTCTGATATTTTATTGGCATTTTCTTGTTACTATTTTCCTTTTTAAAACTTTTCACTTTTTTCTCTTCCTTTTAAATTTTGATTTTTTGTTCTTTTTCATGTTTTTTCACATTTTTCTCTTTTTCTTCATTTCCACTCTCATTGTCTATTTCTTCCTTTGCTGCAACATTTTTCTTTTTTAGCCATTTTTTCTATTTTTTCTTAATTATTCTCCTTTATTGTTGATTCAAATTTTCATCGTATTGTTCAATAATTTTACACTTTTTTTTTCCTGGATTTTCGCTTTATTCAACCCAGGAGAGGTTGACAAAAAATGATGGACAAATAGACGGAAAAGAGGCATGCAATGGCTACATGATAGATAAATGGATGGATGACAATCACAGATTAACAATTGTCAAGGGTAGATAATTGAAGAAGAACCCAGATATGCTAGATGATAGAATCTGTATATGGTTGATTGACAGTGGCTCAGCAAATAAATTATGATAAAAAATAGAAAAAATATATATTTTAGCAATGAAATAGATGTGCAGTTGAAGAGAAAGTCAGGTTAGTTATGTGATGCCGATACATGAATGGATAACAGGCACACAATATCTACGAGAAAGAAGTGAGATACATAGAAGGTAACCAAAAGATATGTAAAGGAAAGATGATAATTTGATGGAAGTTAGATACATAAGAGACAGGTAGATGCAAGATAAATGGTAGCTAATGATAAATGATTCCTGGATGGTTGTCATTTACAGGATAGCTTAAAGGATAGATAGAAGAAAGGAATGGGATGGTTAGATTACTGAGATATATGGATAGAGAGATATAGGATAGCAAGATGATAAATAATTAAAGAATAATATGAAGACACATTATACGTAGAGGAAATATGCTATAAATAGACATGAAGTATATAGAGGATAGAAGATGGATAGATGATTCTGATAGATGGTACAAGGCTACAGAATAGCTATATAATAAATGATCTATCTTTAATAAAAGATAGAATCCAAATATCTGAAGTACAGATTTAACAGTGGTAAGATAGAAACATGGTAAATAGGGGCATGATGCATATCCAGACATAAGATAGGTGCAAGGTATACATAGGTAGATTGAAATATGACTGCTCCAGGATGCATGATACATACATTGAGTATAAACAGTTTATGAGTAGAGAAAAAAGTTGAGATATTTGTAAGATGGACACAGGGTATCTTGATGGCAGGAGAGAGACAGAGGGATGACAGATACAGCATCAGTACAACATAAACAGCAGGTAAGTGGAATATACTAGATGGAATGTAGACTTAGAAGAGGCAGAATTTTGATGATACATGAAATAAAAGATCTTAGAGAGACTTAATCATAGATAAGTATAAATTAGACACAGGATAGCAGGTGTATATATGATACTTAGAAAGTAAACTCAGGAATGAGGCCAGCAATGTCTTCGAAGTGAGTTAAGGATTGCCAAGGTTACACAGAGAAACCCTGTCTCAAAGACACACACAAACCAAAAAAGAAAGTAATCACTGCATACGCAGAAAATAGCTTGTTGATAGATGATAAAGACTGAAAGGTAAATTTAGGCTAGTTGTGGATAAGATAGACTGTTGATAGAAAATGAATTAATACATGTTTGATGGGTGTTAGATTGTAGATATTATATAGCTAAATTATAGGCATATGCATGATTTATATAATGATAGTTGATAAAAAAAAATACAGGAAGGGTATATGTAGACACATGATACAGTTTTGAAAGGTTTGAAATCAAACAGAGATTAGATAATAGAAGAAAGAAAATTTAAGCTAGTGATAGAGTAGATGATAGACTATATATAAAATATTTATAGTAAATAAATAATTGACATGATGGAAAGATGCTAAGCAGATAATAGAGAGAATTTCTAGCTCAAAGACAAGAAGTTGAAACTCACATGTTTATGTTGCTAATCACTGGGTATTGTGTTCATTATTTTACTCTATTAATTTTATATTTTAATATATTATATATTATTTTCTTTAGGGATTAAGGTTTACATCCAATTGTATGATGAGAAAACACATTTTACATAACAAGAAAGACCAAGGACAAAGAATTTTAAGTAAATCTAATGGTTTTAATAGGCCTACTCAGGTTAAATATCTCATGGTATCTAGTTCATATGTTAATGCTTTTTTCATTGTCTGACCTTGTTTAGACAGGGTTGACCGAGAGTAACTATGAACTACTGAGTCTTCTTACTCCATATGTAAAATGCTAGCATGTGTGCCTCTAATATTCCTTTTTTAAATAGTTTTTTTTCATTCAATGTCCATGTGCGTGTGTGTGTGTTTGTTTGTTTCTGTATGATCACTATTGTCACTTCTGTGCAGGATAGAGACAAAGTGTTCAGAAATCAGGCCTCTTTTCTACTAGTGTGTCTACCAATTTGTAACACAATCTCAAATGTACTGAATACATTATTTCTTTGTCAAAAAATTAACCAATCAAGAAAATAATCCAACAGACACCAGTTCCATTTTTACTTATATATATGAAGATACAAAGATATGGAACTTACAAGTTACTCCTCTGATATTCATTTAAATTCATTAGTTGATCATTCTACTGCATGTATTTTGTTTAAGCAAAATATATTTCTGGTTTTCATTATTTGGCAAAGTCATACATCTTTATGATTTATACAGAGTACCTATCTTCATAGACCAAGAGGGAACTGGCAATCAGAAGATGTGAACCATCACACATATACAGCAGTGTCCTACATATAAGCAACCACAATGGCCTCTGAATTCCAGTTCAGCCTAGCAAAGATAGAGCATGTTGGAGGTAAAGAAAGGCTAAGGTCCAGGTGTGATGTTACACACTTTTAATCAGAAACAATGAAGGAACTGTGATTTTGTATAAGGAACCAACCATATTTGAGAGTGATGCTTAATTGAGAGGCAGAAAAAGTGATGAATTAGTGAAGAGGTGATAGAATAGGCAGTGCCAAACTCTCAGTATGGGAGAGTCGAAAGGGAAGCTACATAAAGCACAATGCAGGGATAGTAATACAGAGACAGGTTGCAGAGAGAGAACTCAGGTCAAGACCACATGTACCTGAGAACGAGAAGGATACAAGGGTTGGAAAAGATTGCTGGACAGGCCGAGAGAGAAAGAGAGAGACAGAGAGAGAGAGAGAGAGAGACAGAGACAGAGACAGAGACAGAGACAGAGAGAGGGAGAAGCCAGCTTGGATAATTCAGCTAAAAGAGGATTCAAGCCAGAACCCCTGGGTCAAACCAAGGTATTCATCATGCATATACCTATAATTTAACTATATAATATCTACCATCAATCTATCATCTATCAACACTGTATCAATTTATTTTCTATCAACACTTTATCCCATCACCAACTGACCTATATTTACCTTTCATTAATATCACCTATCTACAATATACCATCTATCTATCCTATGTTTCCATTCTTATTTGTATGTGTGTGTGTGTGTATTTTGTGTGTGTGTGAGTGTGTGTTTCCAAGCAGGGTTTCCCTGTGTAGCTTTGCCTGTTCTGGATTTTCATAGTAGACCAGGCTGTGCTCTAACTCACAATGATCTAGTTGTGTTTATTTTCTAAGAATCATTTGTATTCCTGCTATACTGTGGCTAATTTACACTAAATATGATTGACTATTTACATATGCTGTAACTCTTTCAGATCTATTATTCATGTATCATCCGAATTCTGTCTCTTCTAATTCTACAATGAATCTTGTATCTCCCATTTATATACTGTTCATGTTCTATTGATCCTGTATATATCATCCATCTGTGTATTGTCTAAAAAATACACCGTGTCTATCTTCTACATATCTATGTTTTATCATTTATCTATGCTCTGTTTATACTGAATCTATGTATCATCTATCCTGCAGGAGTCTCATTTCAATCTATGTACCTATAAATTTCAGCTAACCTGTGTTTATATTAGCATCTACCCTGGAGTTACCGTGTGTCTACCCTGTGTCTAACATATAAGGATCACCTACGTAGCATTTGTTCCGAATCTAACTTCCGTTAATGATCACTTTGTCCTATAGTTTTCCTGTAACCTTGTTACATCTATCAAAATTATCTATCCATCTTCAATCCTCTACATATTTCATTTGTATTTATATCATATTTCTTCTACATATAATGTGTCTGTATAATATCCCTACATTATTAATCATCTTAATATCCTATATCTCTCTATTCATATAGATCAATGCTCTGACCATTTCATGCCTGTCTTCCTTCTATTTTTTAAGCTATGCTGTGAATGGCTACCATTCAAGTATCATTAATCATTAGCTTTCTTTTATCTCCTATACACCTATATCTCATATAGATAACTTCTATTGATTTATCTTCTTTACATTTTGTATACTTTGATTATCTTCTACCTGTCTTCTATACTCTTGTTATTCTGTGAATGTTAACCATCCATGTATCATTATCCCATAACTACCCTGAATTTCCCTTCTTCTGCTAATCTAACTTGTAATTACTGTGTATCTATTTTCCTTCTTCTTTATCATAATTAATTTACTGAGCCGTTGTCTATATTCGATATATGGATTCTACCCCCTACACCTCTGTGTTTTTCTTCAACTCTCTATCCTTGATCCTCTAGCTATCTTGTGCCTGCCATCCATTAATCTACCTACTGGTTAGTTATTATGTTCCTGTTATCCATGTATTTATCCATCATTTATCTTCTTGATATCCTATGTTCTATACTATTGATGTATTATTTGTCTTCTACTACACTAAATCATTGTGATCTATTTTTCAATTTATCTATTCTCTTCAGTTTTCATATAACATAGATTTCTTGGCATATCTCCTTTATTTTTCTCCATAAATTTATCATCTATTCACTGCATGTTGTATAATCATCTTCCATTGCTCTCTTTCTCTTTCTCTCTCTTCCTCTTTTTCTCTCTGTTATACTCTCAACTTATTTTAAATCAATTAACTAATATCTTTAGATTTATTTATCTCACGTGGCTCCTCTTTCATATATATAGATAAATTTCATTTATTTCTTTCATACATCCACCATTATATGTATTATATATACTTTTATCTATTGGTCAATCTTCTATGTCATATAATTTACAATTCATTGTTAATAATCAATAAGCCTTCTTATCGAAACATCTATAATATTTATAATAGTGAACTCACGATCCTTCACATATTTTAGGTACTGGACATCTCTTGTGATACAACTTTTTTGTACTTAAAAACGCAGCTAATCTGGCCCTTTTACCACTGTTAAATATATTATATATACTTTTCTCTACTGCTCCATCTTCTATGTCATATACTTTACCATATATTGTTTATAATCAATAAATCTTCTTTTATGAATCATCTGTATTATTTACCACAGTGCACTCATGATCCTTCACGTATTTTTGGTACTGTATATCTCTTATGAGACAACTTTTTTGTACTTGATAACGCACCTAGTCTGGCCCTTTTGCCATTGTATTCCATTACATTTTTAAATGTGGTATAGTTAGTATTACTCAAGGAATGGAAATATATTTTATAATCATCAAGTTGATAATTAAGCTTAAATAATGTATATATTTAATTACATAAATTTAGACTAGTCTGAAACCTCGATAACTGAAATATGAAATAATGAATTCCAAAATAATCACCTGGTGACCCCCATTGTTTTATGAATGATTTCTACAATGTTAGACAATAAAATCTCTGCATTTTGCCCTTACCGGAGAGATCCACGGAGTCAACTTTACCATATCTCCCTCTTGAAGTAAAGTGGCCTTGTTTTTACTGTATCCTGGCAACTCTAGAATGCACAAGGACTATGAGAATGCATGTTAACATAAAAGCCAAGGACTATGATTGGTCCTTAAAGGCAAGATTGTAATTGGTCAAAACACATGTTTTAATGATTGTGGTTACTGTTAAGAGCAAGGCTGTGATTGGTCTGAAACACTAACTTCGATGAATATGATTGGTTCTGAGAGTGAGTGTTGTCATTTGTTCAAATATAATTCTTAGAAAATGTGATTGATGATTAGTGGCTAGGCTGTGATTAGTCTAAATAGAAGTTCCAAAGATAATGAATGGTTCTACAAGGCTTAGCAATTGTAGTCTATGAGTCCATATGGATATATTCAGCAGTTGCTGCTTTCCTGATTTGATTTTCGAATCTATCTATATCTGTTCATGTTATATTTCGACTACTTTCATTTTATGAAATGTTTTCACTGCATGTGTGAATACAAAGAGAACAGGCATCCTATATGCCTGAGTGTGAGAGCCTGCCTGTGTCTGTCTCTTTCCACTCCCTCTAGTGAATAGAATCTAATAAGGGCCTGGGTTTATTTGCCTGCCTGTTTCTCTGTCTATCGCCTCTAGTGGCCAGAGCATCAGTTTGCCTGAGTTTGAGTGCCTGTCATCGTCTCTCTCGCTACCCATATGACAAAAGGGCATTTATGTGCAGTGTGTGATTTCCAACCTGTCTCTCTCATAGGCTTCTAGGATATAAAGCATTTTAGGGATAGAGTGTTTGTGTGTGCGTGAGTTTCTCTCCATTCATCTAGGTGAAAATCGCGTCAATGGATTTCAGTAGTATGTCAAACTGTATCTCAATCCTGTCCCTCTATGGGACAAGGGTATCTCTGAGCCTGAGTGTGTGTTTCTGCCTGTGTCTCTCTCTTATCACCGCCTAGGCTATAAAGTCTTATGGGACTGTCTTTGTCTGCCTGCTTGTTTTTTCTTTTCCCTGATACTAGTGGACAATTGTATCTCTGAACATAGTGTGAGTGTCTCCCTGTAATTTTCTCACTTGCTTCTTTGGGACATGGGATTCTATATTTTTGAGTGTGTGTTCTTCCCTCTGTCACTCACTAACCTACCTATAGAGGATGAAGACATATAGGGCCTGACTTTGTTTTCCTACCTGTTTTTCTCTCCCATGATTTTATGGGACATGGGATTTTATTGTCCAGTATCTGTGCCTTCATGTGTCTCCCTCAGCTTCTATAACAGACAAGGATATATTTTTTCCTAAGTTTAGTGCTTGCCTGTGACCCTCACCTTTCACAAGGGACAAGGTCATCAATGTTTCTGGGTGTTTATGCCAACCTTTACTTCTTAAACCACTTCTAACCTACATGTGCAACTGTGGACCTCTTGAATTGTTTTCTTTTCTCTCCCCTGCCTATAGTGATGAAACGTCTACTCTCTTGCTGAGTGTGAGCCTGCCTGTGTAACTCTCTCAATTTCCTATACAGGACAAGGCTATCAATGATCCTGAATGTTTTTGTGTGCCTGTGTCTCTCTCACAGCTCCATCTAGGGTAAAGGAGAATCGATTGGGCAGAGTGTGTGTGCCTACCTATGTCTCTTGCACCTGCTATTGGGTGATAAGTGCATGCATGTGCCTGGGTGTGTGTACCTGCCTGTGTAACGCTCTCCTCAGAAGACTTCATGTTCTATATACAATATAGTTATTTCATAGTCATCAAAAGAAAATTCAAAGTTTTGAATAAGCGGACAAACCAATCAGCATTCTGATTGTCACTGAATGCACTTAGCGATTCAGAAAAATCCAATGTTACTATAAAGATTGCAAAAGTTTCTGATTTTTCAATGTACGCAAATGGGCTTTTGACTAGCTTAGAAACATTATCAGATTTATAACCAGCCATACACGAATTATTTGCAGCAGTAAATATGGTGAGTGACACTGTATTGGTGTCCTCTTTACAATACAAGAAAGGATCCAATCTGTTCTTGTTATAAACGCTATACATTTGCTTTTTTAGATTTTTGCCACTAATGTCTCTCAAACAGTACTTCAAGCTACAATTAGGCAGAAAGACATAATCTCAGAATTAGGAAGAGCACTACAATATCTGCCAGTTCTGTCCCTGACAGTTGACACAGTCTTTTTCTGATCATTGCAATCAATTCAGATTTTTTCTATGTTTGTCTTCAATATTTTTCTTTGTTTTTTTTCTTTGTAAGAATAATCCCATGAACCTGTCTTGCCTTTGCATTAGAAGCCCAGTCGGAGAATATTTTGGAGGCAAAATAACCAGAATGAAACCAAGTTCATGGTCTGTTGTATCGACATAGTCCATTTGAATTTTTTGTTCTTCCAATATTAGCTCATTTTCTGCTTTTTATTTTGGACATATTGTGCTGTTTAAGTGCGCTTGCCCTTGTAACGTTTCAAATAAATGTCTTAATTCATAGGTATATAGTCCACTTGTAGGCATAAACCAGTTAATGTCTCCCATTCATTTTTGAGAGTTATTTAATATTTTGATTATTCTATACCTTTTCAGGTTTAATTTCTCATAAAGATATTTTATAGCTTAAATATGTAAGGAATACTCCTGTCTGTATTTTTCTACAGAAATCTATAATCCCTAACATGGTAGAATTCATTGTATTTTTAAGTAGTTTTTTAAAAATCACTTTAAAATCCACCAACAGAATAACATCCATACAATGAAAAATGATACACTGAGGAAACATTCTGAAATTTATTTCTAAAGGCCATTACACAAAATTTTCCTTATAGTGGGACTATTCAGCATTCCCTGTGGATGTTCCTTCTAATGGTATCTCTTTTTTTTTTTACCAGTACTGTTCAGTGTTGGTACTGAGCAACCAAACCTTTCCCTATCTTACTTACCCAAGGATTTCGCAAAAAAAAAAATCAATCTTTAAGTCTATTACTATTATAGTCCAAGACTTACTTAATAGAGAAGGTGAAAAAATTTCAGGCTGTAAATGACCTATTGTTTGTGTTACATTATTTATTGCTCTCAAACTTGTTATCAACCTGAAGTGCATAACTTCTTTTTTACCAAAAGCTCAGGATCATTTCAAGGACTAGCAAACTTTTCTATATGATAAATCTCTAATTGCTCTCGTATTAAATGACAAAGAGCCTGCAATTATATTTTTTGTTAATAGACAAACTGCTTGACACACAAGGATTTTTGAAACTCACTTTGGAGAAATGGGTGTTGTTGACTCAATAGTGGCCCCTCTTAGATATCTGGAAATTCAATACCTTCCTGATTTTGGGAGTGGACACAGCTTGCAGTAACTACTGAATGTTCATTGTATTTTCCCTTCTTGAAGAATGTATGATTTCAACCTTAGCCTCATCATTGTTTGTCTCTCTGTAATCACAGGAATATAATCAGAGTACCCATTGTTGTAGGTGATCCCTTCCCAAAGATTGGGGGCATGGCATCCAAACAGTGTCTCAGCTACCCCAGCTGCCCTTCTTGTGCCAAACACTTATACCATTGTATGATATTTTAATTTGCAATATTTTACCAATTTGTAATTTCTGTAAGTTTTTTTAGTGTACAATTTTAGATTCAAATACTTGTTTGAAATAATAATCATAACAGCAGTGGTGTCAAACACACCTTGTATTGAACACCTTTCCCTAGTAATATTAATGTAGATCTCCAATCTTTTACTATTGTTTGCTGGAACACATGTTTCCCCCTATTTCCAAATGCAGCTGCACATTCTACCAGAGTAACTTTATGCATAATGGAACAAACAATAATTGCTGTCTAAATCTCTCTGCTAAAGTAATTTCCACTTCCATACTTACACATGTCATGCTTTTTATTTCTTCTTTACTATCAAAATATATGACGGTGGGATGCATAAAAAGACCCTGAGAAATCAACCCTACCTCTTCCTATAATGATTCCCACTGTCTCTGGAAGCAAAGGGCCTTAAACAACAGCATTGCATTTGTAACATTCAATCTGTGGAGGTAATGTAATAGAGTTGAGGCCATATTCAAGGCTGCGCTGCCCTCAGTAGCATGGATAGATCAGTAATATCTAAATCCAATTTTCTTGTGATTTCAATACTTCGGGACTGGCCATGGATATCTTGCTGGTATTTTTAATGGATACTGGAGCTAAGGGTACCTTCTACCATTTATCCTCATTAAGATGTTTCGAGGCACATGTCTTTTAAATTGATAATTCCTAGTCCAATGTTTCCACAAATTGAGTGCATCTGTTTTTCTGCAGTCTGAAACCATTAACCTTACATTTTCTTTGTACATGACCAATTCTCTCACAATTAAAGCACAATGTGTTATAATATCTGTGATCTCTGTGTAATGCATGTCCTACAATATAATTTTGATGATCATGAAAAGCAATATTAACAATTTCTCTTACCCACTCACATAATGCAGCTCCTCTTTCCTTTAAGCATCTCATTGACCACTTTGATTCCACGTTAAACTACTCATATGCCATAATGAGTTCCAGTGCCTGTGTGTTGTCAGTATCTGCTATTGCTTTATCTAGTACAATTCAAATTTTTCCACAACTTCTGTTCTTCATGGTCAATTGAAATATCATAGTAAAGGGAATAGTTATCTTACTAGGTCCCTCCACCATGTCCCAAGCTCTAAACTGCAGTACAATACTGTTAAATCATTGTCTCATCATATTTGACTGGTTGTCTTAAGTTGGCCTACCATCATTACCTTACAATTGCTCTTTATTGATTTTTATGTCCCTACTATTTCCATGGTCTCTTCTCTCTGCCTCCTTTTGTCACCATGATAAGCATTGCAAATGTTGATGAGCTTGTAATAATTCTGATATCCAACTTTTCAAATCATGGGTAACCATCAAAGATGAGAGGGCCGAGTTACTCAGCCTTTGCTTAATGTAAGTGAAATTTACTCCATACCTGATGATAGAGTCCTTAAAATGTATTAAATCTAGCATATCTATTGGAGTCTATGCCGTTTCATCATAACCCTCATCACCAGTTTGAGAAGGAACGTGTTTTACAGTTATTGGGAAAGATTATGGTGACTGTGTGACATTGGAGGATTCTTCTATGGGTACACTTTTCTCTAAAGACCTCTGGTATTAACCTCCCCAAGATTCAGTATCTATCTGCACCCTTCGAATTGCTGTTGTTCAGACCACCTGGTCCTTATCACAGAGTAGAGCATGAATAACAAACACTCACTCTAAGTTACTAGGATTTTCCCACTTACCATGCACACATTTTGTTTTCCAATTGGTTCAACCTGTAAGTTTAAATTTTTGCTTTCTACTGCCACCCTTGTAATCATTTCCAGAATGATAGGGATGAAATAAAGAAAGAATTCAAGGACTTCCTGGAAATTAAAGAAAATGAAGGAATTATATACCCAAATTTGTGGTATACATTGAAAGCAGTGCTAAGTGGAAAATTCATACCACTAAATGCCTTTAAAAAGAAATTGGAAACATCACACATAAGCATCTTAACAACATAACTGGGATCCCTAGAACAAAAAGAAGCAGAAACGCCCAAAAGGAGTAGACATATGGAAATAATCAAACTCTGGGCGGAAATTAACAAACTAGAAACTAAAAAATCAGTCCAAAGAATCAACAAAACAAAGACCTGGGTCTTTGAGAAAACCAACAAGTAAGACAAATCATTAGGCAAACTAACTAAAAGGCAAGGAGACAGTTTACATATCAACAAAATTAGAAATGAAACGGGAAATATAACAAAGGACACTGAAGTAATACAAAGAGTCATAAGATCCTGCTTCAAAGGCATATATGCCACAAAATTCTAAAATCCAAGGAAAATGGACAATTTTTTTTATCAATTTCACTTACCATAATTGAGTGAAGAACAGATAAACATGCTAATTATTCCCAATTCCCCTACAGAAATAGAAGCAATCATTGATATTCTCCCAACCAAAAAATCCCAGGGCCAGCTGGTTTTATTGCAGAATTCTACCAGATATTCAAGGGGGCATTAATACCGATACTGTTCAAGCTACTCCAAAAGATAAAAATGAATGGAATATTACCAATTTCATTCTTTGACGCCATAACCACATTGATACCTAAACCTCACAAAGACTCAACAAATAGAGATTTTCAGACCAATTTCTCTCATGAACATTGATGAAAATTTCTCAATAAAATACTTGCAAAATGAGTACAAGAACACATCAAAGATATCATTCACCATGCCAAGGTTGGCTTCATTCCAGGCATGGAGGGATTGTTTAATATATGTAAATCCAGCAACCTAATCCACCATATAAACAATCTGAAAACAAAAAACCACATGATCATCTCCTTAGATGCAGAGAAAGTATTTGATAAAATCCAACACCCATTCATATTTTTAAGTTTTGGAGATATCAGGAATACAATGCATGTCCATCGCTGTAATAAAGGCTATATACAGCGAGCAGATAGCCAAAATCAAATTCAATGGTGAGATACTCAAGGAAATTCCTTTAAAATCAGGAGCAAGGCAAGACTTTCCACTCTCTCCGTATCTCCTCTATATAGTACTCAATGTTTTAACCAGAGCAATAAGAACACAACAGGAGATATAGGGCATTCAAGTGGGAAAGGAGAAGGTCAAATTATCGCTATATTAACATGATATGGTAATCTACATAGGTGATCCTCAAAATTACACCACAGAACTACCACATCTGAGGAACTCCTCCAGCAAATTGGCTGGAAACAAAATTAACTCAAAAATGTCTGTATCCCTCCTATGCACAAATGACAAGCTTGCACAAGAAGCACATAGGAAAACAACATCCTTCACTTTACCCACAAGCAATATAAAATATGTAGGAGTTACTCTAACCAAGCAAGTGTAGGACTTGTTTGAAAAAATTTCAAAAAATCTAAAAAAAGACGTTGAAGATGAGATGAAAATATGGAATGATCTTACATGCTCAGGGATCAGAAGAATTAATATAGTAAAAATACCTGTCTTACGAAAAGCAATGTACAGATTCAGTGAAATCCCTATCAAAATACCTACACATTTTTTAAAGACATTGAACTTTCAACTCTTAACTTCATATGGAAAAACAAAAAAACCAAAATCGCTACAACAATCTTGTACAATAAAAGATCGTCCAGTGAAAACACCATACCTAATCTGAAGATGTACTATAAAGCAACAGTAACTTTAGAGCATGGTACTAGCACAGCAACAGGCTGGTTGATCAGTGGAATCGAATCGAAGACCCAGATATGAATCCACATAGGTATGGTCACTTGATTTTTGACAAAGAGGCCAATTCATTCAATGGAAAAAGGATAGCACCTTACATAAATCATGCTGGTCTAACTGGAAGTCTACATGTAAAAAAATGAAACTGGACCCATATTTGTCACCTTACATAAAACTTAAATTAAGTGGATCAAAGACCTCAATTTAAAACATGAGACACTAAGTCAGATAGAAGAAAAAGTGAGGAAGAGCCTGAAAAACATTGGCACAGGAGAAAACTTCCTTAACAGAACACCAACAGCCCAGGCCTTAAGGTCAACAATGAATAAATGGGACCTCATGAGGCTGAGAAGATTCCGTAAGGCAGGAGAAACTGCCAAAAGAACAAAGCGACATCACACAGACTGGGAATAGATCTTCACCAACCCTACAGCTGACAATGGTATAATATCCAAAATATATAGAGTCCTCAAGAAATTATACAACACAAAACAAAACAACCCAATTGAGAAATGTGGTCTGGCACTAAACAGAGAATTCTCAACAGAGGAATATCAAATGATTGAGAAACACTTAAAGAAATGCTCAACCTCCTTAGTCATCAGGGAAATGCAAATCAAAAAAGCTCTTAGATTCCATCTTACATCCATCAGAATGGCTAATATCAAAAATTCAAGAGACACCACATATTAGCAAGGATGTGGAGAGAGCAGAACACTTTTTCATTGCTGGTGGGAGTGAAAACTAATACAGCCACTTTGAAACTCTATCTCGTGCAGTATCAGAAAACTGGGAAAAGGACTGCTGCAAGACCCAGCTATTCCACTCTTTGGAATATACCCAGAAGATGATCCTGATCACATCAAGAAAATGTGCTCAGTCTTGTACAAAGCAGCCTTATTCATAACAGCCAGAACAAGGAAACAGAATACGAGTCCCTCAGTAGAAGAATGGATAAAGAAATTGTGGCACATATACACTATGGTATACTACTCAGCTTACAAACAAGAAATTTCCAAAATTTGGGGACAAAAAGATTGAAATAGAATTCATTATAATGAGTGAGTTAACCCAGAGGCAGAAAGATTTAAATGGTATTTACTCCTTTATATCTGCCCCTAGCGGAAGAGGCATGTTCCATGAAAGTCTTCACTAACAAGGACTGGGACCGAGGGCAGGACATTCTATTGGGACTCTAGATGAAAGAAGCATGGGAGAATGGTAAATTTGAAAGATCCAGAGGATCCTACTAACCTACAAGAAAAACATTATGATAGGCAGATTTGGGCCCTCGGGTCTCACTCAAACTATGGCACCAGCCAAAGACAATACAGGCCATAAATTTCAAACCCCTACCTAGATCTAGCCAGTGGACAAGACTTCTATACATTTAAGTGAAGAGTGGAGTTTGACTTTCACATGTACTCTGGTGTCTCATATTTGAACACTTCCCTGAATGTTGAGACATGGTGGCACTCAGAAGATGAATAGCAGGCTACTAAGAAGAGACTTGATACCCTATGAGTATATAAAGGGGGAGGAAGTCCCCCTCAGTCAGAGTCATAGTTTAGGGGAATAAGGGGAAAATGGGAGGAAGAAAGGAATGGGAAGATCCAAAGGAGGGGATAACCTTTGAGATGTAATATTAATAAATTAATAAAATAGAATTTAAAAAAATCAAAAAACAAAGTATTGCTCAAATCTGTGGACTTATGGATTGAACTAGAAATTATAAGAATGAACTAGTTGATCCAGAAGCAAAAAGTTATAAATGGTATATATTCACTTATATCGACACACTATCCCTATTGTATTGTCCTGGGAGACACTTTACTTAACAGGAAAGTGGGTCAGAAAGAAGGACATACTATTGGGACTTTAGGTCAGAGAAGCATGGGAGAATGAGGAAATAGGGTGATCCAGAGGGTCCTGGAAACATGCAAGAATAACATTATGATGGGCAGATACGGGGCCTGGGATCCTGCTGAAAGCATGGCCTCCCTTAAGGAAAATATAAGCAGAGATACACTGGCAGACACATAAAAGCAGGCCCAAAGATGCCCGTGCCTGTTTGCAGAAAGGCAGAAAGAAAGAGACACTGGCAGACATTAATACTCAGGCGCAAAGATGCCTTTGTCCCAAACAGGAAGATAGAGAGTGACACAGGCAGGAACTCACTCAGATACAGCAAAACGCTTGTCCCCTAGATCATGAAAGAGGGGCACAAGCATGCACAGAGTCTTGCCAATAGATGCCATTTTCCTCTACAATGGTAGGAGAGAGCCAACAGCAGGAATTCGCACGGAGACCCATAGATGCATTGGGCCCTAGTTTTATATGAGAACCACAGTCAGAAACAAACACACAGAAGCAAAGATAATCTTTCCCTAGTTCAGGGGATAGATAAAAACAGGCAGGCACACATACTCAGTCACAAACTTATTTTTTGCAATTGGCAGCAGAGAGAGACACACGCAGACACACAGTCTAAGTCGCAAACATGTCCTTGTTTCAAAGAGGAATGAAGGAGAAAAAAATCAAGCATAAATAAATGCTCATAGATGGCCTTTTCACCCATAGGGATGGAAGTTTGATTCACCCAGGCTCATACCCTCAGGCACCTTGATGCCCTTTTCACCTAGAAGAAGAAAAGAGAGAAGAGAGATACAGGAAGGTAAACACATTGAGGCGCATAGATGCCTTTGTCCAAAGATCCAGGAAAAATGGAGAGATACAAGCTAGAACCCACAATCATGTATAGAGAAGCCCTTTCTCTGTAGAGTAAGTGCAGAGAGGGACTCAGGCAGGCACCCTCACATTAATACAGACCCATAGATTCAGTTGTCCATATAAACATGTGAGGGAGATACAAGCATGCACACTCAGTCAGGACCAAGGACATTATTTTTACCTTGAGACATTTGAGAGAAAGACAAAGGCAGGGACACGTGCTCAGGCTCATATTTTTGCTTTTCCTCTGGAGAAAAGGAAGAGAGAGACATTGGCTGGCAATCACTCTTAGCAACATTGATGATTTTCCCTATAAGCAGGTGAGTGATGGAAGATAGTCACACAAACTGAGGAACAAAGATGTGCTTTTATGCTTGAAAGGGTTTAGAGAGTAACAGGGTGGCACACACTTTTAGAACCAAAAATGCCTTGTCCTCACGTGGCAGAAGAGACAAAGACAAGCACACATTCCCAAGAACATAGATGTCCTTGTACCCTAGACAAAAGAGAGAGAAAAACAGGCAAGCACACACAGGCACGTTCAAGAGTGTCCATGCCCACATGAGTTAGGTGATATACAAATAGGCAGTAACAAACACTCGAGGACATAGATGCCCTTGAGCCCTGGAAGCAGGTAGGAGAGAGAAAAATGCAGGTACTCACACTCAGATCTATATATGTACTTGTCCTCTATAGTCAGTAGAAAGAAGGAATATGGTAGGCACAAACGCTCAGCCAGAAACAGAGATCCACTTTTCCCATACAATCATATGAAAGAGACAGAGGCAAGCTTATACTCTCAGGCTCAAGCACGCTCTTGTCCTCTTGCAAGATGTGAGAGACAGACAAAGGAAGGAACTCATTCTCAAGACTATAGATATCTATTTCCACTATTGGCAGGGATGAGAGAGAGACACATTAAGGGACTCTTTCCCAGTTAAATATGTGACTATTCACAGTATAAGCAGATGAGAAGGACACACTCAGGCACAAAACCTGAGGTCCAAGGATGCCTTAGTCTGATAGCATCAAGAGAGAGTAACATAGCTTGGCACACACACTCAGGTCCACAGATGTCATTTTCCCATAGATGTTGAGGACAAGGAAACAGGCGGGCAAATAAATTCAGGCCGACTTATGTTCTTTTCAGCTACAGTCAGGAGTTGCACCTGGAAGGCTACAGACACTCAGGCATATATGACCTGTTTCCCTAAATGAACGTAAGAGACACAAACAGGCTAGAATTGACAGTCAGACCCATATTTAAGCACGTCCCTTAAAGGAACAGAAAAAATATACAGAAAGTAATAAACAATCAGACACATAAATGCCTATCTCACCGAGATGAAGAGGAGAAACACACTACCATTCATTCACACTCTCACCCTAATATGACGTTAAAAAATATGGTCAGTGAAGAAAGACATATGGAGGTATGCACTCACAGGTACATAGATACTCTTTTGCTCTAGAAGCAGGTGAGAGATTGTGGCAGGCAAACACACTGAACTCAATTGATTCTTCAGTGTCCTAGGAACAGTAGAAAAAGAGACACAGGCAGGCACTTCCAGTAAGCTTCAAAATACCTTTGTTCTCTTGAAACAACAGTGAGAAACAGAGTAAGACACTCATACACTCAGGGACATAAATACTATTCTCTTCTAGAGTCATAAGAAATTGGGACACAGGACGACACCCTCACATGCACTCAGATGCATAAGTTTAATTGTCTCATATAAACATGAGAGAGAGACCCAGGTAGGCACTCACATTCAGACTCCAGGATGCTGTTGTTGCCTTGACATAGATAATAAACAGACAAAGTGAGGGACACTCATTCGGGCCTATAAATACCCTTGTCCCCTAGGGAGAAGGAAGGGACATACATAGGAAGGAATACACACTCAGCCATAAACATGACTTTTCCTCCAATTAGCGGGTGGGGGAGATACAGGCAGTCAGACACCCTGAAGTCCATAAATGTACACTTATGCAAGTAGCAGGTGAGAAAGACTGGTGGACAAACACATTCAGATGCATAGATGCCCTTGTCCTCTCAAGGCAGGTGATAGAGTCACAGACAGGCACTCAAACACACACACACACACAGATGCTATTTCCTTCACCAAAGGCAGGTGAGAGATAACCAGATGAGCACTTCTTCCCTTGCTCACAAATGACCCACTCCGATAAATGTAAGTGAAGGACTGACAAAATCTAGAAACACACTGACACACATAAATGCCCTTGTCTCCTAGAGTGAGAGGGTTGAGACACAGTTAGGAACACACATTCAGTCCCACAAATGACATTTCCCCTATGTGCCAGCTTGATAGCTGTAGGCAGGAAACAACTCTCATGCCAAGAGATTTCCTTGTCCCCTAGAGGCATGGAAAAGCTAAAATGTATGAACAATTGGCAAATTTAACTTTATCGCCTACAGAAATAAATCATATTTCTGTCTTAGCTTTTCACACTGAGTAATATCCACATGAGATACTTAAGTAAACAGTTAAAATCCTGGCTTTGGATTGCTCAGTGCTTTACAGTTGCAGTACATGGTGGAACTAACTGGCTTAGGGGTCTGGTCCTCTGGCTTCACAGTATATTTTCATAGATGCTTTTCCCTTAACTCTTCCTGGATAAAAAATGACACAACCATGAATCAACTTCCATTTGTTAACACACTCAAAGTCACAGATTTCAGAACTCAAACTCAAAAATGGTCCAGCCAATTATAATTTCAACAATTTTCAAGGTGGTACACACAGTGGCAGTGAAGATATCAATGAATTCCTCTTTAAAATTTATTCCATGCGTTTTATGAAATGTGAGAAAACTGACAACATATAATTTAAATGCCATAGAATTTTATTAGAATTAAATGTATATTAGGCTATAGTGCAATGGTACATAAATGAAATTTAAATGAATATTAATGTTTTTCAAAGAGTTGTTTAGAAAAAAATCTGAATAGTGTACTTCTTTAGACATTGGTTGTGTGTTTCACATATCTCTCTTACAAATTGCCCTTCTTTAAACCCTGTTTAAACAAATGTGTAGTATAATTAATTACACAGCAATTGTATTATAAATCTGTGTTGCACTTTCCCACTACCAGAAAACTCAAAATTATTTTTTCCTCTAAGTTCTGATGAGATACATATGACATAATGTTAATTTAATTTGTCTGAGGTTAGTGTGTGTTCAAGTGCTTGAAAAACCAAGTGGGGATGACCACTAATCAACTATGTATGTTAAAATAATCAGTTCTTTTGAGCAATTTGAATCTCTTGTGACATTACAAATTCCATATACATACTAATATTTGTATAATGTAAATTACAACTCTTAATACACATAGATTATGTTACAGTTGAGCAAACTTGGAATAAATTGTCCTTTCTCTGCTGTCTGTACATACGAGGATACAAAGAAATTTTCCTCAGTGAAATATTTCAAAGTATTAAACATTTAGAGACTGATTAATAGCTATTATTAAGGCATGTAATAATATGTTAAGACAAAAGAACTTAAGTCATTGGAAAATACATACTATGAAGTAATATGTTATTTTTCTCTTCACAGTTTTAATTTTATTTATGATTAGAATTTCTTACATATCAAATACCACACTATTACTGTCCATGATATATACTCATGAGGAAGGGAGAGAAAAAAGAATTTGGGTAGCATTGAGTAAGTACAGATGGTTTTATAATAAAATATTTCTTTTCAATTTTTATCTTAGAATACAAGGGTTTATATTCATTTTAATTGCATAAATTATGTTGCTTAAAATATGTTACTCAATGTTTTGAATTGAAGTCAATTCTAGAAGAAGATTTTATATTCTTCTTTCAGTACATATGCAGCTTCTCCTTGGTGCCTATAAGAAAATACAACAAAAAGCACACATACACTCATTCTTTTTACCTCATGTTGTTAATTCAATTACTAATGGTCATTAAAGGATATCTTTGGGATTTTTTACACACATAAACAAGCCTGGCTTAAATGCCCTTGTTTTAAATGAGATATCAGACATTAAATCTTCATCAAGCAACTATCTATCATTTATAACATCGCAGTTGTACCTAATGGGGTGATTTGACTGTCTACAGCAAATATTAACTCTACTACAAATGCACTCACTTACATTCAAATACCAAAAAGACATAGATATGTTTTCCAGAGATCATCTAAAAAATAGAATCTAGAATTGATTTAAAATTCCTGAAATCAAATACCACATTAGTCTTAATTATTTGCTTAGAATTTTTCTGACACACAAGAAAGAAAAATCTTTGGATTTTTCTTCATATCCTCTTCAGAGAAGCTGGAAAATATAATGTCTTAAGTGAACTTGTCAAATCAAATACCATGGCTTTGGTTTGTTGTCAAGGAAATAAAGGGTTAGATTCTTCATCTGAGAAAGAAATAAGATGTGTGGCTATTATGTTGGAACCTTAGAAATTTCTTAGACACATATGTCCAAGACCTGAATGGCATTTAACTGATTTAAGGCACTTAAAATGAAAATACAGAAAGAAATTGCTGAGAGTCCCTTCAATGTCTTAAGAACAGTAAAATAACTGTAATTACAAATTTTTGGAGTGCCCTTTATACTGTGACACAATTTTATGAATACATTTATGACTATAATCAAAAAAGTATGCTGGACATTGTGTGAATATGGATGATTTCCTCTTGACCAATAAGGTGTGATGAGTCCACACTTTAGACAGATTCTCATGTACATATTTTTCGGTTTTTCTTCTTGAAATGTAGCAAAGAAAGAAAAAAGAAATCTTACTGAAGAAATGACCGAAGAATACTTGAACCTGACCAGAACACTTGGGATTACATCTGAAAATATCACAAACATGTATGAGAGAGGAAAATGTAAGGTTTTTGGCTGTTTAAAGGAAAATTTAAGGGAACTAGAATGAATTAATTATCATCTACACTGCAGAAAAATAGCAATTACAATCCTTTAAAGCACTGAGATGAAATAACCTTTTTATTTCTACTTGTTTTAGTTTACAGATACATGTACTAAATGGAAGTCTTTACCCAGTGGACTATTGATAATATCTCCTCCTGACTCAATGGAGGACAATTTCAGGCGAACTTTGTTGTGTAATTAACAATAAAAAGTATTTAAAATTGAGAAATGATGTATGATTTGATTTATCTTGACATACACAGCCTAGGCCAAATAGACATATTAGGTAAACAGTTGTGCCTTTAAAATCAGAGGTTAAATATTTCAAAGAATTTGTATTAATAATGAACTTTGATGAACAGCTCTTAATTTGTTTTCAAACTAAATTATTAAGGCTTATCATTTCATTCATTTAATGGGATTCAACATGCATTTTCGTGCTACATCTGAACGTTTATTTTTTCTGTATTGTTTGTCTACCACTTTATGTACAAACACTCCCAGGCTTGAGAAAACCAATCATTCAATTAATTAAATCCAGATAATATGCAAATTTCAAATGATTAGGTTTAGATGGACTTTTGCCTTGTGATTTATTTCTGAGAATTGCTTCAGCCCAGTCACCATCAAGCATTCATTATTTTTATGAATGTTATCAAAGCATAATGCTGTTGATACCACCTAGCATTTTCTAATTATTTATTTACAAGAGATGAAAACTATTTTCATCAACAGATTCTTCAGGGGATCACAAATTTACATATAAATTTGGAATAGCCTTTCTTTCAAAATTATACTTTCATATTGCTGTGAAATTAGAATCATTACTTAGGGTCTCATTAACCTACACCCTTACAATGGATTTTTTAAACACAGTATATTTGAAAACAGATTTACTTTCACCTATTTTTCTTACTTTGTCCCCATCTCTGCTCCAATCTGGATAGGTCCACATACAATCTGTCTCTCAATACAAAACCAACAAGCATCTAAAGAATAATCATAACATAAAACATAATAATATATAGTGTAATAAATAAATGAAATTGGCATGTTAAGGGTGGGATGGCTATAGACCATTCTTTCTGATCCTGAATTCAGAGATAAAACCATATACTGCTAATACTTTGCTTAAAGTTAAATTTGAGATTTCATATCTTTTTAGGCAAACTAATTAGAGATGGTAAAAAAAAAAAAACTAAAAGTGATATTTTTTAAAGAAACCCTAATATCAGGATGCGTGTGTATATTGCCTGATATTTGAATCTTCTATAAAACAATTATCTCTTTAAAGATTAGTCATCAATTAAAAAATGCACAATTTTCTCTTTGAGATTTTGAAATACAGAGCATATTTCGAATTTGTAGGTTTTGTATTGTATACCAATAAATGAAAGCATCATATACCCACAAAACTGTTATCTTGTGCTCATTTTCCACTGGGTCAAGCCTCTACTGACCATCATTATATCTTGATACGATGACATTAATCTGAAGTTTTATCAGCTACATTAGAATGAAGTCACGCTGCGCCTGCTTTTCTTTTTTTTTTTTTTTATTAATTTATTCTTGTTACATCTCAATGTTTATCCCATCCCTTGTATCCTCCCATTCCTCCCCCCCCCATTTTCCCATTATTCCCCTCCCCTATGACTGTTCTTGAGGGGGATTATGTCCCCCTATATATTCTCATAGGGTATCAAGTCTCTTCTTGGCTACTTGCTGTCCTTCCTCTGAGTGCCACCAGGTCTCCCCCTCCAGGGGACATGGTCAAATGTGAGGCACCAGAGTACGTGAGAAAGTCGTATCACACTCTCCACTCAACTGTGGAGAATATTCTGACCATTGGCTTGATCTGGGAAGGGGTTTAAAGTTTACCTCCTGTGTTGTCCTTGGCTGGTGCCTTAGTTTGAGCGGGACCCCTGGGCCCAAATCTGCCTATCATATTGTTCTACTTGTAGATTTCTAGGACCCTCTGGATCCTTTTATTTTGCTGTTCTCCCATGCGTCTCTCATTTAGAGTCCCAATAGGAAGCCTTCCCCTCTGTCCCAGTTTCCTGGTAAGTGAAGGCTTTCGTGGGACATGCCCCTTGGGCTAGTATGCAGATATAGCTGGTGGGAATGCAAACTAGTACAGCCACTTTGGAAATCTATCTGGTGCTATCTCAGAAAAATGGGAATAGGGCTTCCTCAAGACCCAGCTATTCCACTCCTTGGAATATACCCAGAAGATGCTCCAGCACACAACAAGAAAATTTGCTCAACCATGTTCATAGCAGCCTTATTCATAATAGCCAGAACATGGAAACAGCCTAAGTGTCCCTCAGTAGAAGAGTGGATAAAGAAACTGTGGTACATATACACTATGGAATACTACTCAGCTATTAAAAACAAGGAATTCCCAAAATTTGCGCCTGCTTTTCTGCATAGAGTTTAATGGTCCTAAAAGTGTGATTTTTCTTTCCTTCATATTTGAAATAGCTTTTCATTTAAAATCTTCTTTACTTTTATTTTGTGTATATTAGCATTTTCCAGCATGTGTGTATGTGAACCACATGCTTATCTCTTGCACCTGAAGGTCAGAAGATGGTATCAGTGAGCCTGGAATTGTAGTTGCAGATTGTTGATAACTATAGTATGGTTGCTAAGAATCCAACTCTGGATCTCTGCAAAGGCAGCCAGAGCATCTTGCATCTCCTTCATTACTTCCTAGAAACACCTATCGTGGCCCCTCTTCACTTATTTCATCCTCTTTTCCTGTTTTACACTATGATATAAAATTATTAGTAGAATATGCACATTACATGAGCACTTGAAGCATGGTCAAGCTCTCAGTGTCAACAACCCAGTGGAAACACTGATTCTCTTCAGATGCTATTGATGCCAAAAGCTACCATTGGGGATTCCTTAACTACTCAGTGCCTTTGAGTCCGCAATCTGAAATACTGATTGGCTTGATATCATAAAGGAAACTTGTTCTGCTATGATATCTATGTGCAACATGCCTCTGATGTCCAGAAGACAGTATTTTCTACCCATCATCTCTGGTCACTGCCACTTAAAGTCTTCTCATTTCTTCTGGCATTAAGTCCCTTGACTATTGGAAAGAGGTGTGTGATAAACAAGTCTCATTTGGGACTGATACCCCAGCAAACATTTTACCAGGAACTATTTTTAGAAGTTTTGATTGCACTTAAATAATTTTATGTACATCCAAAAATTGATTTTTTGGCTGATTAAGTATGAAAGCTGATCTATTTGCACATATAAAGATAAATATTAAGAAAGGAATTTGAATTTGTATCAAATTATTAAAATAATTATAAGTTCTCCCTTAAGATCAGTTATCTCCATACTCATACAGTTTTTGCCGGATTTTAATATCTAAGCCTAAAAAGCAAAATTTTTATATACTAGTGATGCAGTTGGTTAGGATCATATCATTAAATACCACTGTTTTAACTCTGAGCATAATCTTTCGGAACAAAAATTATTATACCTAGTAGTGTTTATTAAAATTATTGATAACTGTCTTCTCTATACATTTCTATATTCCCACTTCTTTCTTTTTGACACATATCTCTAAACTTAAGAGTTGAAGATAAAAGAAAAGAGACATCCCTGAGTCCAATCTTATGTTTTTCTCTGAATAAGACCAATAAAAATTTATAACCAACAACTAATTAAAATAAAACTTTATAGACCAAGAAAACAACCACAAATCTACACAACTCCCCTTAAAGGAAATGGGATTTAAGTCCCTCTCTCTTTTTTTTTTTTTTTTTTTTTTTTTGGTTTTTCGAGAAAGGGTTTCTCTTTGTAGCCTTGGCCACCCTGGACTCACTTTGTAGACCAGGGTGACCTCGAACTCACAGCAATCAGCCTGCCTCTGCCTCCCGAGTGCTGAGATTAAAGGCGTGCACCACCTAGCCCGGCCTGGGTTTCATTCTCTTAAAGTTTCTTCTGGTTGATTTGGAACAAACAATACCTTTGTAGCTTCCCAAATAATATTGGGAAAATGGTTAAACAAGCCAGAATTAAAATGTATGGTCCAGTTTCTAACTGGAGAGAAATTCCAGGCTTAGTTAGAATACAGTGTGGGACAGTCTGAAGTGTTGGATCAACTATGATTGGAAGTTTTTTCTTAAGCTGTCCCAGGGGCTCTCCTGTCTGATGAGGAGCAGCAAATGAAGCATTTACAGCTGTACCATAAAGGATGCAGGATGTCAAGTCCAGGATGCAGGGATAAATGAATCCTGTCAGATCTGATCTCGTGTTAGTGTCCAGTTCATTTATTCTGAAAACATACAATTTCTCACAAGCATTATACTAACCTCAAATCATAAATGTATAAGGTGTGAAATATATATGGAATATAAAAGAAAAAGTGGACTAGGGGGTACACTTCTCAACTTAATGGCCTTAATTGTCACTCACATGTTTAATTTTAATTCAATGGTTTAGAATTTTGTATATACATGCAAAATAAATTCAATTTTAGACAGTGGTATAGAATTCAAATGTAAGATTATTGTTCCTGTATAATATAAATATTTGTACTCTAATATGTGGTATTGTACCTATATAACTTAATTATAATTACCAATACTGGGAAAGTGCTATTGCAGTCTGTTTCAGATAAATAAATTATACAAGTTAATTGTTAGTTGATCAAATCATGGTCATAGCAATTACTAGTCTACTTTTACCACAAGAATACGCATCTTAGGTGAGGCACATAGATATGATTCTATAGAAAGATGAGGTAGGATAGTTAGGTAAGTTCTTCGAAAACCTCAGAGACCTACAGAATATGGTATTTAATATGTTCTTAAATATTTTAAAGATTCACTGACAATGAGACAGCTTAATTCCTGGCAAAAACAAGTCGACCTCAATGAAGATGATAAGCATCAATGTACCTCCTTATGTAGATGGTTAAAACATTTCATAAGAAACACATTTAGGTCAAACCAGCATAGCATATTGCTGCACACAGCCTTCTCCTAGATTTATCTAAATAAAATATCCATTCAAACTCAGAAATTATTTTGTGTAGAAAAAGAAATAAAATTAACATTTACTAGGAAATCATATCCATGTTTATCATCTTCATTTAAAACCAAATATAAAATGTACATGATCAATGAGTGTTTTATTTATAACAGTATAAATATACAAAACATATTTTTAGTTAATTTTTAAAATTTCAAGTATCATTAAAACCAGAAATCTTAAAAACTGTTCCTTCTGATAGAATTGTTCAGAATAAACCAACAACAGATGTGGATTGATTGATAGACATTTTGTACTAACGAGTCAAGTACTATAAGCAGCACTAAATCAGAAAAATATAATTAAACCAAAATACAGTAGGAAAATTAATATTTACTAAAATTTTGTATACAAATGTGGTAAAATACTTTGGTACGAATAGCCAATCTCCTGAATGCATAAAAGTTTGAGTTTTCTCTGTACCAAGCAAGGACAATGCATGCAGTAAACCCTATCCAGATCTAGCCAGTGTACAGTACACTCTCTAAAGTTGTGTGGAGGTCACGAACTGGCTCTCAAATGAACTGTAGTGCCCCCTATTTTACAACTTCTTTTTGATGGGGAGGCTTGGTGACATCCAGAGGAAGGGCAAGCAAACTACCAGGAGTAGACCTGAAAGGTTGTGATCAGATGGCGTGGAGCAGGTCCCTTTCTGTCACAGGCCTAGGGGAGGAGAAAAGGGTGAAAGAGGGAAGGAGAGGGGGAACAAAAAGACACAGTGAGGGGATAACAATTGAGATGAAAAAGAAAAAGTAAAAACACAGAATTTGTGTTTCCATTCCAAAAATTGAGTTGAATTTTCCAGGTATGGTAGAATATATGTACATTTTAACCATCAGAAAGGGTGTGGTTAAAAGTTTCTGACCATGACTAACAAAATCATAAAATTTTTAAGATAAAGAAATATAACTAAGATGACCATGTCATGCCCCTACAAGATAAAATGCTGAGGGATGACATTAAAATCTAATTTCAGTGTCCATATATATTATTCATCCTTCCATCAGCACCTCACACACATGACTATGTACACACTCTTAATACCATATATGAATAAATTAATATAAAACATGAACACTATTGTGAGACAATATGCTTATCAAATAAGCTTATATAACAGGGACACACATGCAAAAATCACAACTGGAACACAATCACCTGATCCCCTTCATGAGAAGGTACATCTTCAGTGCCAACAAAGTCAATGACAGCAATTAACAGGAGAATCCTCATTTTTCTACTTTCTGGTTTCTGTTTTTTGATAAATTTACAACGGTTCATTTGTTGGAAAGTGTGTCATGTGTTTCTCTTATTGGGGCAAATGTAATCAATTTTAAGTGTGCAAGCTTTATTGCTTTTTGTCAGTTCATCCTGTTTGGCAGTCAGTCCAGAATTTGGACTGCTGTTGTTATGTTTGAGTACTGATGTTTTCATTCAAGGATGTTCAGCATGTCGTGGATTGTGGGAAAGTGTCCAATTCATAAAGAAACACATATACTTTGAAGGACAGAGATGAGACTTTACACTTATGCATTCTGTTATACAATAGGGAATGAATTTCAAACACCTGCAGCCCAGAAGTGGTCATTAGATCACATTACAGATGGTTGTGAGCCACCATGTGGTTTCCAGCAATTGAACTTAGGACTTCTGGAAGAGCAGAGGTTTTAACCATTGAGCCACCTCTCCAGCCCGAGGTTCACATTTCACTCTTAAATTTGGTGCAATTTGGATAATAAGCAATTTGTAGGTTGTATGCAATAACATATAGAAGTTACTCAGCAAAATGGACTTAATGCTGAATTGAATAGTCCCATTGGGGGAAATTCTAGTTATATACAAGATTATCTAAGGAGGTAAATATCAATAAGTAGAGCCTGTTACTATGTACACAAGGAAGATTACAGATTTGAATGTGGGCCATTTAAAGACATCAAAACGCATATTTTGGGATAATTATTCTCACTGACTAGATGCCAGCCCTTTTCCCATCCTCTACTAATGACCCTTCTGATCAAACAATTATGATGGTGTTGAACAGGAGAAATGTACATTTCATATTTTTAATATTTAAATATATACTAATTATCTTTAAGTGTTTTCATACACGTTTGTAATTAGCTCCTTAGTTTCTTCCACCTTCTTCTAGGAATATGAACAGGCTTTGGACATTCATATTCATAAATCTATCATAAACAATTTCTTTGTACCAGTGACAGTATGACAATTGCTTCTCATCTTTTTAGAAATAATTTTAAGCACCTGATTGGGAAATGAATTGTTAATTGGCTAACAGTATTGTGGTTAACATGATCAGGAAAATCGACTTTATAGATGCAAAAGAGTCCAACTAACAAGAAGTGTTAAAATCATAGCCATATTCCCTCATACTCATATCCATATGGTTATTCAAAAGAATATAAAAATATGCATTTGCCCCTATCCAAACAAACACACATCAAACTTTTTTTCTGTATTTGAATGGAATAAAGTAACTTTTCATGGTTTAAGGTGAATATTTCAATATTTACAAAAGAACGATTGGAAATCTCACTGGAATCCCATTTTAAACTGCCACAGTGGAAGACATGGAAATGTAATGATGGATGCTTGCAAAGGTAACAAATGTCTTCTTTTGTATAATTTTATTTTTCCTGCTAAACACATACCAGTGATTCCTTGTACATATACATTTATTCATATAATATAAACTAGACAAATATAAGCCTTATTGCAAACAGAAATAAATAAAATTTCAAGAAAATAATTGGGTATAGATGTGGTAATTTTATTTTATTTTATTTTTTACATATACACTTATATTGTTACACATAGATACAGTAGATTACCTATAGCAAGAAGAACCATGACACAATCATAAATTATATAAATGTTATATTCTTAGTGCTTTGGCTATTTGTACTTGACAGCCTTAAACAAAATATCTTTCCTATCTTGGTGCACCTGAAATTTTGAATGTAAATCAATCTCCATCACATATTGTCATTATCAACTTACAACACCTATCTAGACATAAAAATATCTTAACCACTAAACAAATATGCTTAATTATAAAACTAAACTATCTGCTCTTTAGCCCAATCAGAGAATTGAGCAGAAGTAAATTTAACTACTTAAGTATATTGGAAGTGCAATTTGGCAAAGTTGCGTTTTTATTAAAATACACTATATATACACTTTAAAGAAAACAGAGCAAAGCCTGATGGTGGTGTTGCACACCTTTAATCCCAGCACTTCGGAGGCAGAGGCAGGTTGATAGCTGTAAGTTCAAGGCCAGCCTGGTCTACAAATCGAGTCCAGGACAGTCAAGGCTACACAGAGAGATGTTGTCTCGAAATTCCCCCTCCCAAAAGACAACAGGGCCACAATACTCAATGAGAATTGTAACATTCACAAAACTAACAATTAAAATTGAAGCATAAATTGACTTTACCCCAGATGCTAGCACATTAACATTATTTATGAGTATGAACCTAGATTTGCATAAAGTTCTAGAAAGAATAGAGTGAATAATAAACATACCACAGGGAACATGATACACATTAAATAACACCGTGAATATTAATCCAAAACTTGTGAGTATACACCACAAAATCAACAAAATGAGAGGAATTAATATGCATCTTTCAATAACAATATGGATATCAATGTTCTCTTTTGTCCCATAAAAAGACACAGACTCAGATGAGAATTTGATTAGGAATCAGGATTTACCCTCAATTATCCTTTCACGAAGTAAAACTCAACTTCAGCTATCAAAACAATCTTAAGTAGCATCGGTGAGGTGGCTGAGTGATTAAGAAACCATCTTAAATTAACAGGATGGAATATGGTGAATTATTCACATAAAATGAAACCTTTGGTATTCCAATATCTAACAAAGCAGATTTCACCATAAACTACTTATAATAGGTAAAGAAGAACCCACTACACTCACTAATGATGGGGCATAGCTTTTTTGCCACTTAGAATTAATAAAAAATGACTGTATTCACATTAATATTTGATAAAAATAGACTTCATGCCAAGACATGAGATTAATCTTGTCATGTTGAAGTTTTTGTAGAGTACATGGTGCCTTTTTCAGGTTTTCTTCCTGTGCTAACATTTATACCTTTATAGTTTGTCATTTATCCTGGAAAGAACCTATTTGACAAGGCAGCCTTAACTCTGAACAACCAGACCATTCTTTAGCTTCAAAAAACAAACAAAAACTCATGCTCAACAAAGCCAGTACATAGAACCAAACAAGGAAAGGACGAATTAACCACGAAAATAACAGAAAGAAAATTATGTGATGACTGTCTTTCTGTATTACAGAGTGATAGCTATCCTTCACAAAGTTTCATTGAGGTTTCATTATTTCTTTTTTAATTAATTATATTTTAGCATATACTCTTATGTTATTACACACTTATGTAATAAACTACATACAGCAAGAAGAAACACGAAACAATCAGGAATTACATCAATGTTACAGTTGTAGTTATTTGGCTCTTTGTATTTTGCAAACTTGAAGAAACATGTTTCCTATCTTGGTGAGTATAAAATTCTGATTGTCAATCAATATCTATCATAACGTATATCATCATTATCAGTCTTAGAACATCTATCTACATCTAAAACACATCTTAACCTCTAGGCAACTAAACTTAATTGTAAAACTAAACTATCAGGTCTTCAACCCCAGAAAAGGCTTGAGAGAAAATAAAATTAATTACCTGATTAGACAAGAAGTGCATATTAGCACCTTCAAAATGAGAAAAAGGACAGGCATACCTTGCTGCCTGAACAGTCACCCAACACTCTCTATAACATTGAAGTATTTTCTTCAGCCTTCTGGCCCAATATATCTGACAGACATAATTGGGAGGCAGGAACTATGGAGATATTGCTTACCCTGTCTTGGAAGAGTTTTGTAATTGACTCTACCTTCATCCAAGCTTGTCCCTTTTCTAGGTAGAATTCTGTCAGTGGCCAAAATGAGGACATTTTTCCTGTGCCTAGTTTGCCACATTTGAAGCCATCTCCATAAGGAGGTTCTTTGATGCTCACCATCTTCTTTAAAGTTGAGAGTAGTTAACCTGTGTATTGTCAAAGAATCTTTTAAATAATAAAAAGCCTCCTTAAATGCCATATTCTGTAGGTCTCTGAGGATTTTGAAGACCTTATGTATTTTACCATAACTATCTATAGAATCATAACTTTTTGTTAAAACTAAGATGAATATTCTTGTAATATAAACAGACTAGTAATTGATTTGGCCATGATTTGATCAACTAACAAAATACTTAAATAACTTTTCTTATCCTAAACAGCTTGCAATAAACTGTGTATTGTCCACTTCTTCATATAAATTTAATTTTTATTCTAGTACAAGGTTAACTCCTTTAGTTTTATAAAAATCATTTATTTAGTTCAATTTTTCCATCATTAGTGACCCAAAGTTTTATACTGATAAATGATTAATTTTGAACAGAAAGAAAAATTTACCATGGTGATAGAAAAGCATACAAAAACATAAAAATGTTGGAAAAATGAAAGGCTACATCCTTATTTTATTTTATTAACATTTTAACATACGGTTTTATTAAGAATAGTTTTTCTGTACATAGTATATTCTAATTACAGTGGTAAATTACTGAACAGGCAAAGTTTAGGAATAGACAAAACATAGTATATATGATGTGTATGCTGCAAAATCATCATCACTCCTGCATTCATGTAAGCAAATCTATAACTTCTGAGTTCACTTGGTATTTCTCATAAGTACTGGTGCTCGTGGCTGAATAAATTGATGTTATAAAAAAATTACAAAAACCCACAAATGCAGAAAACTGGTTGTGCCTCACTTGACCAAATAATATTTTTATCCAGCTCAAGGACCATATATATTTTCCCATTACAGTTGTGGCATTTCACATGGTGTTGTCAAATGTCATCTGATGGATGCAACCATATTATTGGTTGTTCATGGGAGCATTTTTCATTTCATGACAATGTGGTACACCTACAATATGTAGTTATTTACTGGTGTTTTGGAACCTTTAATGCTGACTTTTTGTAGAATTTGGAGAACCTAGAAAGAACGTGGTTGCTTTGAATGATAGGCAGAAAAATCACATTTTCTTCACTTACAGTGCTATCAAATACCCAGAAAACTTTTTACTTATTTATTTCATACCAATATAGAGATTCAAGTTTTGAATTGAAAAATTTATAACAACTATCATACAAACATATGTTTCCTTGTGACACATAACCATGCTTTAGTCATTGAACCACTTCACTCACTTTCCTCCTCCAGTGCCGTTAGCCTATTGCAGTCAACCTCTGAAGTGCAATGTTTTTGGGGCAACTGTGTTGGGCTACAAAACCCATTATCACTTGGGAAGATTTCTCACTGTTTCCCATTCCCTGATTTCTTTTTAATTTTAAAACAATTTTATTTACAATTTTATATTAAATTAAAAGTTTCAAGATATCAGGAAAAAAAGGATAGATTGTATTTAGAATTAGGGAGTAATAACTATTTTCCAGACTGACAATTTTTATATGGTTTCTATACATAACTGATATTTTCTCATTTCCATTTTCATACTATATGGCTGAATTATGTTTCTCATTTTATAAGTCATACACTTATTTCACACTGTGTTTCTTCCTCAGAAATAGATACAAACCTCTGTAAAAATTCTGTTACTTTTTGAGCAAGCACTCTAAAGGCATAGTATTTCTTAATTGATTACTTTTTTATTTAATTTCTACATTCATTTCTGCATAACATCCTCTTAGCTGCATAGCAGATAAAGGATAGTATGAAATATGAATTCCAACACAATGTTAGCTGTTAAGGATCCAAATTGGAGAATATTTCTTTAATATAGAAATAGTATAAGGGGCTAGTTATATTTTGTTTCTATAAAAATAAACTGGTCCTGTGGAGCTGGAGAGACAGCTCAGTATTTAAGAGCACTGGCTGCTCTTCCAGAAGAATGTGAGGAGGTTAAAATGGTACCCATATGGCAGACCACTATAGTGTGTAACTACAGTTTCAGGGGATCTGACACCCTCACACACAGCATGCATGCAGGCAAAACACCAATGTACATAAAATGAAATCATTTTAAAAATTTTAATAGACTGGGGCTTGGCTTGGTACTGTTTGTGAACTTCCAGCACTGTGAGCTACACACACCTTTTTTTAAAAGTAGCCAATCTAAAGAACCCTCCACACAGACATTAGCCAGCCCCTGTCTCTGGTTTCCCCTACTTGATTGGTTGCTGTTCTCCATATCAGATACATCTTTCTGCACAATATTTTGGCTTCTGAAATGTATTTCTGGATCTCTCATCTTGGCCGAGTTGCACCAGCTTTTCTTTTTGAATCCCGGTCCTCTAAAACACACAGGATATGGACGGTCTTTACTGGACTCTGAAAATGTGGCTGCAGATTCAAGTTGACTCTGCCTGTGTGCCAGCTACCAGGCCTCCTTCCGCCAGGGCTGACACAGCAAGCTTCACACTCCTAGTTAGCAAAGACAATCAGGTAATTAGAGATAGCTAACCACCTCTTTCACCCACACTGCACACAAGTTTCTTGCCAGCTATTACAGAACAAGAGAGACATTCTTCTCTAACTGTATCCTTATTGACAGTGAAGTAATTGAAAAGCATCAATTTCAAATCTCTTCAGAGTTTGTAGAAATGTAAAAGCAATTTATTCTTTGTCTCCCATTGGGCCAAGGAAGAATATTCTTGCAGGCTTTTTTTTTGTTTGAAAAGGGAACTACCTACCAATTTGAATACAGTGATTTACTCTGTGTCTTTTCTATTAAAGTTCCTTAATAAAGAGGAAATTCTTTCCTCCCCTTGGCTTTCCATTTACCCAGGAAGGCCAGAAGAGGGCCTCATATCCCCTGGATCCTGAGTTCTATGTTGTTGTAATTGGACATATGTGTTCTTTAAAATGAACTCTGGACACTTACAACTGCTGAGCCACCTCAGCCTCCATTGTACTTTTAAATGCAGTCAGTTATCAGTGAATCTTTTAATCCAATATTAGAGGTTATGGGAAAATCCAAAGGTTAAGGAGCTTATTTCTTAAACAGTCTACTTCTGAAAATTAGGGAAAGTAACCTGTTTTGTGTGTGGCTATGTTTGAGTGTGTGTGTGTGTGTGTGTGTGTGTGTGCGTGTGTGTGCAGTACACATGCACCTATGCCAGTGTGTGTGATGGCTAGAGGTTCACAGATGCTTTTCCCCAGTCAATCTCCATCTTTTTATATTATTTTTTAACTTTTTAATTTTATATGTGCTGTGTTTTGCCTGCATTTGTGACTGTAAACCTCCAATGTCTGGTGCCTCTGGAGGTCAGAAGAGGGCATTGAATCCTTTTGAACTGGAGTTGCAGACAGTCATGGGCTTCTATATAGAATAGATCCGTGGTCCTTAAGAAGAATAGCCAGTGTCTGCAGCAACCTTCCAGCCCCTCCACCTCTAGTTTTTGAGGCTGTATCTCACTGAATCTGAAGCTCATCGGATTCTGTGTCCTACTGCTAAATGAGCTTAATGATCCACTGCCTCCAAGCTCACATGGCTTCTAGAATACACAGTAATGCCTTCTGCAGATGGTGCCGACTGTTTCTCCACTCACAAGACACACCTGACTGTGTTCTGACTGCTAGGACTAAGGGTGTGTACCACCACACTCACTCAGCTCTTGTCTATTTTTTCTATTCTAGGACAAAATAGCCTATGAAGGCATATACCTTGAAACTATTTGTGTGTGTGTGTGTGTGTGTGTGTGTGTGTGTGTGTATACATCTCTTTTTCTCAGTTTCATTTTTTAAAAGATTTGTATAGTATTCTGCCTACACATTTGACTGAAGGCCACATGCAGAAAAGGGTTCCAGATCTCATTATAGAATGTTATGAGCCACCGTGAGGTTCTGGGAATTCAACTCATAATGAGCACACACACACACACACACACACACACACACACACACACACACACACACACACATATATATATATATATATATATATGCACACATACATATTTATATATACGTATACATATATACACACAAAAAGACATATATGTACACATACATATATATATGTGTGTGTATACAAATTTCATCATATTATTGGAATATGTGGGGTACATTAGAGCTAGAACTTGAACCCATGTTCTAAATGTACTACCACTAACTTACAAACCCATCCCTCCTGGGTTTTGGGGTATGTAGTTGTTGTTTTTTGGTTTTTTGCTTGTTTTTATTTTTGTGTTTTGTTTTGTTTTATTTTGTTTAGAGATGATATCACTGCAAACCTGGATGGCCTAGAACTCTATAGAGCTCAATCTGTCTCTGCCTCAAGTGCTGGGCTGTTAATAAATTTTGTATCATTTCAATGAGAGCCTAGGTTTCTCCATCCACAAATTCAGTTCCTAATGTAAGAAAATAATACACGTTTTTCTCTCCTGCAAAATGGTCAGATGCTAAACTTAAAAATGTGGTGACATGTCTCTACACCAAGTAATTTCTGGAACTAAATTTTAATTTCCTAAATTAAGTATGGGTCATTTGTGTGGGTAGACATAATTGAAGTTATGGGGGACCAAAGCGATAGTTACAGGCAAAGTAGGAAAGAGCTCAATCACTGGGGTATACTGCCAACACTCTTTGTCAGCTCTAAGACCGGGTCTCATTAAGTTGCGTGGGCTGGACTCCTATCTTGCATCTTCTGTAGATGAGAGTGCAGGCCTAAGTTCCCATACATTGCTGGAAAGAAAAGGCTATTCCTCATTTATGCTAAGTAAGTAAAAGTGTTCACATCTGTCATTTTAAGTCCTGAAGGTTTGAAGCCTAGAAATGTCAATGACTCATCGATCCCAGACTGCTAGTTGCGTTACTAAATAACAGCAAGTTATAATGATCACTAAAAAATCTTTTTAACTTTCTGACCACATGCCTATGTTTTTAAGTCACTGTATGGAGATTGGCATAATCTTTAAAATGCCTTTCTAGAAACAAGTTTGACTTCCATAAGTGCTTTCATCAAATATCTCACAGGATTGTACAAGGCTAATTACTCTGTGGCTGTCCATTGAATCACTTCAGAGCAAACCTGACTTCAACAGATGCAAGCCCCAAACTTTTCCAGTTCCCATCAAAGAGTCTGCACTATGCAAAGGAACACTTTTCATGCATTGATTGTCCTCTTTCCTCCTTTCTGAGTCAGGGTCGCACCTAGCCCAGCCTGGTCTCACTCTCAGCTGAGGATAACCTTAACCTTCTAATCCTCCTGCCTCCATCTCCCAAGTTCTTGAACTACAAGGATGTGCCACCATGCATGGGCTTCAGCACTGGGGATCTGAGCTTCACAGATATTAGGCACTCTATCAACTGGGCTAGGTTCTCTGGCCCTCTATTTTAAATTTGCAGGCTGGTCCTGGACATCCCTGAGGGATCTGTCTCCCAATTAAGTGGGACAACAGGTGCATGTTACCTGTGGAGGTTTTAATATGAATGCTCCCCCACCCCCTGCAGGCTCATATATTTGAGTGCTTAGTCACCATGGAAAGGATATGTTTGAAAGGATTAGCGAGGTTAGGAAGAAAGGCCTTGTTAAAGGAAGCCTATCACTGTGTGAATCTCTGAGCTTTTTTTTTTGTTTGTTTTTTTTCCTTTTTTTTTTTGGCTTATTGAGACATTTCTTTATTTATTCTCTATACAATATTCTGCAGGCATGTGTTTTCTGGACATCAGAAGAGGGCACCAGATCTCATTACAGGTGGTTTTGAGCCACCATGTGGTTTCTGGGAATTGAACTCAGGACCTTTGGAAGAGCAGCCAGTGCTCTTAACCCTCGAGCCATCTCTCCAGCCAGAAATTCTGAAATTTCAAAAGCCATAAACACAGAATTCTCTCTCTCTCTCTCTCTCTCTCTCTCTCTCTCTCTCTCTCTCTCTCTCTCTGACTGCAGACCAGGGTGCAAAGGTCTTAGCTCCAACCCTGTCTATGTTTTTGTGTCACCATCCTCCCACCATGATGCTAATACCCTGAGCATCTGAAACTAGGGAAGCTATCAATTAAATGCCTTTTGGTTTCTTTTTCAGGACAGAACTCAGTCTGTAAACCAGGCTGGGCTCATACTCACAGAGATCTGCCTGCCTTTGCCTACCTGTGTGCTAGGTTTAGAATCTTTTCTTAAAAACAATGCAGATTGTACCAAAAAATACAAAATGATTTACAAATTTGTGCATCATCCTTGCACAGGGGCTAGGCTAATCTTTGTATCTTTCTGATTTTGGTATATGTCAAGGTAAAGCACTGAAATGTTTTTAAAAAAAACTGTATTGGTCATGGTGTTTCTGCACTGCAAAAGAGCAGTGACTGAGGCAGCACCACACCAAGCCAATGACTTTTTGTTACATATGTGTTTTGGTGGCAGTAATCTGCACAGTACTTATGGAACTGTACCACCTTAAAGCCACATAAAAAACATTTATTTACACTTGCAAATATATAAATTGTAGTTAAGACTACAAAAAGGGATCTAGTTATTATGTATATCATGTGAATGTAGCTGCTGCTGAGGCCAGCTTTTCTTTTTTTTTTTTTTCCCTCTCTTTCTTTCTTTTTTTTTTAAAGACAGGGGTTCTCTGTGTAGCCTTAGCTATCCTAGACTCACTTTGTAGACGAAGCTGGCCTTGTACTCACCGAGATTTGCCTGCCTCTGCCTCCTAAGTACTGAGATTGTAGGGGATGGGCTATATGGCCAAAGTTCAGCCATCTTGTCAGAGCCTAGGTTCCTATTTCTCCATCATTCTGCCATTTACCATAAACCAGCTGACCTTGTCGTGGTTTGGCAGTAAAACACCTGTTGTGGTTTATTGAGGGGGCTGGTCATTCTAGACCCCTGAGCTACTCCTTTTCCGGTAAGACTACTAATAAGTTCAGATTAAAGGGCAGCTGCCTGCGAGTAGCAGTTCTGGGAATTTTTTCCTGACTAACCAGATCCTCCACAATTCTCTGGAATTTCTCTCTTCTGCAACTATAGCAGCTATAAAGGTAGACACTTGCTGGAGCATTCCAGAGTTAGGTATCCATAGCAACACTTGCTTACGCAAATACCCATGCCTCTGGGCCTATATAAACTTTGTGAAATTTTTCAATAAACAGGGTTTGATCAGCATGCAGACTTGCCCCCATCTTTGTATCTTGTGTTCTTTCCCTATACAGAAAAAATTGTCCTCCAAAGTGTTAGTCAAACCTGGGGGGGCCGGGGCAATGCAACACCATGCTGGGTTTCAGAACATGTGCTCTTAACATTTGAGCCCTCTTTCCATGGGCAGCATTCTTCCTTGGCCCAAAGAACCCCAGAACCAACAACATATCTTAATTTTAAAAATACAATATTTTAAAAAATTCTGTACATTCTCATTTTTTTAATTTAAAAACCCAACTATCCACATATACTCATGTGAAAATACATTAAGATACAATTTTATTACTTAATCAGCTTTTTATAAATGTATAAGATCTTAGTAGTTGGTAAGGATTGTTGGCAAGTATTACCAAAGTTTTGATTTTGTGATGCTTTTCATGAGATTTTCTGGGACAAAACTGAGATTCTTGAAAGGTAAAATATGACAATAGTTTTCTCTCTTTTTCTTTCGTTTTTTCTTTTTGACAATAGTTTTCTTAAAAAGACAGATTTGGGGGTCAAAAAAAGCAGTTGTCTAGGAATTTATAAAACAACTCAATGTACATTTTAAAAAATTGTTTTGTGTTGATAGAAGGTCTGTCCATGTCGCCCTGGCTGTCTTGGAATTCAGAGCTCCTTCTGTCTTCACCTCCCCTCCACTATCACATCTGGTTGCATATTTGTTTTCTGTTATTTTTGAGACATGATTTGACTACAGATAGCGCTTACATGCCTGGAACTCAGCATGTACCCCAGGCTCACTGTCTCTGCCTGGGCTGAGATTACAAGCATGAGCTAACATGCCCAATCATACAGCATACATTTTCATTAAAAAGTCCATTAAAAATATGAACATTGCCCTTTAAAAAGTACTGTGCACGTGTGCACATGTGTGTGTGTGTGTGTGTGTGTGTGTGTTTTAGTGCACTTCTAGGAATAATATCTAGAGCTACGCACATTCTAGGTACGACTTTGTCCTAGATACTTAAAATATAATCAGATATTTGTTGTAGATATTTAAAATATGGCTCAGTGATAACAGAATATGTGTTCACATATATAAAACCCTTGGTTTTTATTCCCATCTCAGGCCCTAAAGAAAACAAAGTATTTTGCTCAACTCACTTATTTCTCCAGCACAATCCTCAGGCAGTTCTTAGTGGGTGGGTGCTGATTAGACATTCTGCTCTCTGTAAGAGATTTCCGTTTTTATTTACTGCATCAATGAATCCTCACTTTGGAGGCAACCACTCTCCAGGAAACCACCTTCACCTTCAAAGAAGTTTATGTAGGCCCAAATTTTCACTTTAATGTTTAAAGAATGTTTTTCCTTCCCCCCCCCTAAATCAGCCAATCTTATGAGAGAAGATAGAAAGCATAGAACTTGGAAAGCAAATAAAAACCCATCCTTTCCCCCCACAGTACTGTTGGTCTGTGTTTATTCCCCCACTTCCTCTAGGTGTCACTCTCCCTGGGGTAATAACTGCCACCATGAGACTGTCTTCACATTCGTGCACTTTTTGGCCTTGTGTCCTGGGAACTTTGAATTTAGCAGGGCTGGGACCAGTTAAATCACCACTGTCCCTCACTTGTTGTTGTTTGGGAAGCTGATCCAGAGAAAAAAGGGGAACGTCTAGGGGCAAAGATTGTCATGGCTCTTTTGAGTGTTTACTGACAACAAAAAGACTTCAGTACATATGCCTAGCATGAGTAAAGCCTTGGACTATATCCCCAACATTGACTGAACACACACACACACACACACACACACACACACACACACACACAGACATATGAATATCACTCACACACAGACAAACACACAGGTGCAAAAATACACACACATACAAATACAAACACACACATACAAACACATATCAATACATACAGATATAGATATATAAACATAAAAACACAAAGAAACACACATATATACACATGCAGACATATGAACATATACTCACACAGAAACAGAAACACATAAAAACACACACACTTGAACACACATACACATATCTCCACACATCATCACACACATATACACACAACATACTTAAACACACACACACACAAACACACACACACACACACAAACAGAATAATGCCCATTGATGACCCCCCAGTTTTGCAGTAATGAGAATTGTGTTAGGCAACTCAAAACTCCTCTTGTTATCCCTAAAATTTTACTTGTTGCACAGATAACAACTTGGAACTCAGAGGTCAAATCTAGGTTTCAGACAGACACTACCTTAAAGAGTAGCCAGAGCCCAGCAGTAAGGGGGTAACAGGGCTGCTGTAGGAAGTTGCAATGCCTGAACTCCAGAGGGACAGTCCCTGAGTACCTACTAAATGCCAGAACTACTCTTGGCGTCTGGTGTCCTTTGGCAAGAGCAAGGATACTCAGTATCTACCTTTCTCAGAGCAGAGTCTTCAGGGATTTAGTTTCACCCATACCTCCCCATCAGGGCCTGGCATGGGTTGGGGAGGCAGAGTCAAACCTCTCAAGTGAAATGGGATATGGTGTTCAAAGACTGGCTCTCCCATGGCCCTGTTGTGGCACACTTGTCCCTTCAGGCCAAGGAGCTCTCGGCCCTAATCTACTTCACCAAGCTTTCTGATACTTATTGTAATGTACAAGTCATGAAACCTCCATAGACCCCCAGATACCAGCTAGATGTAATGTACACATGGTCTTTTTTATTGATCTTCTCTGGAGCAATTACCGTCCTTTCCCCTGAGCCTGAGGAAGGTGGGCAACCATGAGTCCTTAGAATACAAGGTTTTAAAAGGCAGAAAACACAAGTTGGATTTTCACAGCCTTGGTATCATATAATTGGGCATATGGAGAGTTGGCCTTAATTGATAAGGTACAGGCCAGAGGAGCTTTGAGTCATGCTGCAGGGGGACTCTTATCTAAATTTTTCATCTGCTGTAGCTGTTACATTGAGGAAGGGAAAGCTGTCCTAATCTGATAAGGTGAGCTTTTGTTTGGATCTCAGGGAAGTGAGCCCCTCTTCTACCTCCCAAGGAAGTTGGTTTCAAGCTGAATGAGCATAGAGCAAGGAGGAGGCTTCTGCTCAGGGAAGCTAACCCTCGTACACTTCCCATATTAGTATTTCATGCTGCTATATCAGTGTTTTGTTATTGCTCCCAGGTGGCCTGGCAGGGATGCTCCTGTTTTTTCTTGAGTCTTTTCCTAGTAGGCATTCTCCCTGAAGGATTTAGACTTCCTGCTCATCTCATCTCCCCTCCTTCCTCAGGCACTGACATCATGCCTGGTAGTGACACTCCTTTGTATAGGCCTTTAATAAGTGCCTGGCACATCCAGGCACCAAAGGCTGCTGGGAGATGAGAACAAACTTTTTAATCTTGGAGACTGTTGGTTTCTCCTTTACCTCAATTTGTACATCTCTGAAGTGTAGAATCACACAGATGCTACCTTGCAGGCCTTAAGGATTGTTTTGGTGAGGTTATTTATTTATTAATTTATTGGTTTATTGGTTTATTGGGACAGGGTTTATCTCTGTGGCCCTGGCTGTCTTGTACTCTGTATACCAGAGTGGCCTTGATCTCAGAGATCAGTCTGGCTCTCCCTCTGTCTCCTGAGTACATGGAATGAAAGTTTGTGCCGCCACCCAGCTGTACCACCATGTCCTTGGTGACCTTGAGGCTTAATGAGACACTCGAAGTCAGCTTCTGCACGGGGTAAAGTATCTAGAAATAACAAAACATAACCCTTTAATTCGCCATGTGCAGAGAAAACCAGGTTGAGAGAATGTAGCCCATTGAGAAAAGAAGAGAAGCCAGAGGGAGGCTATTCTCAGGGACCCCATTGCTTTTGACTTTTCCTGCCTCCAAGAGGATGTTAATTTTGCCCTGACCTCCTTTACTTTGCCTCCCTCCCCATCCTGGGATTTCTAGACGAGGAAAAGAAGCCCTGCCTAGTCATTGACTCTCTACACCTCTCTCTGCCTAGATATGCTACTGTCTCACTGGTCTGGCTCTCTAGCTTTAAACAGGGCCAGGCCCTGGGAAATGGGTACACCAGCATAGCCAGTCAGCCACAGCTCATTTATCCATTTGAAGTGACATTGGACCCAGACACAGATGCCATGCTGGGGTTCCCACAAGTCTCTGTGCATAAGCATTCCCTGGACCAGCTAGGATGCTCGTAACCTAGAAGCTTGAGTGTTTCCACAGGCTTAGGAATTTGCAAGTTTAATAAGCACTCAGGATGGACTGAAGCTGTGTGGGGGTCAAGACACAGCTGGGGGACTACATGAGACTGTAACACATGTGTTAGGCCCTCGAAGGTGGATGCCATTTCCAGAAGCAAGAGGACATGGCTATGAGAATCTCAGGTGTGGGCGGGCCTATCATCTCATCAGGAAACCAAATGCCTGGTCAGAGGTCAGAAGTCTGTTAGGAGCCATAATTCAGGACTGTGAATCTTTGAGTGCAAAGGATGGCCTCTGCTAGACAGAACGTGCTGGGAGGAACCTTTGTGTTATAGAATCTGCTACACCTGAATCTGTGAACTACCTCCTGCTGAGATAAGACAAATTAACTTGGGAAGAGAGTCTCACCAGGCTCTGCTCTCTTCCCAGCCTCCTGCTCTGAAGACTTGTAACAATTTTCTGTAACAGGAGAACTTAGCAGGACAATACTTCCATTACAGCCTGCCCTGAGGGCAAAGTCAATGGACTCTGCAGGTAGGTGTCTGATGTCTACATAAACTTTGCATTGTGCTTTAATAAACAGAGGTCTTGATCAGAGATCCTTGACCTGGCCTTCCTGTCTCCTGTTCTCTGTTCTTTCTCCATATGCACAACTTCTTTCAGGTGAACACTAGTTTAAAGTTGTCCTGCAAGACGGGGCAGATGCCCACCAATGGGGGAGCTGAACAGGAATACAACCACACACATGAAGCCTAGTGACTGGTCACATGCTCGTAGAACCAAAACTCTTTCCAGAGGCAGGATCAAGTTGGTCAGACTTTCTTGGAGCTGACCAGAGCACCTAGGCCCTAGGCTCCAACCAGGCAAGTGAGACCTGATGTTCCAGCCCCAGGCTTCTGTGGCACTCCATTTGCCCTCACTCAGAACCAAAACATGATGTTGGCTTCCAGTCATCCTGCCTGCCTACCATTTACTTCATGACCTCCCATCCAAGGCCAGCAGCCACCTTTGCATTCTCAAATCCTATTCACAGGCTCATCTTAATAAAATGCCTCCCTCCTGCCCACCACAATCCTGTCCAATAACTTTCAATGGCTCCCTACTGCCTACAGGATCAAATCTAAACCCTGTAGCACAGCTACTGGCTACTGCCCTGCTTTGCAGCCTCCTTTCCCAGTTTCCCTAGGCAGACATATTTATGGGTTCAGATTTAACCTGAAATATCCATGGCTTGCAGAGATTACATGTAATACAATCCCTAGTCTGCCTAGCTTCAGCCCCCCAGGAAGCTGGACACCTAACAGCACAGACTTTGACTTACAGGGTCTCTTGTATACGGGGCCAGATGACTTTGAACTTCTGATCCTCATGCTCTTCCCAGGCTATCTCAGGAATGCACATCACTACACCCTGTTTATTCTGAGCTGGGGTCAAACCCAGGACCTCTCCCATTCCAGCCAACACTGTGCCAGTTCAGCAGCACAGTCCCTTGAAGAGATTCTTCTTAGATATTATTCTTACTTAATGGGTCAGAGCACAGCCTACAGTTGTTGCTTTTCTCCTCCCACTGTGGGTTCTAGGCATGCAACTCATGTCATCAGGCTTGCAACACCTTTACCTGCCCAGCCATCTCAACCCATCGCCACCCTCAAGCCTCCTCCAGAGACATAGATTCTTGATGACTTCCCTCAGCATTAGCCAGAGTTCCTTTTCCTTGACAAAATTCACTCACACTGACTGGTATTGCTCAGGTTCTTTGATTATTAGTATTTTTGGGTGATAACAAGTCTGAAGTGCTGGTTGAGGGTCACATGGCTACAGAGAATTCATGCCAGGGCCCCAAACCAAAACTAGGGCTCCTGTTCTCTTCCTTCCTGCTCACTATGAACATCTACCTTTGCAGCTGGGGCCTAACACATATCACCAAGCCACACACCTGCTGGGGCACAAACAGGAAGACCTTCAGTAGAAGCCATCAGGGAACCAACAAGAGCTTGGGTCCTACACAAAGGCTAAATCTACCTGTTCTTCAAAGGGTATTATTAACGCCAGGCAAACTTTTATGTCTCAGCATACTTTTGCCAGACTGAGATGCAGAAACGAAGTCTAGCCCGAGGTCACAATCAGAGAGCTGCAGAGCTCAAACTGGAAATCAGAAGCTGTGAAATTCTATTGAAAATTCTGGCCAAACACTTGGGAAGCAGAGACAGTCCGATCTCTGTGAGTTCAAGGCCATCCTGGTCTACAAAGTGAGTCCAAGACAACCATGGGTAGTCACAGCCTGACTCCAGTTGCTATAGCAGTAATCGCAATCCAGGAAGGCAATGCAGGTATAGAGATGGCTCTGTGAGGTCTTGCTGGGCCCCTTGTCCATGCTTGCCATGCCTCCACTACCTCGGGTAGGAGGGCAAGCCTTGGCTGCAGACACCTTGCTGTATAAGCCTGGAAAATCCCTTTCCTCTCCGAACCTCCCTGTTCTTGTGCATTTTTAAAGGACAAAGAAAGGGTACTCAGAGCATTTACAAGGGTGCTAAGAAAAAAACCCACCTCAGACCCCAGTACACTTGATGGTGCCTTCCATCAGCTGCTTCCCAGCTATGTGACCTGGGGTGAGTCACTGGAATACTTTCCTTAAGCTTACTTATCAAGAGTGATATGGAAACTAAGATGGAAGGACATCATTCCCAATGGTACTAGGCAAGGTCATAGATAAACTCCATTAGTGTTGAAACATGTCCTGACTTCTGCTCCTGCAGTCCCCGTGAGACTCAAGGAAGGGCTTGGCCCAAGAGCCAACTAGCTCAAATGCACCCCAATTGGAAGACTTGGTGAGGCAGTCACTCTCCAAGTCACAACCATAGCACCAGAGAAGAAGCACAGGACTTTTATCAGAAGCCATCTAGTCAGCACATGATGAACTCCTATGCCAGGCTGCAACTAGGGTACCAATCCCAAGGGACCTGAAAACTCACAGGATTTCAGGAAATTTCTCCAGGGACACAACACCAGTGTTCCACTTTCAGATCCACAGGCTGGTTGGGTGTCCTTGGGTAAATTATTCAAATTCTCTGTGTCTTCTATCTCATCTGAAAATGAAAACAATGGTAGCTCATGTGTCAAAATGTCATTGAAGAAGGAAAATCACTCAGAGCTGTGCCTCTGGGCTGTCAACTCTAAGCAAGCATACACCTGTGGAGGTGATAGAGGTGGCTGTCCTGCCCTGTGGTTACTGCTCCTGCTGAAGGCTCTCTGGGTCCTGGCCTGGCTGATAAAATCCTGTGCAGCTGGGTGCATTAGCTACTAAGCGGCATCCCCGAGACTCCTGCAGATAGCAGGCTGCCCAGGGCTTCCCCTCACCACCAGCTGCTGCTTCCAGGATCTAAAACTGAACTGCAAAGAAGACTACCAACAGTAAGCACCTCTTGCCTTCCTCTCTTTCCCTAGCATGGACCCCCACTCCAGTCTGGCCTTTCCCAGCCAGGAAGGACCCAGGCTGTCCTGCAGGAGGCTCTGTGCTCCACTGGGCCCTGTATTCTGAGGGCTCTTCTAGGCCCCCCACTCTGAGGGTTAAAAGGGCTGAGGAGAACCATAGCATTCCAGCCTACACTGGTGAGATGCTGGCCTCTCAAGCAATCACCCAGGGCCCTTCCAGGCTGGTGCATGGAAGTGAAGTTAGTAACTGGTTCTTCATAAGTCAGTGCGCTAGATCTAGGATTCCCCAGAAAGGTCAAAGGCCCACCTTCCTGCACCTATGGGTCCAATTTTGGCCATAAAGTCAGCGGACTCCACTGGCACCCAACAAGCAACTTCCTTTCTAGAAGCAATGCTACTTTCAGGCCCACTGCGCTCAGCCCTGTTCTGTTCTTGCAAGTTCATTTAAATTGGTTAAGGGAGAGGGAGTTAGAGAAAAATGTCTCAGGGAGCCTGCCAGTGACCGTGGCCATCCACAGCTGCCTGTGGTGGGAAACTTGCATATTTCCCTCTTAAAAGATCCAGAAGTGAGTACCAGTCCTGAACAAGAAATAGAAGGGTGGCAGGTTTCCGGGATAAAAGATGGCATTTAGGAGCACCATTCCAGTGTTGGCTGAGATGAGACGGTTGCGCCTATCCTGGAGATATGCAACCCTTTGATCCCTCGGAATGTGGGACACAGTGGAGCTTAGAGGGGTTCAAAGGGAAGACTGGGCCTTTCATGCCTGGGACCAGGACTCCTTGATGGAAAGCCGGTCCTTGGCAGGGAAAGAGGAAGGCAAGAGGCGCTTACTGTTGGTAGTCTTCTTTGCAGCATCTGGAGCTGAAAGAAAGCATTATGCATTACCCTACTCCTGGCCCATCCTCTATTCCCATGGCTATTGGCTGCTGCAGCTTTATGTGTTTGTAGTATTTTTCTCCAGTGTGGGAAGCTTCTGTGAGGGTCTCCTCTATCATGTGTGAATGGAGGCTCCATCCCTCTCTGTCCTCAGGCCAAGGTAAGGAAGACACAGCAATCTGGCACCTAGCTGACCCTCTGCCTACCTCTGCATAACAGGGAAATATTATCTTATAGACTCTAACTTACATGCCCAAAAGACCTGCTGTCTTTGCCTAGCATGTTGTTACTTGTTGTAAAGTATTTTTGTTCTCAGGGTAACACTTACAGGGAAAGACTTGTCTCCAAAGATGTTCTCCAGACTACTTACAGGTTTCTTGCCCAAGCTAAGCTGTAAGGAGGCTCTCTCTTAGCAGATCAGCATCATCCCCTGAGAACCCATTTCCCTTTACCTGATAGAACAATGTGAAGGTCCTGTCCTCTTCTGCCATAAAAACAGCTTCAGACCCAAAGTCAGAGCCAGACTTGCCTCCCAGCTCAGCTAAGCAGCATACCCACCGACTCCCCACCCTTGTGTTTATTGAGCATGATGCCATTACCTTGTACAGTGGCTTGCAGGATCCCAAGGGGCACTTGGTGGAGCTTCAGTCAACATTTCATTCTAAAGGCAACGTTATCCTCTGCTTTAGTCTTGGAGAAACTTCTGGTTGTGAGGGTGGGTGCAGATGCCAACAGTGTGTTAGCAGCTTGAGTTTGTGTGTGGCTCTGTTCTTCCTGAAAGCATGTGTTGGCCCAGAGAGGCAAGCAGTTTTTCCACTGGGAAAACAATGGGCATCTCTTGGGTCTCCACATTGCTTGGAAAAGTATACTAATAATATTATGTCATATTTGAAGAACCGCCACAGCTTTTTTTCAAATATCAGATAAGCTGATACATTAGCATGGCTGATCTAGAAATGGAGGGATGTGGAGAAAAATTCTTGGACTTAGAAGAAGGAAGATAGACTTAAGTTAGAAGAACATTCCAGAAGATTAGAACACACACACACACACACACACACAAGCACACTGACACACAAATACACACATGCACACACCAGCTCAGACTCTGTGTCCTTGTGATGGGCTAACATAATTTGGAGGGGGCACTGTATTTTGTCTATGCAGATGTTTTTACAGAGCCAGAAATGGAGTAGGTTAGGGGGAAAGAAAGAAAGAAAGAAAGAAAGAAAGAAAGAAAGAAAGAAAGAAAGAAAGAGATGTAAAACATAAACAAACAGTCCCTTACCCTGGCATCACTTTTATCAAAAGATAGATGACACTTAGAATGGCATGAGTTACAAGTTCAAGTTTGTTAGGCAGTTTAAACCAACTTTTGTATAATCATGGTGAAATACCAGGATATGTGGAGCCATCTGGAGTGGAGGCTTATCTAAGGCCATAAGTCTGCTTCAAGGCATTCCCTATTGAGGCATCTAGATGTGCCTCATGCATCAATAAGCTCTCTAAAATTGCTTTAGAAGATCTACAACAATTTAACTTTTAAAACTATTTGGATCACCTCACACCAGAAAGGATTCATCACAGTGGAGCAGCCAAGAAAGAAAATGGACCCTGGGCCACTTGGTGACTTTTTGGTGCTTGCAGGGTCACAGACTCCCTCTCACAAACCACGATGGAGGGGCTGGGTGTGGGTGGAGGAAGTGAAACCTAATCCACATAGTTTGCCTCTGGGCTTAACACCACCTCCATTCCAAAACATGGCTTATTTTTTTTCTTGCATAAAAGCACAAAAGTTGGTATCCAGTGTTTTGAGGGAGAAAGTCACCCATGAAGCCCCCACCCCTTACCAAGAAGAACGGCCTTTCCCTTGACTGAGCCAGGCAGTGCAGAGGGGCTCAGGAAAAGAATGTGGGAGGTTAGCTTGAAGGTATCAGATCCATTGGTTCTAGGCCCCAATTGCCACAGATCCTACAGGTCAGACCCTGTGCTCCTGTCTTCCTATTCCTCTGATATCCAGCTTTCTCCTCCATTGAATCTGTTGGTCCCAGTGCAGCCAGAGATAGCAGCCTTATTCTTGCCTTTCTCCCAGTCTATAAAAGAGTCATAGACTGTCCCTTTTTTGGGGTGGTGGGGGTGATATCCTACTCTCAGCCATTTCCTCTCACAGACCCCAGTCTGGACTCAGGCAGAGAGGAAACTGAACAAGAAGTACTCCCACCCTGCTAGGGGGCATGTGTACCTGGCACAACCAAAGAATTGAGGAAACCCTGGTATGATACCCAAATTCCTGCAAAATGCCCCTTCCTGCTCTTATGACTCTGAGGCCTAGGCACTGAAACCCTGGGGATTAAGGATGGTGTTCCTAGAGGCCGGCAAAGAAGACTTTGGGAAACACTGGAGCCAGCAAAAGCGGTTTTACTTGCTGGGTAGCCAGTTTACTTTTTGTCATTGTTGGGTTTTTTTCTTTGTTTTTCAGTAGGGGCATGGCCCAGAGAATCACACTTGTCTGCTGCTTTTGTGTGGCTCCAGTTCTCCACTATGCTTAGACATTTCTAAGACCTTACATTCTAGCTTGCCTGTGTGACCAGTGTGGATCTACTAGTCCACATGGGCATCTGGGGCCCCTACAAGGTGGCAACACAGACGGGCTGAGACTACATATAAGTGGTTGAACTGTGAGATGATGGGATGGTAGCTGCAATGGAGGAATAAAGATGGCAATGACCAGGCTGAGAAGTAGGTTTCTGGAAATGAATTTGTACTCTGAAGAAAGAGGCTGAGCTCCCAGCTGGGAATGTCAGCTCTGGATCAGTCGGAGTTTCAGGACTAAGGCATTGTTCGCTAGAACCTAAGGAAATCTGCCCCTGGGAGGACCATAGTCTCCACTACAACATTATTTTGGGTCTCTTACCAGACTTGCCTTGACCACAGTGGCAGTTACATGGATTTTCTTACAGGAAACCCCAAATACCTAGCTCTAAGTTACCATCTGTTTGTGGGGTTATGTTCCCATTTCCCAGGTGCATTGCTCTGAGGCATGCATATCTCAGACTAGAGGTAAAATATTTAGAGTAGAAGACATCCACCATCAAGTCTTTGACCAGTTTATAAACAGACTATTGCCTGAGTGACAAGCTATCCTATACTGGATTATAGGGCAAGATTCATGCCACCTTCCAAGTATCATGGCCTGTTTGGGATCAGCACCACTAATATATGTGGAAATTGAATGCTGTGAGCACACTTTACTTAACATAGCATAATATCCAAAATTAACCCAGCCATTAAGCAGTCCCTTGCATGTTGAGCTTATGATATGGAGCTTGAAGATTGTCACGGGGCCAGTAAGGTAAATGTTTTCCCACATTCTGTCCCAATACAGTCCAAGTGACCTTTCCAGGCCAAGGCAAACAAAATAAGTAATTTTAGAATAGACTCTCCTAGTACTCTAAAGGACACAAATCTCCATGTTAGTTGTCACATTTTCCTTCCTCTTATTATGCAGCTACCTACTGTGGATGCATTAAAGCACACAAATCTGTTTTACTTAGAGAAGGAATGGGCTAAGTCAGGCAGATGCACCACAGTGCCATTGGAATAAATTCTGCAGAAATGAGATATGAAGTAGGTGGACAGTGTCTCATTGTCCATCAATCTATTGCAACGGCATAATAATGCATCCACTTTCTTGTGCGCACATCTGAAGGTATTGTATACAACTTTGTGGAAGAAGAAGCAAAAACAAAGCAACAATTCAATGATAGAATTATGAGCTTTGCGGAAAGTAAGAATCTAGTGTGGCCATGATTGGTTGGGCTTTATGTAGCATGGGGAATCGTATGAGACTCTGAGAGACTGACATCATTTTTTCACCTGGCAATCCCAGTGAGGATCTTCAGAGGTCATGCATGAGACCAACATATGACAGTGCTTAGAGTCAGGGTGTTAAACACGTGACTATCTTACAGTAAGTACGCTCTGAAACCTTTCATGTTAGCATATGTTGGTGGTGATGCTTGAAATACAGTTATGAATGAGCCTTGAAAGGAAGCTTCCACTTGCTTCTAGAAAAAATATGTACTGTTACAGGTGGCACAGACAACAGTCCATTGAAATGGGAGTTTCTGGTTTCTTTGAAGACACAGTTGGGTCATATGGTGTTTTGAAAAGCTGTGTTGTGAAAGGTTACATGATGTTTTTCGGGAGGAGAGGGCATGTGATTCTCTGCTGGGAGCAGACATTTGAAAGAGTGTGTGATGGTAGGATGGAGTCTAAAAATAATAAGGAACTGTGAGATGAGGCCTTTAGCAATTATATGAAACACTTCTCTGTTCCTTGCTGGTCTTTCTTGGTCTTTGCTTTGCAGAAAGAAACATTCCACTGAACTTCCTGCAGTACTATAGCTGATTCTGGGCTTCCATGGAGAAGTGTTGATTTGACAGAACCTTGAGGTTTCTGCTTGATCATGTCACCTCTTAGGATTTCTGTGTTGATTGGTGTTGGCCATTGGTCTGGACAGCTAGAAACCTGATAATATCGAGTGTAATTGGCCAAAAGAACTATGTGGAAACACGTCCACAACTCATTAGTCCTATTGGTATTCTTTCGCCCCTTCCTCTGGTTGTGGGTCAGAAGTGAAGTTGAAGTGTTTAAGAACCCTAAATAAAGTAGGTTTTGAAAAATCTAAACCTACAGTCCATAGATAGCCTATGCTGAAATTTGAAGTTGGATAACCTCTCTACTAAAATTTATACTCTAGTCTGAGAACATGAAGTCCTCAAATTCACCTACAACAGGAAAATTTTGTAGTTCGTACCTTCTTGCAGTGTAATACTCTGTTGCTGAAATAGTTGAATTTTTTCTATGGTGAAAGCTGCAAACATTTGTTCAAACAGACCCCCCCCACACACACACACACACATGCACACAGTGATAAAGTAGAGGAAAGGAAGGGGCATGTTAACATGATTCAATGAAATGTTCAAATGAAGAACAAAACCCAAGAATAGTTTAAGAAAAAAAATAATAATGGCAAATCCAGCTCTTTCTAGGACACAAAGCTGATCTCCATAATTTAAAAGGGGAAATTTTACAGTTGCCTCCAAGGACAGAAAAATTGAAAAAACGTAATCACCCATTAATGGTTTAAACAAAGCAAAAGAAAATCTCTCTAAGTAGGATTAAAAGGGGAGTTTGCTGACCTAATAAAACCTACAGTGTGTGGAGACTTAACCAGAAGATCCCTTTGAACACCAGGAAGTAGGTATGAGGGCTGTGCCTTCCATGAAGCAAAGCATCCTTTGAGAAACACTAGCAGGAAAAGACAACCAAGGGAACATAAGTATATGAAATAGAAAGAGAAAAACATTGTTTTGCAGTGAGTGAGGAGTGAAAACCCAAGGAAACTTACAGAAAAGGCATTATGTGTGTACGGTCATTGAGTGATTCACCAGCCTGACTCAGGTTTTGGTTTTGAAAAATTAGAAGTTTTTCTAATTGAAAAAAGACTGACCAGGACCAAACCAGAGACAGTTCTTTAGGTAAGGTCCTGGCTATTAATAGCCAAAAGATCATAGAGACAAAAACCACAAAAGTATAATTTGGGGGATCCAAATGATCCTGTCTGGGTGTGTGCAAGGCTTGATTTTGTAAAAGATGTCCAGCAGGTGGCTTTGCCATCCAAGGGAACAGGAGTTTCATTCAAAAACAAGTCTAAGTAATTAGCCTGTTTAATCTTCTGACCCATTACCTTGTGGCAATAGCTAAGGCAATGAAATATTTTGCAACAATCTGTAATTTTTATAGAATAGCCCAACTACACCAAGAAGTGGTCCATCTCAGACCAGATGACAAGTCTAGAACAGTAATATTTCCTCTAATCTTAATGTTCACCATTACAATGGGATCCAAGTCATTAGTTTATTAAGTGATGTAAAACCAATGTGGGAATTTGAACTTTTTACTCTGTATGTGAAAAGAATCCCTCCAAGGTGCAATTGGAACAAATCAGGTCTGAACAAAATGACACCTAGGGAAATAATAATCACAAGAAAGTCAAACTTTAATAGAAAAACTAATTTATTTTCCTTAAGGTAAAACACTGGTAAAAATATACTTACACCGTTTGTTAATATTCACAGTGTTAAAAAAGCCAATATTTGACTCAAATATTTTGCTCACACTTTTGTACAAACATCTCCATATTTTTGAAAATAGATGAAAGGGCTGCTAAAGGGATCAGAGTTGAACCATTGGTTAAAATACCTGCTGTATAATGACAGTGGGTGAAGTTCAGATCTCATCACCCACTGAATAGCCACACTTCTCTAACTCCAGCTCTTATTTTATTCTCCCTACTATTTTCTAGGGAGGAATTACAGACATGTGCTATTGATAGGAATGTTGTACAAAAAGAAATGTATTTTTCTCACTGAGTCCTATTGACAACGCTGAGATTTGATTTATTCTCTCATGCCATGTACTAATCCATGTTGAATTGTGCTGGAAATCAGCTCCAGATGCAGGTTGGGCTCTGAAAAAGGGCAAATGTAAGAACGACAAGGGAAGACAAAATCAGATGTGGGACACCACTCAATTTATATTGATGAGAGAGAGGACAGAGAGCAACCCTTGGTGGCTTTACCTACTCTAACGACTTCTGTCTTTTATAAGCTTTATTGATACACAAAATCATTTCTTTAAAGCCTGTAATCATTGATTACACAGCCTGAATTCTTTTTTGTTACATAAGTATATAGGAACAAGGGGAACAAAGCAAGCAAAAAGCAAATTTCCTGAGAACTAAATATTAACTTTAGGATAAAATCAGTTTTCTTTTGACTTAAAACATTCTTCCTTATGATTGGTATTGTAAAGCCTTGTGGTAATAAAAAGTGTTAAACAAAGTGATTATATTTGATTTTGTTTGAAGTCTGCATATAGTTAATAGATCAAAGATCAATCCCTCCACCTGAAACCCTAAACTGTTTTTTCCTGACTATTAGTTAACCCTTTTATTTCCTTTTTTATATTTAAAATAAAACTATCATTTAAAACATATGTAGCCGTTTAACTTAGAGGTGGCTTGTCCTTCTGTCTTTTCATAACATCATAAAAGTCCTGACCTGTCAAGTTTATTCAGAAGGGTAGGTAGTTCACAGAGCCATCATGCCTGTCTCTGTGACTTTGTCTTGAACTCTTGTATCAATACAATTTCTATCTTTACTGTAGTTTTGTAAAGAATAGGAAAACTATTAGAAATTTAGGATTGGTTCCAATGTCTTCCTTTAAAATCACCACAAACTTTTACTTCAATACAATTTCTATCTTTACTATAATTCTGTAAAAGCACATTAGAATTTTAAAACTGTTTTCTTTTACTTTAAAGCAGGCACCAAGATCTTTTCACAATTTCATGAACAAGATTTTTTTCTAAACTATTTCCTAGTTTACAAAGGTGAGCGTAATTGCCCAGTGATTTTAATTACAGCTTTCTAAGTTTCCCTAAAAATTTCTTCTCTGTTAGTTTATCTAAAATCCTCTAAATCATTTATCAAACTTATTTATTAATAATCTGAGAATGAATCTGAATAAATTCTATAAATTACTCTATTTTCTGCATAGCTATATATTTCCAGTTAATCACCAATGACTTCATTAGTTTTTATTAGTATCAGCTTTTACTAATTTGAATTCTAGCCTTTGGAGAGAGGCCTCTAACACGAACTTCCAGAGTGAAGGCTTTAGCCAAGACTTCCAGGCACTGGAACTTTGTCAAGCAGGCCTTAAGGACACCCAGTGGTTGGGGCACTGGAACTTTATCAAGCAGCACCCTCAGTGTGTATGGTAGAAGCACTCAGTCATCAGGCACTGAAACTTTGTCAAACAGTGCCCCCAGGTTTGTTGGCCTCACTACTTACCAGCACAACTCACCACTGCTCATCTGTCTGTGTGTGCTGATGAAGTCAGCTGTTCAGCATGTGTCCACTGAGTTCAAGGTGTTTGCTGGATCAGTTTGCTAGTGCTATTTTATTATAACAAGTCACTACAGACTTTGAAGTGGCTTAAAATAAGAAAGTAAAAAAGGCCCATTCTCAGTTCCTCAGGCTGTACGTCTGACGTGAGTATGCTGGAAAGGCCTGATACCTATGAAACCCTAACACAGAACCTTCCTTATTTCTGCCTGTTTCTGATGGTAGCCAGCAGTCCTTGGTGTTCTTTGAGTTGTGGCTGCATTGTTCCAAAATTCTGCCCCTGCCTTTCCTGTGGCCGTGCGTTCCAGGGGAAATTATGCCCACCTCTCCAAGTTCCTATGTTGAAGTGCTAATTTGCAGAACCCAGAATATGACTTTGTTGCTAAAGTGCATTGACAAAGCAAGATAAAATGAGAACTGTAATTGCTTTAAATGGTCTGTAATTCTACTCAACTTGCATGTTAAAAAAGAAGAAAATAGAGCCCGGCGTGGTGGCGCACGCCTTTAATCCCAGCACTAGGGAGGCAGAGGCAGGCCGATTGCTGTGAGTTCAAGGCCAGAGTGGTCTACAAAGTGAGTCCAGGATGGCCAAGGCTACACAAAGAAACCCTGTTTCGAAAAACCAAAAAAAAAAAAAAAGAAAAGAACCCACATATGTGTGCAACACACACGCAGAGCACACACAGCACATACATACGCATGCATGCATACACATTACACACTGCACACATATATAAACACACAAACACACACCGCTCACACACACACACACACACACACACACACAAACACCAACTCCACAACCATACACACAGCATGCATGGCCTCACACTACACACTGTACACAGATATGTAACACATACACACACACACCACTCACACACACACACAAACACCACAAACATACACATGCATGCATGCACACACACTACACACTTCATACACATATGTAACATACAGTCATACACATACACACACACATGGGATAAGGGCAGAAAGCAGGATGATGCCATTATTTAGCACAGATTGCCAAAGATGGAGAACCAACAGGAAGGCCTTCCCTCCTCGCGCAAAGGCACCCAGCTCTGCAACACCCCGATTAGAGAATTGTCGACCCACAAACTGTGAGAAATACATTTCTCTTGTTTAAGCCAGTTAGTTTGTCTACAGTCATCATCCCTTTGTTGTCCTGTGAGAAATCAGTTCCCGCAGTTCCCCAGGAGATATGACATCTAAGTGGATGAGGCCTGAAGTGAACTCAGTCTCCTATCTCTCCTCTCTCGCTCTCTCTCTCTCTCTCTCTCTCTTCTCTCCAATCTCTTCTTTCTCTCTCTCTGGTTCCTCTCTCCCTTCCCTCCCTCTCTCTCTCTCTCTCTTTCTCTCTCTCTCTCTCTCTCTCTCTCTCTCTCTCTCTCTCTCTCTCTCACACACACACACACACACACACACACACACACACACACATCTACCTAGCACATATGATGGCCTGGGTTCAGACCCCAGCACTTAAAAAATCCAAGAAAACAAGAAAAACATAAGAAGTAAATATAATTTTAAAAAGTTAATAATAAAGAAATAAATAATCAAACAAAATCCAAGAACACTAATACTCTATATGTAATGTCTCTGCTTTTGCATAGAGCCTGTGTGTCCAAGCCCATATACTTAACCACTGTTAGATTATTTGTAATGCCTAATGCAGTTGCTATATAGCCAGGTTGTATTTATGGACTAGGAAGGCAGTCATAATAAATCTGCATGCATTTAGTACAAGTAAACTATAGGTACAGGTATTTGTGCATCCCAAGTCTTTGATTGTGGTTTTGTGGTGTTGAGTATTAGATTAAGTGCCTCAGATATTCAGGACAACTGCCCAGATGTTATAAAATATTTCTGAGTTGCTGTTGGTTGAGTCCATGTAAGATTAAAAGTTTTTCCCCCAGTACTGGCGTTCAGAAAACAAAAGCTCTATTTAAATTGACCACTTATATTTCTTGTCCTTTTAATATCCTACTTGTGCACTTAAAAACACCATTTGCTGTTTTAATAATATTTTCGTAAAAATTTTTTTAACGTAAAAGATACAGTGTATCTGTCATCTGTTTGGCCCAGTTCTCTTGTTTTTTGTATTCTTAAAATATTTATTGCCATGTCAGTTAGAATTTTCATGGTATTAGGTTGACCAATGTTCTTTAATACTGTGTGTATACTGCCTAAAACTTCTTCTTCAGTTAAGCTTACCACCTTAGAGGCAGAGGCAGGAGGATTGTTGTGAGTTAGAGGTCAGCCTTGTCTACAAAGTGAGTGAAGGACAGCCAGGGCTACAAACAAAAACCCTGTCTCAAAAAAAAGCAAAAGAACAGAAAATAAAGAACACACAAGGTTTAGTTATGAAGCTGAGAGTAGCCTGAAACTTGCAGTCTTCCCTCTCAAACTCCAGAGAGCTGGGTAGATAAGGCTGGGGAGACTGAGGCAGAGGGCGTGGAATGCAGGAGTGAAGCTGTTAAGAATTACATAGTGATTTTCTTAAATACCAACTAAATGAGCACAAACACTCCCAGACTAATATTTTTATCAAATGTTGTAATGAAATCTCTGCATTAACTGATTCCCTTCACTTTATGAAAATCTATTAACAGATTCTGAGACGTCTCTGCAGTTCCCCTGAGTCTTAAAGTAGCTTTAGGTTACGTTAGTGAGAGCGCAGTGGCTGTGTGTGTGTGTGTGTGTGTGTGTGTGTGTGTGTGTGTACACGCATTTTACACACTAAATAAACCATAACAGTGACCCAGAACCCAGTATAACGAAGAGCCCTATGCCTGAGCTCTATCCCCATTTCTCGAAACTTGGCTTACAGTAAATGAAATTAAAATATCTCACTACAGGAAGAACTACAGGATCTCCCCACAGCAGGGAGAGGAGGCCAGTGAGAAAGCTGAGGGCTAAGTGGGAAGGATCTGCAGACAATTCTCTGCATACTTGAAGAAACTTAACATGTTTCAAAGGCTGGAGCGTGATTTGCTGTAGAGTGTAGTGTAGGTGGGGTCTTGGACGCTGCACACCAGAATTGGATGCGGAGCAGAAGGTGGGTGAGACCAGGGAAGGTCCACACTGGGAGTGGCTGCAGAGCAGTGGCTAGGCAGGCCCTGGGGATGCAGAAACTCAGAATTAGCTGTTGTGCGGATAGCAGGACCTATGCAGAGGGCGCTGGCGTTTGCAGAGGCTCAGTGTGGCGTGGCCTAGATGAGCAAGGATGGCAGAAGGAGGCTGAGCGCCCTGCATGCAGGTGCGGGAGCCTGGCGGGTGTAGCCACGGGAGCTGCTGACTATGTAATGGGATGGAGAGCCCGTGGTGGCAGGCCTGGAATGTGTGCAGGAGTTCCTGAGGTTACAATATGCGGGGCGCCCAGGCCTCAGTAAGCAAACACATAGATTGTCTCTGGAGCAGAGGGTGGGCATGGCCATAGAGAAGAGGAGACCGGGATTGTCTACTGAGCAGATGGTGGAGGCGGACACCTGGAATTGTCTCTTGCAAGGAGGGAGGGCGGGGCCTCAGAAGAGGGTTCTCTCTCTAGCTTGTGCAGGGAAGCTGGTGCAGGATCTCCTTGAGCAAGGAAGGCAGAAGAAGGCAGAGATCCGGGCATGGGTGTGCGGGAGTCAGGCGGGCGTAGCCATGGGAGATGCTGACATCATAGTGGGATAAAGAGCCAGTGGTGGCAAGCCAGGCAGGTGAGCGCCAGATCCTGCAGGCTCTGAGGAGAGTGGCTTCCAGGCCTCGATTGGGGGACACCAGAATTGGCTCCAGAGTGGAGGATAGGTGGGTTGTGGGGATGCAGAGACCAGGAATGGCTCTGGAGTCGAGGGTGAGCTGGGACATGTGGAGGCAGACACCGGGAATTGGCTTTTGGGTGAGCTGACTCCAGGAAAAGGAAGCTCTGGGGAAGGCAGGAGGCCAAGCTAACCCTTCTGTCACTGTCAGAAACAATTCAAGAAATTTCGGCAACTAACGTTAGCTGAAATATGGTCTTTGTTGCCTCCCTGTATTTCTCCCAGTGCTCGTGACTGGAATTGTTTAGTGTCTTGTTAAAAATTTGAATTCTGAACTTTGCAGATCAACATCTGTGCAGGTAAATCCCAGCCATCTGAACCTCTGATGGGTCTCTACAACAAATAGTTGTTCAACTGTGTCTTTGTTCCCAAATACCATTGTGACTTTTCCCAACATTTCTAGGGGTGGCTCACAACCATATCTTCAGGGAATCCAATACCACCTTCTGACAGTGCCGCATGCAGAACTGAAGATAGTAGCTAGACCCGGCGGTTCATAGCTGTGAGATCATTACTTGGGAGGCTAACAGCCTGGGCTACAGCATAGAGACCCTGTGCTCAAACATCCGAGAGAAGCCAACAGCAAACAGCAGTAAAGCACAGATGTTCTGGGCCATGTTCCCGCTGTTACACATCTGTACATGCTTGAGGAGTTTGTTGGCTTTTCTGAGCTTCCGCATCAGTAGTGGACGGTGCTGTGAATGTTTGGTGCATGCATTAGGCGATTTGAGTTGATGTCTGTAAGATGCTTGGAAAGGTTCCCACCCACTGCCTCTTTAGCAAGTGTTGGAAGTAAGTAGCGTGGTTGTTGTGCTCAGTGCTCTTGACTATTAACAGTTATTAACTTCTGTGGTGAGTCTTTAAATACCCTGCCTTACTTTTCATTATTTCTGAAATGGCTGGGGGAGAATGGAGACGGGGCTACAGAGTCATTAATATTAGGTCGTTTCCTAATATTAGGAAAGGCTAAGTATTCACTAGTATATTCTAAGAAAAGTATAACTGTTCTCTTTAAATGTTTTTGTCCATACAGGTTATGAGTAAATTGTGGAGGAGTTTTTGATGTTTCAAATTTTGATAACAGTCAAAACAATAATCCTTTGGTATAGATGGCTCAGTACCAGTTGAGTAAGAAGTAGTATGGTGCCTTTTGGTTTTTCTCTTAAGCTAAACTTAGTTTTAAAGTATTTGGGGTGTCAGGCTGACAGTCCATTTATTCCTTGAATGTTGTCTTACCACAGGCCTCACTGTTGAGGTGGGCAAAAGGAATGGATAGTTAAGACTCCAGATTCTTTCCATGGGCTTGCACTCGCCTGACAGTCATGTGAGTGGCTGTATTAGAAGCTACACAAATTTTACTGTTCACACATACCAGCCTTACTGTAGGATGTCTGTCTTGCCCAATAGAGCACCTTTCTTTGTTTGTCCTTTGGTTCCCTAGTGCCTGTCATTTCTTGTGTATCACCAGAATTTCATTATTCTCTAAATTTATTCTCTTATTTCTGAAAGAACACATAATCTTCGATAATATGAATGATTGGCTTCAATTATACTGGAAATAAAAAAATTTAAAATGCTGAGTACTCCATATTAAAAAGAGAAAGGAATACAAAGTCCATCCCTGGTTGTATGTAGTTCAGTGATGGCAGTCCTTAGCATGCCTGAGGCTCTGGATTTGGTTCCAAAACTGTGCAAAGTGCAGAGACTGTTTTGTGAGGCAGGGTTAGGAATGGGTGCCTCTATTTCCATCACTGTGTCACACCCTGGCATTCCAAGTCACAAATTTCTCTTAGATGGTTTGTCTTGCACTATTTTCCATAGGGATATGTAGCTGTCTTTAAAGCTGACTGTAGTTCTTCGTGGATGAAAATATTGGAGGTTTGCTCTCTCTTGTGTTTAGACTCATGCTTAGCCTGCCATCTTCCTTTCAATTTTAGTTTCTTTAGTATAGGACAGGATTTCAGAACATGAAGGAAGGAGTAACAGGATGAGAATTAAGAGTCCTGAGTGTTGAACTCCTCCCAAGAGTCCATGGTTGTTTACTGTGGGGAGCCAAGACCATAGCCGGCAAGCATTGGGGACCTTGGCATAATAGATCGAGTGGACCTGGAGCAGGCTGCCTTGTGAGTTCTTTCCCTCCTTGCCTCAGGATATATTCCAGAAGGCTGCCTTGTGACCTCTTCCCCTACCTCAAGGTACTCTCCAGCTGTTCTCAGTATTCCTGGAATTACAGAGTTCTTCAGAGGAAGATTGAAACAATGTCTATAGATAACATCTTGTGGTTCCAGATGCCTAACAATTCCAACGAGCCCCAGAACCTCAGGGACCCTCGCCCTGCCAAACTTCCTGACTCCCTGATATCTTGCGGAAAACTGCCCACCCAGATCACCCCACTCAGCCTCTTGCTTCAATGGTATATAATTGCCTGAGAAGAAATATAATTAGGTCAGCTTGATCAGACTCCTTGACTTGCTGTCTGTTCTTCATGTCTCTTGTCCCCCATTCTCTCACTAGGGGAATGAGGAACTCAGTTGATTTTCCAAAGGGTCCGGACAGTTTACCATAAACTGGAGCAATGGAGGTAATCTTTAAAACCCTTGTGTACATGCCGTTTCTCTCTTACTCCCCTGGGCTCCCCTGCCATGCCAGGCTGCCTGGGTTCACCCGTGCACACACACCTGCTGCTTTATAATCATCCTGAAGTGACAGATGAGTTCAGTGTGCTGCCTTACACCACAAGTTTAGGCACAAAGGAAGAGGTTGGAGGCAAGACAGTGAGTTTGAGTTTAGCACGGCTACCTTGTAGAATGTGGCTTCATCAGATGGTTGAAAATGTGGAGGCCATCCGTTACTACAATCTGCTCACACACTTGATAAGTATCCACGTGCAGTTTACTTTGCTGAGCACATTGCCAGAAATTTTGTAATTTCCAGAGTAAAACTAGGGATGTTATATTTTTTATTAAGGGACAACACTAGCTAACCCCCAAACCCCCATGCTCCTAAATCTAGTGGGAATCCTGGGATTCACAAATTCAAAATATGGTGTATATGTTGTTGGCTTTATTCCTGATCATAGAAGCTCATATGTGAAATGTCAGGCCCACAGTTTTGAGTTTTGAGTGACATGTAGAGATTGAATAGCCAAGAGTTTTAGTAAGAGAGAAAATGTAGTCTGTGCTATGGGTCGTAGACAGAAAGGATGAAGAGACCTGCAGTAGGATTTTGTGAGGAGCCTAGGATGTTTTCTAGAAGTGGACTGGAGAGATGTCTCAGTGGTCCTGAGATCAATTCCCAGCAAAAACTTGGTTGCTGATATTCGTCCATACTGGATTATGATGCCTTCTTCCACCAGGCAGGTACACAAGCAGACAGGGTGTTCACCCATAAAATAAATAAAAAATTAAGAAAATGAACACAGGAAGAAGTGGCAGAAGATCTCAGGAGTGGGAACATGCTGCGACGGTCCTGGAAGGACAAGTGAAAATTGCTCCTTCTGCCTCCTTTCTAGGTGACCTTTGGTCCACTTGAATCTCCTGAAAGAGCTGAAAGCTGCACTTGTGTCTAGCCCTGGCAACAGGAAGGTAGGTAGGTATCCAAGGAGGATGCAGAAAGAAAGTTCCACATCTTAGAAGTACTTGGTTACTCTGGAGTAAGGAAAGAGGGTGAAGTATCCTGAGTGGTGCCCAGTAGTCTGGTGGTTTGGGTGGGGTGGAGTCCAGAGGAGAGAAGAGAGATTATGACAGACCTTCTGGGAGCTCAGAATGCTTGCCTGGTTGCCTGGTTACCTGGTTGCCTGGTTACCAGGAGGGACCTAGTAGGTGGTTAGGATTTGGGGATCCAAGCCACGGCCTTGTAGTCAAGTGGGTAGATTAGGATGGAATGCTTCTTCTTTTGATATGTCCTTGTTCTCACATTAGGGGCTTGGTTGGCCTGGTTCTGCAACAAGATTATAGATGTATCCAGCCCCTCAGGGGGCCTCTGCTGTGGTTGATCCTCCCTCCAGATTCCAGATGGCAGCGTCCACAGGTATAAAGGCGGGGGAACCTGGAGCCCTCACCAGTGGGCTCACAGCGCCCTACCCTTTTCCCAGCATCCACCATGGTGCTTCCTCCTGCCAGATGAGAAGCCAGTGCAGGGCTCAGGGACCCCCTGATGCAGTTGGTCCTCTCCCTTGTGGTATCTGTCCTGAGCTCTCTGACATGACGATGACTATCACACTGTTGCTGTCCTACCAGACCTGGGGTCAGCCAGGGAAGGCCTTGGGAGCAAGCCCCCTTGACCTTGAAGCTGGGTTGTGCCCTGTCTCCCAGGTATGAGCACACCCAGAAGAAGCCTGGCAGATTTAGTGGTCACCAGAGTAAGTTTGGATATGCACACAGCTCCTGGTTCTGCCAAGGGGCCTGGCTAATATCCTTGTATTCCAGTTCAAGAGTTTGTTTCTGAGGCTCCTTTCTTATGATCTAGATTGGCTGAAGGGATTTGTAGAATTCCTTGAGGGTAGCCTGCAGGCCTAGGGTGCTCCTTTCTACTCAGCCAGCAAGCCCTTCAGGGCTGCCAGGTACCCATAGTGGAGTACACTCAGTGCAGTGTGTCCCAGGAGTGCTTCTGACCTGTGCCCACTCCCCCCCTCGAATCTCCACTCTGCATCCACTTCAACCTCATCCATCATCCTCTTTAACCCCCTACCCCCACTTCTCATAACACTGCCCAAGTTCCCTCCATACCTACAACCAGTCACCCTGCTGACACCTCAGCAAAACCCTGTTAGAGAATCCTTTCAGCCTGCCTAAAGACCCAACTCAGGCCTTTTTGGCCTAAAGGCTTGTTGACCATCTTAGAGTCTGGGGCCAGCCAGCAGGAGTTTATTTGCTTTGGGAAGGGCAGAGTGAGTGTGACCATCACCCTCCATAGTTGGCACCACCCTCCATGGTTGGCATCACCACCAAGAGTAATTGTTTTGGTGATCACTGCTCCAGTTCTCCTGCTTGTCTGTGCATGGAGACAGCAGTTCATAGAGGGAGGTGCTCTGCTCCTGGCAGGACAGGAAGGATGTGGGTCTCCTGTGCCCTTTTTTCACCAGGAGACCTGAGGGAAGAAGCAGGGTCCTCATGACCCATAGCCAAAACTGAATACCACATGGCTTGTCTAGCAGGACCCTGCAAACATAGCTTCCCAGGTCTCTCTAGGCGGCCGTGTTGACCAGTGTGACTGGACGTCTCTACACAGGACCTGTAGCAGGGGCTTCATCTGGGTTTATGTGGAAAACAGGTCTTGTCTGCCTGCGCTTGTTTGTGCCCAAGGCTACCCTGCACCACCATACTTTTGGTTGAGTAGTCCTCCCAGTACCCACAGCTGCCTTATCTCATTTCTAAGCCACACAGACATGGACAGACATATGTGTGCATGCGCGCGCACATGCTCACACACACACACACACACACACACACACACACACACACAGACACACAGGCTACTCAGTTTCTCTGGTCTGTGATCAGGACATCAGGGACAGAGAACCTTCCTTCCAAATGTCTATTTTATTCAGTGATGCCCTTCCCAACTTCCCTTCATACCCTCCTATTCTGCCTGGAGTTCTCTTGGGCTTTCCTTATGTTTCCTTTTCAAAGTAAGCTCTTGCCCCTTCATATTCTCTCTCTCTCTCTCTCTCTCTCTCTCTCTCTCTCTCTCTCTCTCTCTCTCTCTCTCTCTCTCTCTCTCTCTCTCTCTCTCTCTCTCTCTCTCTCTCTCTCTCTCTCTCTCTCTCTCTCTCTCTCTCACCTGTACTCAGAGTGGAGCTCAGGAACCTGATCTGTAAGGAAAAGTGTGATATCCTAGAACCCTTCAAGAGGTCTTTAAGGCAAAATCATGGTCATATGCAACCTTGCTGTGTGCAACTAGTGGGTAGGAGCCCAAGGCAGTGTTCTGATCTGTGGTAAATCTCAAGAGAAGCAGCCAGAGGAGGTTGTGTTCTGAAGGATTTCCCAAAGAGGCCAGGCAGTCAGCTTATCATCCAGGCCAGCTACACTATGAAGCCTCTTCACTGTGATGCTCATCATCCCTGTGGGCAACATACTTCTGGATTCTTTTAACTGACTAGCTCACCTGGCTTACAGGGAGAATAGTTTCACTGGTCGGAAAGTACCATTATCTTGTCCTGCCCTGCCTTGTCCAGGGTTCACATGTGGAAAAATAGAGAAGTCACGGGTGCCACAATGTGTTCTCAAAAAGATTGCAGAATGTGTGTTTGTGTGAGTGTGTGTGTGTGTGTGTGTGTGTGTGTGTGTGTGTGTGTCTTTTGGATGGGAAGATAGGATGTGATAGACCAGAGGCAAGTCCATAGAGGACCCAGTGTGTAGCAATTATTATGGTTTTTAGATCAGAGGTGATCATCAAAAGGACAGGATGGCATGTAGAGGAAGCCCTTTAGGGATTCATAACCCTTTGGCCCTAACACAAGGTCTACAGTTTTCCAGGGTGGCTGCATTGAACTCATGAAGGTCCATGAGACCAGATGAGTGACATGGGACCAGTTGAGTGACAATCACGTGGAAGGTGGCAGGAACCTGCCAGCCTGGCACCTCTGAGAACTCAGAGCAGGCTCAATCCCGTTGTAACTTCCTTTGAAGCATCAGAGTGGATGCATGCAGAAGGCTTCCAAGAGTGAGATAGTTGGTAATCGATGGCAGTGGCAGGGCTGTCTTGAGGATGCTGAGAGAGTGGTCTTCTTCTAGGGCCCATCCATGAAGATCTTGGCTGTGAACAGCTGAGCCATTGTAAAAGCTCTCAGTGCTACTGGAAGGAAAGATTCCTTTTGGAGAATGACAAGCATTTGCCCAGTGATCACATTCTGTATATTACTTGGTCCCACATAGACCTATATACCCTGGATACTGTGGCTTAAACCGTGTAGATCACAGACAGAAAAGGAGAACTGGAAAAAAAAGGAGCTACAAAAAGAGGGGAGCACGAGGATCTGTAGATGATTTGTGTATTTCATTGTTAATGTTTTTGTATATAGCCTATAGACCAGACACATTTTCTCTAGGGAGAAATAGTTGTCTGTGCCATGATTCTGGGCCCTAAAGAGAAAGGATGATAGTGCCTGATGTAGTTATTTGGAGTAGAGTGCACACGTTTCTTCCCATCACTAGGGAAACAGAGGCAGATGAATCTTTGAGAGTTTGAGGCCATGCTGGTCTCCAAAGAGAGTCCAGGACAGCCAATCCTGTTACACAGAGAAACCCTGTTATTCAAGAGAAAAAAAAGAGAGAAACAAAACACACAAAAATGTAAACATATGAAAAATTATTAGCATGGCTTAAAAGAAACTGACAACAATATAAATACTTTAAGTTTAGGCTTATCTACTCATTTCTAAGTAGGGGACCATGTTAGAATGCATTTTCTATAACATAAGATACTTTTAAGGTTTAATTCATATAAATGTTAAATTGTGTATATTAAATATTATGTTAAAATTTCAAAGTACTTTTTGAATATGTATATAATTGTACATTTGCTTATGTTTAGGTTTAAAGCATTGAGAAATAGTTCATTTTAAATTATTTCAGCACAAGTTACCCAAACATGCCATTACACTAATCAGAATGCCAGCCAATTAAGGATATGTGATGGTGGAAGCCGCTGAATTTTTTTGATGAATATACTACATGTGTGTTTTTAATAAGTTAAGCTTTCAAAGTTGCCGTTTTAATGCAGAAAAGGCAAACTTTTTACTTTTTCAAAAAAAAAACAGATATGTTTTGAAATATGGAGCCTTTTGTTTTTGAGCAACTACTGAAAAGAAATAAAAAAGTGTCGATTTTACTTCTGTCCAGAAGTATACCGATAGTGCAGAATGAATTTTTTTGGTGTGTGTGTCTTGTATATATGTGTGAACACCATGTGTGTGGTGTGTGTAAGTGTAATCAATATTTTTCGTTTTATTTTTACATATAAGGCTAGATATCTTGACAAGTAGTTTAAGTATGATAGCAAGGGAACCCCAGGGATCTTACTATTTTCCCCAGCATGTGGTTTGCATATTATTTTTTTTATATGAATCTAGGAATGAAACTCAGGTTGTAAGGCTTATAAACTATGCATGTTACTACCCAAATTCTAGAATGGATAATTTTTAAAAAAACACTTTGTCCAATATTATGTATAACAATTCTTTTTTTCTTCTTCTTGTTCTCTGAGAAAAGATTTCTCTGTAGCTCTGGTTTTCCTAAAACATACCTTGTTGGCCAGGCTGGCCTCCAGCTCTGCTTCCCAAGTGCTGGGATTAAAGGGATGTGCCACCAGTGTTATTTGCAATTGTCCTTTATCAAGACTTTCAAATGAGTATACTCTTGGTGTCTTTTAATGACTCCGTGTTAATACATATGATTTTTTAAAAAAAATTTCATTCATTTATCTTTTTATTTTGGTTTTTAGAGACAGTCTTTCTCGTTGTAGCCTTGGCTGTCCTGGACCCACTTTGTAGACCAGGATGGCCTAGAACTCACATTAATCTCCCTGTCTCTCCCTCCCTTAGTGCTGAGATTAGAGGTTTGCACCACTGCGCCTGGCCTTATTTTTATTTGAATTACATGTATGCATGTATGGCTGTATAGGGGTATATGCATATGATGGCAGGTGTTCATGGAGGACAGAGGAGGGTGTAGCTCTCGAGCTGGAGTTACAAGTGTTGGTGAATCACTGGGGTGATTGAGATTTGAACATGTGCCTTTGCAAAAATAATACACTCATTTCCTAACTGATGAGCTATTTCTTCAGTCACTGTAGGCAGATCTTTTTTTTTTCTTTTTCCATATTGTTTTTTATTTATTACAAAGAGAAGGTTCATACAGGACTCTTGACTGATCCACATACGTTACTAATAATTAATAGCTCTAGGGTTGTCATTGTTATCCATACTTTATTAGGGAGGTTCATAGTCATATCCATCCTATTGACCCTCATTAAACCCTGTAGATTACAAGACAAAACCAAAATCAATCACAACAGGAAAGGAAGCGTGAAAAAGACATGTGTTAGATGGTCAGATTGTAGGCAGATCTTAATTCAGAAGATGTCACATAGTTAGATACAGGGTATAATGTAGAATCTTGTAACATGAAAAAAAAATATATGATAGTTAGTAATGATCATGTTCAGTTCATAAGAGCTTTACCTTATTTTGCAGTTCATGTGAAGTAGAGACACGTTTTTCTTACGATTTATTTATTTTATGTACATGTGTGTTCTATCTGCCTGTACACCTGCAGTCCAGAAGAGGGCATCAGATCCCAATATAGATGATTGTGAGCCACCCAGTGGTTGCTGAGAATTGAACTCAGGACTTCTGGAAGAGCAATCAGTGCTCTTCACCATTTAGCCATCTTTCCAGATTGAGATGGATTTTAAAAAGTAGACCTTTGTGTTTAAAGAACATCATATATGTTGTATATATTATGTTTTGAGACATTTTCCATTGTTCCAGTTATTTGACTTGATATGTTTTAATGCAGTTTTTTTCTTTCTGAGTTCTGTTCATTTTAATTTTATAGTAATGATGTTTTCTTTCAAACAGCATGATATTCTTCATGGCTTAGAAACCATGCCAGGTTGTAATCATGTGTATTATATAGTCACTTATGTAGCTATAGAAATGTTTTTATTTAGTTTATTCTTTTGTTTATTTTACTTTTTCTTAGGCCTTGATGTTAAAAGTGAAGCATGCCAACATTTTTTTCAAGATGTTTTAGTTGTCTTTTACCATAATCCTTATGGATGATGTGATGAGTAGATGGACGTTTGAAATTCATGTGAGTTTTATATATGAAGGGAACTCAAGTTTTATGTCGTGATACCTGAGTCTACTGCTAATAATATTTTGATTATTGATAGGCATAATGCAATCAGGAAGGACAAGATCCTTTTGGGGAGAACTTGCTTGGATTTTTAAATATAAGACCTGGGTTTTAAAAACTTGCCCGCTGCAATTCTAAGTGTCTTCTATTTACTCAGTTTCTGATGGTATTGATTCTAAGAGTTAGCCACTTTTGGGTTTATCTTTAAAACATACATATGCAGAATAGGAAATAGTATCTTAGTATAACTGTAACACTAAATGATAAAACAGCATAACAATTTTAATATGGAAATAAATAAAGAAACTTAGGTTTTCCTTGACCCTAAGAGATAAAAGGCTGACTTCCCCTAAGAAATGTAAATTACAGATCAGTACTCACACATTTTGAAAATTCAAATTTTAGTTTTGACAATGATGGAGTCAAACAGAATTTTTTGTTCTCAACTGGCAAAAGTAAATATAAACACTCATGGAATAAAATAATTTCGATTACTGTTGATCCATTCTAAAATTTAACTTTTCTTTGAATGACAATATAGATGTCTATTTAATAAATTATTGAATGACAAGGCAGTTACTTATAATAATGTTAACCAGAAATTGAGAAATGTTACGGGTGGAATTTAACTTAAATATTTCCAAAAATAACCAGGATATGCATATGCACATTTACTTGTATATATTTAAGTGTGTGTATACATATATATATACACACATATATATACATATATTTATATGTGTGTACTGCACATGTAAGTGTATATATGTGCATGCTTACCTGTGTATATGTGTATGTGCATGTATGCATATATATTTCTGCATTTTTGCCACTAATTTACCAAAACCTATGAATATGCTTTCAGTAGATTTTCAGTTAATACATTTGTTGGTTCACTAACATTAAACTCATGGTAATACCATCCTGAAGAAAGTGTATAACATACTGATTGATTCATTCATTCATTTATTCATTCATTGAGAGGTAGATTGGTAGACTTGACAACACTTTCTCTCAGGCAACATGATGCTTGGTATTTACTAACACAGTTATTCCGTTGACAATAGACAATATAAACTACTATAGACCAAATGTTGTGTTCATAGTGTTTTAAGTGTAAATGTATATTCTTAAAACAGCAAAAAACATTTATAGAAGCTGCAAATACACATTTAAATTCCTTTTTTTGATAGGTGGTAGTGGTCCATGCGACTACTTCCTTAAGAAGCAGAAACGAGCAAATCTTTTGAGTTTGAAGCTAGCCTGGTCTAGAAAGCGAGTTCCAGTACAGCTAGGGCTATACAGAGAAAGCTTGTCTCCAAAAACCAAAGGAAAAAAGAAAAAAAAAAAAGAAACTTCCTTTTTTCATTTCATGAAACACATACACTTAGGCAATTATTTTAATTTGATTCCCTAAGAGTAAATTTTCTAAAATTCCCTAAAAGTAAGTTTTCTTTAACATAAGCAATGATAGCCATAAACATCCAACCTTTAGAACTGTTTTTATACTTTGCCAAAGGGTCTAGTATATTATTTTAATTTTCATACAAGTCTAGTGTTTTTTTAAAACTGATCCCGTGATCATTAAAGAATATATAGATAATTGTATAACTATTTCTGCAGTTTCCCATCTTGATAGAGTTTATGATCTTTTTATAGGGATGGAGACTGCTGATTCCTATAATTTTGTTTGGTGTTTTCCTGGTTATTAAGAGTATTGCTTGTTACTCTTTCCTCCTTCATTTTTATTTATGAATCCTTAGGTTTCTTTTGTGATTGAGATTTTTCCCCTCTTCTACTGTCTTTCTTCTTGATGGTGGTAAATTGTGTTTTTTCATGCTTTTCTCTAATATTTTTTCTAACAGTAGTATTGATGTATATAAAGTATTTTTACTTAGGAGTTATTTATTTTCAGGACATGTAATATATTATTTCCTTGTATTCATAGCTTTAAGGTTTCTGTTGAGTTCTTCTTTTATCCTGATTGTTTTGCCTCTATAGGTGTTTTAATATCTTTTCTTTGTTTTTAAAGTTATTTTCATAGAGTGTTTGTGTGTGTGTGATTGTGTGTGAACATACATGCCACTATACACACACACACACACACACACACACACACACACACACACACACACACATATATATATATATATATATATATATATATATATATATATATATATATATATATTTCATAGTACAGCTTGTAGGAGTAGGTTCTCTTTTTCTATGATACAAGTCTCAAGGATTGAACTCAGGTTTTCACGTATGGGTGCAAGTAACTCACCTAGTCTACTTACTATCCATTTCATATTTCCTTTAGTTATACTATGGTTTTGTTTTGTTTTGGTTTTGTGTTCTTGTTATTTAAACTTTGATGTGTTGGGTTTCTCTTTTAAGTAAAGTATATTTAGAAATGTAAATGCATTTTGTACTTTGATTATTATTTCTTCTTGTGGTATGGAAAGTTTAAAAGCTGATTTCCCTGTGCCCATAATTCTAATCCTTTGGTTTTTTAATCTGAGCTTCCTTAATTTCACTCATTCTTGGGTTTGATCTCTATTACATATACAAGAATTTTTTTTTGAAAGTTGTAGTAATGTTTCTTTATCATTTTTATTGGTAGTTAAGTTGTTTCCTTAAGCTTGTTTTTTATCCTAGATGCGGTTTTTCTTGCTCAATATAGTCTATGAATTTTTTTATCCTAGATATTGTTTTTTCTGCTTAATATTATCTATTTGTGATGCTTTCTACTTTACTGTTTCTCTGTCTTGGTCTGTCTGTCTGTCTGTCTGTCTCTCTCTCTCTCTCTCTCTCTCTCTCTCTATCTCTCTCTGTACAAAATGTACACAGTGTATCCAGCATTTTTTACAATCATCTTTGAAATTTGCTCATATTTGCAAAGTAGACTTTGAGATCCTAGGCCTGCATTACAACCAGTTCATTTTCTTTATTTTCTGTCTGTAATTCTGGAGTTAAAATCATTTGGATGTGCTAGGCTTCATGTGCATATTATAATTTTTATTTCTCAAGGTTTTTTTGGAGGATTCTCCTAATAATTGGAAGGAAAATATCAGATTTTAACAAAATAAATTAAAGGGCTCACTTAGAAAATATTGAATGATATAAGAATAAGAAAATAATAAGGAATTCTGTCTCTGACTAGGGAAAACAGCTAAAATAGACTTCTGCTTCTGTATAATTGCATGTCTCTTTTTCCTAAAGATAAAATGTTCTAACTAGAAACCTGCAATTTGAGCTTCTTAAAACTCCAGGAAAAATTATTTGGGGGCAGAAATGAAAAGGTCATTTTGACATGGCCACATAGGCAAGATTTTGAGTGACTAAGTCTATTTAAGCTATGAGATACGTTTGATTAGAGTTGTGCTTTTTAAATTAAAAGCTAGAGGCTACAGCTTAATGTTAATTAAAGAAAATTTTCTTTCATCTCCTAGTATGAAGAATTTCTTCTTGGAGAAATATGAGCCTCTTCACAATATTACAGTTCCCCTGAGATTTCAATCCCGTTGTCACTTAGGTAGAAAAAGCCAAACTACTATAACAGCAGAAACCACAAATTAAATAAGATTTTTATAACTATAAAGCAAAAGAAGGTATTAGGATGCGTAGAAGTTGCTGTAGATGTAGAAACTTCAATGTATGTAGAAATGGGGCAAGCAAATTATGAAAAAAGAAAGCAACTAAGACAATATTTTTTGAAGAGCATGTTTTATTTTGATATTTTTTGGTCTTTCTTCCTGTCTGTCTGTCTGTCTGTCTTTCATTCTAAACATCTGAATATGGCCTTCTGCCACCTGAATTTGGTTTTTTTGCATCTTCTCATTCCTGGCTACTAAAAGTAAACATGGTGGTTTTCCATGAATGGGTTGTGGTCTGCCACTCCCAGTCTCCTTGACTTGTTTTTTGTGCGCAACAATATTCAATTAAGGGGCCATGGAGAGATATCTCTGATGTTAAGGGCACTGTCTGCTGTTCTAGAAGTCATGAGGTGAATTCTCGGCAACAACATGGTGGCTCACAACTACCTATAATATGATCTGATGCCCTCTTCTTGCATGCAAATAGAATACTCATATATAAAGTAAATAAATAATCCTTTAAAAACCAATATTCACTTTGGAGAATGTGAATAAACATATACTTACCCATATAGAACCAAAACCAGACCAAAATAAGTCCTTTTGTTCTGGGAATGAGTTTTACTAGGATTAAGTAAAGGAGTATGTGTGAAGATTTACTTAAAGCAGGAGAAAAGAGAAAAGCGTGCTGTTTCAGCAATGACTACGCAAGATGGGTAACATCTCACAAGCTTTAGAAATATGAAGTGTACTTCACAGGCTTACAGGTAGCTTAATAGGAAAGTGACCCGTTAAAAGACTCATTTATTTATAATTTGTACAATATTCTGCCTGCATGTGAGACAGTAGGCCAGGACATCTTATCACATTATAGATGGGTTTCAGCCACCATGTGGTTTTTCAGAATTGAACTCGGGACCTTTGGAAGAACAGCCAGTGTTCTTAACCTCTGAGACATCTCTCCAGCCTGAAAATAACCCTTTTAAATATCTGTAGTTCAGATTGTCAGAGCCTCTTCCAGGCACTCAGGTAGTCCAAGAATCTCCTCTTTGACCAATCTGCATTAATGCAGTGATAGGTTAATGTGTTTGGTCAGTTTCAAGGATTTCCTTGCAGACTTTAGTTTTTTAGTGCCTGAACTGAAGAAGTTCACCTGTAGAAATCCTATTGTTTCATATACTCCTACTTTAACATACTGTGTTTTAAGGAACTTCCCTCTAATGCAAGTTTTAATTGTTATTTGCAAAACAATTTGTTGTTGTTCTGTTTTCTAGGTCCCCTAAATGTGAGTTTTAGACTCATGAGAAGTGTGCTATTTTCCTGTGGACAAGCTGGCCTGCCTCTGTATTTCTTATACCCCATTCATTTTATTTTCTCAGTCATCATAATTCTCATTTTAAAAATTTGACTTTGTTTCTAGAGAGAGAGAAAAGGAAAGCACAAATTAAATATAATTGTGAAAAATGCCATTAAACATGATGGCTTAATGCACAACAATATATATAGTATGTATATTTTAAAAAATTTTAGGCAAGCTATACAAATGCAAGTAACAAACAACACGAAAATCTCCTTGAACTAATACGTTGTATTACCGAAGTTGGTGACGATGTTATAATGGCACACAAAGTCTTATATCTTTTTTGGAGTCTAGCCCATAGTGGTCTGTATGTAGATATCATGGATATGGCTCTCAGTGCCCATATAAAAATGCTGGATTATATTTGTTCCCAGGTAAGACAGTGCTTTTTACATTTTTTTTTGTTCTTTTTTTTCTGTTAATTATAATTAGTAGTAGGACAGTTGCATTTTATTCAACCATATTGTTTTCAAAGAAAGTGTAAAGAGTTGCTGAATTTTGTCATAGAGTCACAATTTAGCAAAATCAGTTAAAGTATTTACTGGGGATGATATTCTGTTTTGAAAATGTACATTAAGAAGGATTAGGAAGAAGTTCTTCTGGCTTCCCTCAGTTGAATTTAAACAGGTCAAGAAAAATCAAGCAGGGGTGTTCAGAGTTGTTGTGCAAGTCTGATGACTTCAGCTTAATTGCTAGATCCTCCATAAAAGTAGAAGACAACAGACTTCATTAAGTTCTTTTCTGACCACTACATTTTACATTGCTGCTTATTAAACCTAAAAATATACAATTTTAATTAAAAGATTCAGACTTGTGAAAAGTATACTTGATGTTTAAAAATATTTGTTAATCTTACTTTTTCCATAAAAATATCCTCTAAAATATTTTGTTATTGATCATATATTAAAGAATAAATTCAGAGAATATACTCATGCTTTAAATACTTTTTAAAAGGAGCGTCATCCATAGTGTAGCCTAGTAAATCTTAGTTATTCATATAATTGAGGGTTTGTTTCAGTTTTCAAGAAGATACAAATAAAAATTTGTCTTAACTGTTTTCAGCTACAGATAAGGAAAAACTAAGATCTTTGGGTCATGAGGTATGGAAAGAAAATTAAATTCAGTCCAGTTACTTAGTCAAATGACAGTATTTAATGTATTTGATAATAATTACCCAAATGTTAGAGTGGTTAGTATGCATCTTCAATAGAAGTGATATTTCGTTAACTAGAAAAGTGTTACAAGAAATCAAAATATTGTATTTTCATAAATGCTTATCTAGCACTTGTTTATTCATATTTCTGCTTGGGATACTGTCATGGATATGGGTACATTATTGATATTAATTTCATTACTGTAGTAAAAGTGTCCTTTTCAACATTAACTTTCATTTCTTCTTAATTAAAAAAAAAAAACTTGAGTAGTCATAGGCTTCCTACTGAAGCCATGGAAAAGCAGTGGCAAATTTAGTAGTCATACACTGCAGATATTTTGTGCTTAAAATATTCATTATGAAGTTGTTGAGATATATTAGTGTACATACACAGACACACACCAACCCCCACACCTACCCTATTCCGTACAGTTTATTGTTCTGCATATCTTCTCCAAAATAAGACTATTTTACTGAAACCTATATTTCTGATTACTAACAAAGTACTATACACCATTTAGAAAATAAACCATAGTAGAGTGTTTCATGTGAAGTCTTGATTACAGCATTGCTGATTTTCCTAAGGAGTAAAACTTAGCCTTGTCTTCTGTGTATTTTATCGATCTGTTCCTATTTTACTGATTTTTCTTATTTTCAAATTATTAAACTGTTATTTCTTGAAGAAATAAATATTCAGTGTTCTTTATTCTAATTAATAACAATGTGCTAACATCTGTGTAGTAATAAATGAGATTTTTTTCATTTCTAATAAATTTTATAATGTAATAGAATCAGTACTCAAAGAGCATACTTAGACATACATTTTAAAAATCACAGTATGTATGCATGTTCATGTGCATGGAAAATATATGCTATAAGTATATTAGAATCCATATAACATTGAGTTTGTTATAATAATTATATTCCATTACATTTTGTTTGATTAAATTCAATTATACAAAAATTAATTGTTTAAGTGCCTTTTCCATTTTTGAAATATTCAAAAATTTGAAATACGGAGTTGTGCTTCAGTATATTGTCATACTAAATATTGAATGCAATATCATCTTGGGCTAAACAACATAAGTTTTATGTATATGTAAGGATCATAATACACAAAAAATATATTGGAGAGAGCACTACATAGTACTTCAAACTAATAATCAACGGGTTATCCCTGCATTGAAACAAATAAATGATAATTGTAGTTTTTTTGATTAAACACTTCAAAATTTAAGGTAAGGCATTAAATACAGGTTTACTTGGTTTTATTCATAGTTGTGTTGAAATTAGACTATGAATATTAGCAAACTCTAAGGAAAGGAAAATTGCAAGGATAAAGAAGTTATTTTTGTTTTTTGGCTTGTGTTTTTGTTTTGTTTTGTTTTGTGTTCACCACTATCTGTCCTGATAATCACTATGTAGACCAGACTGCATTTTTCCTATTCAGTGCTGGGATTAAAGGCAAGCACCACCATGCCTGGCCTTGTCAGTTTTCTTTATTTTGTTTTTTAATTGTTCTTTTGTTTGTTTGTTTGTTTGGAAGTTAAAATCCTTGGTTGTTTCAATTCCTTTATATTTTATCAAATAGATGTGTTGAGGAAGATATAATTGACTATAACAAATCAATTAAAAATTGACTGTCTCCTATAATCATGAGTGCTAATTTAAAATTACATCACATTCAGTAGCTTCCCTAGAATTAATCATTGTTTTTATCCACTTCCATTTTATTTTACCTTATTTAAGGTTTAAAGTTTATTTACAATTCAGTCACAAAATAGTATTTTCTAGTCTTTACATTTAAATTTGTGTAATTGAAGAAATGTTCAACTCTCTTGTATTTTGTTTTTCTAGACAGGGTTTTCTGTAGCCTTGGCTGTCCTGAATTCTCTTTGTAGCCCAGGCGGGCCTTGAATTCACCAAGATCAGCCTGCCTCTGCCTCCTGAGTTCAGGGATTACAGGCATGTGCCACTATGCCTGACCATTCTTATTTGATTTAAAAATTAGAGTGCAGAATTCCAGTTTCCTGTTATATAAATATATAATCATTTGTTTATTTTCTTCAAAAGAGGAGTACTGTGAATAAGAGCCATGGCTGTCCTGTCCTGGAACTTATTTTGTAGACCACATGTGCACAACCATAACTGGTCTTTCTTTGAACTTTTAGAGTTAAATTTCCTGCTATGTTTTCCTTTCAAACACTGGCATTAAATGTGTGTACCTGAATGAGATGATGGTGACCTTAAAGTGGGTTATCTTCATCTCTCAGCCTCCTTAGCAAATCATAAATTTTGAGTGTTCTACCATAACCAACTAGTTAGATTTTCTAGCAATTTAATTATTTGGTTTAATGGTAATGCATGCCAACCAAAGGACTATATCTTCTAATGTCCTTGTAGTACATTTCGAAGGAAGTATGCTTTGGTTGAAAATGTGTGTTGTCACCAAAACATTTGCAGTGCAATCATGATTTCTAAGTAAGGTGAGATGTGCTTAGGTAAATAAAATCTATTTTAGAAAAGACCTTTCTTCTGTCATAAGTACTTTATTGTGCATAACATACTTTGGTAACTGGAACACTTTATCTACATCTAGCCTGGTATGATTGTGACTTAGAATATAATATCTGTATAATTAGGAATTTAAGGTGTTTATATCCTTTGATTTTTTTAAAAGATGAATTAACTATTTTTCTATTACTATGATAAAGTACAAATTATTGAATTTCATGGAGATAAAAAATGGAGAAAATAAATATTATTAATTGGAATTATAGTTTAATTACATATGACCCATTTTGTCCTTTATAAAGTACTGAATTTTTCATTCTAAAGGTGGTAATTTCCATAGCATTGCAAGATTGGTACAGATACAACTCAGTAATGAGAATACTAATCATACATATCCTCACTGACATATGATGGATAAGTATGAGCGTAAGTCATCTTAACTATTTTTTGAATTAGTTTATTTGTTTCCAAAAAGTTAATCTTTAAGATTTCTCTACATGTTTTTGTACCAGTCCTTTTAATAAAATAAATCTTTTGCAAATATTTTCTTCCAGTCTGTGGCTCATCTGTATCTTGACATTGTCTTTCACAAAGCTGAAGCTTTAAAACAATGGAAGTTCATCTCTTCAACTCCTTCTTCATTCAGTTATTCATTGACATTGTTCTTCATTCAGTTATTCATTGACATTGTTTATATGATATGATTTCTATACATGAAGATATTTCAGTTTTCCTTTAAGTTATTTTTTGTAGGTGATTTATGTTTTCTGTTCCTTTAGAGTCAGGGATTAAACTTCACAGGACTTCAATCCTGTTAAACTTATCAAGGCTTCTTTATTGTCCTACTGGATTATATATCCTGGGAAATCTTCTTGTGAACTTGAGAAAACTGTAAATACTTAGTAGAAATACTTAAAATCGTTTATAGATCCATGTTATATCTAGCATGTTTAAAGGGTTGTTATTGTCTTACATTTCTTTTTCATTTTTCTATCTGGTCGTTTTAAATGTCAGTGATGTTTCTATGTAGCTTTCATTCATTTGTTTATTCCTAAGTTGTTGTCTTGTTTTTGTTTCAGTGCTATGTGGTCAATGTTATGTTTGTAATTGGTAATGTCTTTTTGATAGATTTTGTAGGTTATTATTATAAAATTTCTTGTCTCAGTCACAATTTCATCTCTTTTGTTTGCTTTTTGAGAACAATTTACTTTTTATTTTATTTTCTCTGATATGTATATGTGTTTTGTATGTCTGAATTTATGGTTTTCAAGTCTGAGTGCTGGATAGCAGGCATTGTGAGCTGGTTTGTCCAGTTGCTATGCTATGCCCAGAAGTTTTCTTGTAGTCACCATCTGCCTCTGGATGTTACACTCCTTCCATCCCCTCTTCTGCATTGATTTGGGTTCCGGAGCTTTGGAAGGAGAGAGCGTGGTATGTACGTTCCACTTATGGTTCAGCATTGTGCAGTCTCTTGTTTCCTGCACCTTGGTCAATTGTCGTTCTTTGTTTTTATGATACTCTATTATAAGCTTCTTAGAAGAGGGCTGAAAGATGCATTGATTTACAGGAGTATCAATTTGTCATTAGGAGTTGGCTTAATACTATGTGTATTTAGCAAATTGATAGTGCCGGGTTCTGTCCTAAGGCTTAGAATCTGTGTAGTCTTATGAATGTTATTGAAGCAACAATGATGCCCAGGTATGGGTTTCATCTTGCTGAGTAGAACTTTAATCCAAACAGATAATTGTGGGTTTCTCCCATGATGTTTATGCACTAATACAGTAGTGGGTATAGTATGACAGGATAGTCACATATAACTAACAATTACTTTCCCCTTCTGGTAGTGTGTCTAGCACCTTTCAGTACCGTGAAAACTAGCCAGTAGGAATGACGCTTCTAGGTCTGTACAAGCTTGATTTCTCCATGATCTATGACTCAAGAATGAATCATAATCACCAATATGATCCTGTTATCAAGTTCTATAGAGCAGGCAAGAGGAAGATTAATGTCTTATAATGTTTAGGTATCTACAGAACCTCCCAATGAAAGTCTCTTCCCATGGCCTTTGTGCTAGTTTGAGTAACAGTGGCTCTCACATGCTCATATATATGAATGTTTAGCCATTAGGGCTTAGCACTATTTGAGAAGGGTTAGCTGTGATGTTCAAAAATCTAAACCTAATTCACTCTCCTTCTGCTGTTAGATATAGGACTTTCAACTAATTTCCCAGTACCATTTTTGGTTGTATGCCATCTTTCTCCCTGGCATGAGGGTAAGGGACTAAATCTCTGAAAGTGCAAGCAAACTAATTTAAATGCTTTCTTTCATAAAAGTTGTCATGGTCATGGTGTTTCTCCACTGCAGTAGCATAGAGACTAAGACAGAATCATTATCAGCGAGTGGGGCATTGCTGTGACAGGCCGGACCATGCTGCTTATTGGTGGAATGTGGAATTTTGGGATTTTGTATTAGGAAAGCAGTTGAATGTTGTATGCTGAGCCTGATGGACCATCTTAAGAGGAGAATGGAAGACACTGCTGAGGATGATTTGAGGTGTCGGGGTCCAGTTCAGGAAATCTCAGAGGGGAAGAATATTACTAGGTGGCCTAGAGACTGTTCTTGTCATATTTTGGTAAAGAACGTGGCCACTTTCTGCCTTTGTCCTAAGATTTTGCTGAGGATAATTTGAAGAGTTTTGGATTAATGGCATTGGCAGTGGAGATTTCAATATAATATCATGTTGACTTTGTCATTTGGTTATTAGTTGTCATTGTTATGCAGATCTATAATGAAAAGGAGCAAGCTAGACAAGGAGAAATAGAAAGTGTAGAGTTTGAGGAGAAAAGGAAGTATAGTGGAGTTATGTCCAGTGCACAAAGAGATAAAAAGTTTGAAGAAAAGTCTGATGCTAAGGGGAATAAAGGTAGTAGTGAGATCAGGACAGTACCCCATACTACTAAGTTTCAAACTTATGAAAAGTAATTAAAGTAAAGCATAAGAAGTGAAGAAAATCATCAACAGAAATATGTTGAAGATATAATTGGAGGAGGGGAACCAAGTTCCACCATAAGAAGCAGAACTTAAAAGCCACATGATTTTGGCTTTAGAGTCAAGGATAGAAGAAAGGGGTTGTGGAATCATCCCTCATGACTAAGGAAACCATAGAAAGCCAGTCATGTGTCAGGCATGTACTTGTATTGAAGTCCAGAGAGCAACTGTGTGAAGCTGTGACAGTGATGCCTGGATTGTGTTGAAGACCACAAAATGTTATAGATGGCAGAACCGTGGATTTCTTGGTGAGGAGAACTACTAACAGGGGGTGGAACCAGCCCAGGAAAAAGAAGCGTGTTTCAGTCAACAAAGCTGAAAAGAGTTGCAGGTCAGAAGAATGTTTTGACTTCAGTCATGAAGATGCCAAATTTGGAGTTTGCCCTGTTGGTTTTCAGTCCTGCTTTGGTCCACTATTGCTTCACTAAGCTTCCCTTTTCCTCTTATGGAATGGTAATGTATATTCTTTTCCATTGTACATTGGAAGTATGTGACCTGCTTTATTTTGATTTCATGAGGGTTTATGATTAAGAGAATGCTATGAGTCTCAGAGATTTTGAGCTTTGTACTTTTAAACAATGTTTAGTTTGTGATGGACTATGGGAAGTTTTGAAGTTGTCCTGAATGTGCTTGTTATGATACAGCTATAAGTCAATGGGGGTCAGGGCATAGAATGTGGTGGTCTGGATAGTAATGGCCCCCGTAGGCTCATATATTTGAATGCTTCATCATAGGCAGTGGCGTTACTTGAGAAAAATGATCAAGAAGTGTGGCTTTGTTGGAGTTGGTGTGGGCTTGTTGGAGGAAGTGTGTCACTGCGGGTGGAATTTGTGATTCTAAAAGTCCAAGCCAGGCCCAGTGTTGTTTTCTCTTCCTGCTGCCTGTGGATTTACATTTAGAACTCTCAACTACTTCTCCAGCAACATGTCTGTCTGTGTGCTGCCATTGCTCTCTGCCATGATGATAATAGACTAGTAAAACTCTGAAATTATAAGCAATTCTAAATAAATGCTTTCTTTTATAAAAGTTATTATGGTCATGGGATCTCTTCATAGCAATAGAACATAGACTAAAACAGTCCCTTAGCAGTTTTCTTCTCTTTTTTAAAGATTTATTTTATATAGTGTCTGCCTGCAGCTACACCTGCATGCCAGAAGATGGCACCATAACTAAATCTAGATGGTTTTGAGTCACCATGTGAGAGCTGGGAATTGAACACAGGTCCTCTGGAAGAGCAGCCAGTGCTCTTAACCTCTGAGCCATCTCTGATGCCCCCCTTAGCAGTTTTCTGATGTTTATAGCTATCCAAAATGAAACATATATTTTAAGATTCAAAGCTAACATCTACAGATGAGATAAAATATGTGGCCTTTGTCTATCTCAATCTGAGTTATCTTATTCAGAATGAATGTTTCTTTTTCCACTTATTTACCTGTGAATTTCATAATTTCACTTTAAATTTATTATAGAATTTATTATAAAAACATTGGAAATAAAGGCTATATACCTCACTGAATTTCTATATAGTTAGTGTAGTCTTTTAGAGCAGAAAGTGTGGAGTTTTGCATTGGATTTCATGCTTTCACTGTCAAATATTTTATGCACTTATTTATCAATATCATTTCTCTTTTTTGGTTATAGTTAAATAGTATCCCATTGTGTAAATATACCTCATTTTATTATTCATCACTTAGGCTGTTTCCATTTTCTGGTTACTATCACTAGAGAGTCAATAACCATGGCTGAACAAGTATAGGTATCTGTAGATGGGATTATGGAATGGTTTGGTATATACATGAGAGAGTTATATAGCACCATGCCGTGGTGCATGCGTGTAATCCCAGCACGCAAGAGGCAGAAGCAAGTAGATTTCTGGAGGATTGCAGCCTCATCAACAAAATGAGTTCTAGGACAGCCACGGCTACATAGAGAAACCCTGTCTCAAAAAAAAGGAGAGAGGAGGAGTAATATAGCTGGATCATATGGTATATCTATATTTACACTTTTGAAAAACATCTATAATAATTTCCATAGTGTCTGTACCAGTTTCTACTCCCATCATCAGTGAATAAGTGTATCTTTTTCTCCACATTGATGCCATTATTTATTTTTTTAGTTTTGCCATTCTGACTGGAGTGAGATAAAATTTTAAGTAGTTTTAATTTTAATTTTCCTGATGGGTAAGCATCTTGAAACAATTTTAAATATTTTTCAACTGTTTGAATTTCATCTTTTGAGAGGTCTACTTGTTTCTAAGTACTATTAAAATGTGGATTGTTTGGTTTTTGGATGTTTAATATTTTTACTTTATTAGAGAGCCCCAGTCTTCAAAGAGGACTAAGCTGAATGCACTTAGTCAGATTAAAAAGTCAGGAGACCAAGCAGTAGCCTTTAATTCATACACAGAATCTTGTATATCTTGTCTAACAATGAGCATCTGAGCAAAGCTGACCAAAGAAAAGCTTATGAGAAAAGAGAACAGCCTTCGGTTGCTGAGGAAAGAGAGAAGGAGGAGAGAGGGAGCCCCATCTCATTCTCCTTCTGGACCCTGGTTTGTAAAAGGGAGAGCCCTAGGATCTCTGCGGGGAGCCTGTCTCCCTCTGGGTCTCCTGAAGTGACCACATGGAGCCAGAATAACTACACCTTTTTTACCCAATGGGATTTTATGGAGGTTTCCCCCTGGAAACAGGAGGTAGTTGTTTCCTTTTATCCCCATGCAATTGAAATTGACTTTTCTGGAAAGAAAAAATACTCAGATTTTTGCCCAGAAAAATCCCAGAATTCAATTCCCAGCAACTACATGACAGCTCACAACCATCTGTAATGTGACATGGTGTCTTCTTCTGGAACGTAGGCATACATGCAGCCAGAATATTGTATATATAATAAATAAATTATACATATGTAGATATACATATATATATTATACATACATGAAAGTTTAAAAAATAGTATCAATTGCCATGTGTGGTGGCGCAGGCCTTTAATCCCAGCACTCAGGAGGCAGAAGCCTGCGAATTTGAAGCCAGCCTGGTCTACAAAGCAATTCTAAGATAGTCTTGAAAATCCAAAATTAATAATAATAATAATAATAATAATAATAATAATAATAATAATAACAATAATGATGATAATGATAATTGTGACAACACAGGAAGAAACTATTTAGCATGCTTTTAAAAAACTAAAAATTCAACTAATAGTAAAAAGGAACGTTCTTTTAAAAAGATTGCTTTTTAAACGTAAAAAAAATCAAGTTTTAATTTTCATGACATGAAATTGTGAGACAAGTGCAAAAATTCCACAAATTAAGATATTAACATAATTTCATGATGGTATGCAAACTTTTTATGTCATCTTAAGTAAAAGTTTATACCCACCCCCCAAAAATCCAAATTTAGCTTTTATACTGTAAGAGCAGGCCTATATCATAATTTGATGGAGCTGAGCTTGGTGCTGCATATCGGTAATTCCAACACTCTGGAAGGCAGTGGCTTATGGATTTCTGTCAGTTAAAGGCCAGACTGATCCACAAAGCAGGTCCAGGACAGCCAAGGCTACAGAAAGAAACCCTGTAAGATAAAAAAAAAAAAAAAAAAAACAAACAAATAAATAAAAAAACATAAAGCCTAACAGAAAACATGGCATACCTTACTATTACTGCTGTATTTACAATAGAACCTCAACTCTCTCTAAATACAATGAATGACCAACCTACCACTACCTAGAAAATACTTTAGGTCTCCTACATGCTACACACTGACTTAGAAAATGTGTCAAATAACTATTAATTATATTTCTTTTTAAATTTAATAAAATTAATGTTATTAATGAATTCAGAATTTTTTAAGTTTTCTACTGTTAATGATTCAGCTAATAGTATAATACTGAATGGTATATTCATTCAGTCCTTTGTGAAAAAATACCTACCCAATCAACAATAGGAGACTACTGTAAAGATGTTCAAAGCCCTTCAATTTTCCCACTCCTGCTATTACTCAAGATTAGCAAGGAATAGGATTATAGGAAGCGTGCAGCAGAACTGGGTATGTGATTTAGTATCCTCTGGAGAACAGGTGTACACAGATGTGCCACCAGCCTCAGGAGACCCTGAGCCCAGCACTGGCTTGCCACCTGTCAGGTAGAGGCTCCCATATAAATGCTGGGCAAAAAGAAGGCTGCCTTGTGTCCATTGGTGAGGTCTCCATTTTCACCGGCCTTCATGTCCATGTATCCAGGTCGATGCCTATTGGCCAGATCCTCTTCCGGCTGTTTCTCTTGTGATTCACCCCAAATAACAACACTGCCCTGGGCTCCTACCCACTAGGTACACACAGCAAGGGTGCATATGAATGTGGTGGTGCCTCACAGACCTCTTGAAGGGTTCTGGGATATCACACTTTACCTGACAGATTAGGTTCTTGAGCTCCACCTGGAGCACAGCTCCAAGAGAGTCAGAGACAGAGAGAGACTGAGACAGAGAGAAGGGGGTGGCTGACAGATAGACAGACAGACAGAGTGCGAGAAAGCTCATGCTATACTCAGAATTAACTGTACAGAAAGCCTCATTTCAATCTAGACCATGGAGAAGGAGCCTCAGAAACCAACCATAAGTTTAGCCATGATCCCAGACAGACCCAGCAGATCTGTGCCTATGCCCGCCCACTCTGCTGACCAAGGTAGCTGCCAGGCTTCTCCTGGATGTTCTGATGCCATGAGGCCAAGGGCTATTTATCTCTTGCGTGAGTCCTAAGCCCAGCACTGGCTCCACACCTAGCAGGAGGAGGCTACTGGGTAGATGCTGTGCAAAGGGCAAGTTACTGTGTGCACTGGTGAGGCCTCCAGTTTCCCAGGCCTTCATGTCTGTGTACACAGGTTGATGCCTCATCTGGATACTGAAGAGAGGATCAACATCAGCAGATGCCTCCTGAAGGCCACAGACATCTCCCATCCTGCTGCAGAATCAGGCCAACCATGTCCCTGAGGTGAGGACAAGGTCATGACAAAAGAAAAAGAGTTCTATCCAAATCTGCCCACTGTTCTCCCAGGCCCTAGCTTTCGCCCTCAACCCTAACTACCTACTAGCTAGCACCAGGCAAACATTCTGAGTTTCCAGGCGGTCTGTCACAATTTCTCTCCTCTCCTCATGCCTCCACCCCACCCACAGCCCCAGACCAATAGGCCTAGCTCAGGAGACTTCACACTCTTTCTTTCCTCCAGTGTCCCCAAGTGGTTCTCTGATATGAGCCTTTCTATTTGCCTACTCCGAGGGCGCCCACCTACTTCTGTGTGGACAGGGCTGTGTAGAAATGCAGCTACAGCACTCTCAGGTGATTCAAATGGACCAAACAGCACCTAGAAAGTAGGCAGAAGGAGCAATTTTCACTCGTCCCACCAGGATTCACAGAACACATTCCCACTTCTGAGCTCTTCTGCCACTTCTCATTTTTCCCCCTAGAGGTTTTCTTATTTTATGTGTGAAAACCCTATCTTCATGCTTAACTCCCTGCTGGAAGAGGGCATCAGAATGAAGTATGGATGACTGTCAGCCACTGAAGTTTGCTGGGAATTGACCTCAACACCTCTGGAAGAGGAGACAGCACTCTTATCCACTGAATCATCTTTCCAGTCCACTTTAACAAAAGTCCCAGACTCCAAAAAAAAAAAAAAAAAAAAAAAAAAAAAAAAAGAAAAACTACACCAGGCACTATCATCCTTTTCCTCTAGGGCCCAGACTCATAGCACAGACAACTATTTCTCCCTAAAGAAAATGTGTCTGGTCTACAGCCTGCATACATAAAACACCCACAAACACATACACAGATCATCTACTGATACTTGTTTTCTCTCTCTCTTTCTTCCTCCCTCCCTTCCTCACTTTCCCTCCACTTGTATTTCTTTCTATTTCAAATTTCTAATTATCTATTTCTAGATCCTCCTCTCTCCACTTCCCCCTCTCCATCTGTGATCTACACAATGCCAGCCACATTATCCAGGGCATATAGGTCCATGTGGAGACCAAGTGAAATATAGAATATGATCACAGGACAAATGCTTGTCACTTGTCAACAGGAAGCATTCCTTCCCATAGCACTGAGAGTCTCTAGGGTCCCAGCTGCACACAGATAACATCTTCCCGGATGGCCCCTAGAAGATCAGTCTCCCAGCCTTCTGGGGACATACTTGCCACTGCCATTGCTTCCCAACTATCTCTCTCTTGGAAGCATACTGGAGAGCATCCACTCTGATGCACCAAAGAGAGTTCCATTGGGATTGGGCCTGATGAGTTCTTAAAGGTGCCAGGCCGGCAGTCAACCCCCAAGGAAGAGTCCTGCCACCTTCCATGTAGATGATACCCACATTGTCCCAATCACCAAATTATTGTGGACCTTCACCAGCTCAACCCAGGCCACCCGGAAAACTGAAGATCTTTTGCTCAGGCAAAAGGTTATGATGTCCTAAAGGGCTTCCTCTACAAGCCATCCTGTCTTTCTGACGATCAAATCTGACTTAAACACCATAATAATTGCTACACACTGCGTCCTCTATTTACTTGTCTCTGGTCTCTCACATCCTAGCTTCCGATCCAGGAGACACACAGAGAATCAACACACACACACACACACACACACACACACACACACACACATTGCAATCTACTAGGGCCCACATTGTGGCACCAGTGATGTCTCTGTTTTCCACATGAGATCACTGGAAAGGGTGGGGCAGGACAGTATAGGGGGCCTTGCCCCCCAGTGACCCTAGTTTCCTTGTTAGGCCAGGTGATCTAGTCAGTCAGGGGAATACACAAGTATGTTACTCTCAGGGATTCTGGGCATCACTGTGAAGAGGCTTCATAGTGTACCTGGCCTGGATGGAAGCTGACTGCCTGGTGTCTTTGGGGAATCCTTCAGACCACACCATTCTCTGGCTGCTTCTCTTGAGATTCACCCCAAATCACAACACTGCTTTGGGCTCCTACCCACTAGGTACATACAGCAAAGTTGCATATGACCATGATGGTGCCTTACAGACCTTTTGAAGGGTTCTGGGCTATCACTCTCTTCCTGCCAGATCGGGTTCCTGAGCTACACCTGGAAAACAGCTCCAGGAGTGACAGACCGACAGACAGACAGCCACATAAACACACACACAAACAGAGAGAGAGAGAGACAGAGACAGAGAAAGAGACAGAGACAGAGAGAAAGAGAGAGAATATGAATGAATATGATGAGGACAGGAGGAGGGGAGAGAGAGGGACAGAAAGAGACAAAGAGAGAGAGGGAGAGTGCAAGCAAGCAGGCTACCCTCAGAGAACTGTCAAGACAGCCAACTGCTTGTCGGAGGTGACATGCTATGCCTGCATTTTTCGCTAATTCACCAAGGTGGCCTTCTGTCTCAAACTCAAGATGAACGTTCTCAGCCTGCGCTAAGATGTCAGTTCCTACCTACATCAGCAGCCCCACAAGGGCGGTGCCTACTTGGGGGCAGGGGTGGCAAAATAATCCGGGGGCCAAGAAGGGCTTGGATGGCCACACAGAGATGGTTGGCCTCGCTGTGAAAAGCCGCGAACTGTGGGTAACAGCTTTTTCCAGTGCTTTGGGCGCTATTTCCAGCAGGCAAGTTGCTGATTCTAGTGCAGGTGGGGCAGTTTCTAGTAGGCACGGGGCTGTTTTGGGGACCAAGCCACGGTGCTAATTGAGACCCACCTTGATTACTCCACGGAGGTGAATGTCACCACCGAGGTCGGTGCGTTCTGCTGTTCCTCAAGGTCCTGACAGTCTCTGCTGCCCTCTACTACAAGCGAGACTACTGGCGCCATTAGATGCACCTGGCGGGAGCTGCGGAAAGAACTTGATTTCCTGGAGCAGCTGCGCAAGGAGCAGAACTTCCGGTGCCATTTGCTGCATCAGTTCCATCTCCTTTGCAGTGGCGATCTTGGTTCCGGTTATGGTTATGGCAGCGACTCAGTAAGTAACGACCTCATCACGGGTGGGAGGCAGCAACTTGGTGGTGGCGGTGTGGGCGGCAGGAGTAGGGGACTCACCAGGGCAGCTTTGGGAGGGCCGGGACTTCCCCTGCCATTCTTTGCAGCGGTTCAGGTCTCCTTGGCGGTAGACCTCCCCATTATGGTCCCAAATGTAGGCTGAGATGCAGTTTCCTGGCTGCTGGCCTGAGACATACACTAGTCAACAGTGCAGTGGAGGGAACTACAGCATGGAGGCCCTGGACACTCCCAGGTCAGAGGGGCTGCGGGGTGGAAAACGGAGGGAGAGGAGCAGGGTGGGTTTTCCTCAGATGTTGTTAAGGATGCCACTCTCACAGTTTGGTTGCGGATGTCTCTATTGAGAAGGGTGGGGGTCCTATGAGCTGGGATTTATTGTGATATTTCTTTTTAATCTTACACTTGCCAGAATGTTTTTCTAAAATAATGTCCTAGAGAATTTGGGAGTATATGTAGTTTGCCCTGGTTGTACAGTACTTACAAGTCTCTTTGGCTTCAGATCCACCCATGCCTTCTTAATTCCCCTTTCAACCATTTGCCTGTTAAAGAGAGTGGCCTGGGGAGTAGGCATCCCCAGAGAGATTTGTGGGTATTAGCCATATGAGGAACCAGTGAAGATTTGATTGACTCAGTAAATATACTTTACAAAGCACAATAGTCATTCTTGTAAACATCAACAGCTACTGTTCACCGTTGTACTCCTTACTAACTTTCCATCCGAGCTGTCGTCACTCTTGGATGTAAATATAGCATTCAGAAAGGTGACTAAAATGCTTAGTTATTTACATTTATATGTTGGGTTGGATGAAAACTGAGATACGACTGATCCAGGCTATGGTTGAACATGTTTATTGTAAGGCTGTGTTAATCTTGAGAATCGTGGAAGAAAAACTACTTCCACCATTTGGGCAAGCATTATTATAAATATCAAATACTGACCAGGGTTTTTTAAAGACAACCCCATAGGCCACCGTACTCTCCCAGGATGCTTTGTTATTTTCCAAGAACTACAACTCTCAGCATCCCAGTAAATTAATCTGGTTCTTGGGCAGGTGGTGCTTACAGGCTAATTTAGAGCTTTACAGTATCAGAGAGCAAAAAACCAGATGTATCTGGAAGGGTCCAGGCTGATCCTATCCATAAGAGGATAAGTCTGGGGAGATGGAGTGGGAGAGAGGGGAAGAGTGCGTTGAGTTCAAAGAGAGGGACCAAGTAGCAAGAAAGCACCTAGACAAAGATGTCTGCTTATTACTGTGTAAATAGGCTGCTTAGCCATTTTCCCTGAGTTTTTTTGATACCAACCTAACAAAGTCCAGGTCAGCCCAATATGCATGCTGTGAGGAGATGATATCAGGCCATGCAATTTTTATAGCTAGAAAACTCACTATAGATTAAAACAAAATTAGGCATTTCAGACTTGAGTCCCTCAAATAATTGAAGTTTTATCGACAGTAGAGCACTGAGACTGGGGTCAGGTATCAAGGATTATGGTTTTCTTTCCACCTAGGGGATTTAACAAGCCTACCGAATGTGACCCAGATGCCATGACACAGTTGGCCATGCGAAAGAGGGTGATATGAATAAGATAGGGAGTCAACGCAACACCATGCTCGTGGCATTTGTGAGTGGCGAGGTAGAATGATTTGTCAGGATCACAGGAGAAGCTGTAAGTGGCAGTTGTGAGATAGACCAAGGGAGATCCCACAGCCAGCAATCTCCAAACCAGCCAGGTTGGGTGACATTAAGCAGCCAGTAGGCTGAGATCAGAGGGATGTCCAAGAGGCTATGCCCTTGGAGGAGTGTTCAGTTTCCCCTTTTACTTCCAGTATCTCTAGGCATTGGGTAATTAGGATATGGTTTTTCTGGATATTAATTTTGGTCACTGTATATCTCATGTGCAAATGAGAGTCAAGTTTACCAGCAGTGCCTGGTTCCCACCTGGGATTCCATGGGTTCTGGTGTAGAGGTAGAGGGCCCAATATCATAATTTGAAGAGGCAAAAGGGTGAGATTACATGTATTGGCGAGGGTATTGGCAAGACCGCTATGGGCAGCCTCCATGTCTCTCTGGCCATTCATTACGATAAATTAGTGGAGGCACAGTGTGCAGAAATTTAAGAGAAGACAACTTTATCTGAATAATTAAGAGAATTTATTCTGTAAAATATAATTTAATTGGGGTAAGTTATTAAGATCAGGTATTACCTTGGGTTTCATCAAGACTTTGTACTTAAAGTATTTAAAAATAGATTGAACACCATGGGATAGTTTTTATAGGAAAATCATTCCACCAAGCATATTCTTTTAAAAAAGCAATTTGGAGGTTGTAAATACACTACTGAAAAACTGTAAAATTGTAAAATACAAGATGCTTGTATGCTTGTCCAGCCTTTCTCGCCTCTCTTAGTTCTCATTATTGCTAAATTCAAAAGTTCCATCCTAGTTCCCAGAATAGGTACATGGAAGTTTCCAAATATCAGATGTCCCCATATGGCTTTCAGTAACCAATCTAGAGACCCACACCCAAGCACCCACAAGGAGCTTCCCAATGCCATATGTCCTAATTTCCATATGATCTAACTTGATAAGCAACCCACCTGCTTTGTGATTTTAGCCTTTGAAACTAGCCTATAATAGCTACTCGAGCTCCTTCACCTCCCGAGTGCTGAGGGACCCTGACACATCCACAATTGAGACTTCTAATGTGTCAGTAATAAATTTTACATATACCTCCAGCCTGTGTGACTTGAGTGGTCTCTCGCGGCGACTACGTTCCTGAATTGGACTCCAGGGTCCAACACTACTTAAATTTGGGTATGTATTTGAGAAATATTCAATTCTGTAAGGATTGGCAAGCGACATATTTTCCCTCGACATTTTCCTAATATTTGAGTTGTTAGTAAAATCATAACATTAATGGAATGTTCGCAGGAAGATTGCCTAACATACCTAATGTGACCTACTTTTATACGAAAGGACACAGCTTATATTTTACCCACAGAATACAAATATGGCAAGTCCAAGTTTATTCTTAAAGAACTTCACTCTTATTAAATCATTTCATGAATGCTCACTAGTTGATGCACTTGAAATTATGAAAATATAGACAGAAGAAGCAACATGTTGATTTTCATATCAGATATTTTCTCTAACACTCTCAGTCCTGTTGAAACATTTTAATATATAAGTTATGAAAGGTTAGTGTTAAAAGAAATGCTATTATCAAATATACACTGATCATCTGCATTGGTTTATAGTTTAAAAATTAATCTTATACTGTTTAAATTTCCCTTTTTAAATTTTGCCAAACAGAGTTTTTCTGTTTAACAGGCCTGGCTATCTTAGACTCGCTTTGTAGACCAGGCTGGCCTCAAACTCTCAGAGATTCACCTAGCTCTACATCCTGAATGCTGGAATTAAAGGCTTGTGCCACCATGCCCAGAAAAAACAATTCCTTTTGTATTATAATTCATTCAGAATACATCCCAATGGATTGTTATCCCCTTCCTTGTATCTTCCCTTTCTCACCCAGGGGCAGTCCCCACTCTCCCCACAACCATAGAGAATGTGCTGTCCATTGACTAAGTCAAAAACATTTTTTAATACAAATATTTGTAACAATTGTATTTCAAAACTGTAAGCAGCCATAAATCTATCAATAGTAAAAGAATCCTCAGAGAAATTTGGTTGCTATTCATCTGAGGCCAATCTGGTTGAAAAAGTGAGAGTCCCGACGAGTCAAATGTACACTGATAAACCCTGTATCATAAAAAGGGCTAAAGGGAGGAAGAAAGAAAAAAGGAAACATCCATACAAGTCCTTAACCATATTATTTTTATGTCTAAACCTTGAACAATATGCAATAATTCGAATGACTGAAGGAGTCTTCAGGTGTACTGGTTGAAATAATATTTTAAAATGCTGAATATTGTATATATTCCTGAGTATATATTTTTCTTAAAAACAAAACAAGCAAACAAACCCCAGAAGACACTAAAAATCTCGATTTGGAAAATAGGTGATTGCAATGTAAAAGGTGCTTGGTGTCTAGTGTCAATCTGTGTGCCCGTTGAACAATATATAAAGGAACCTTGTAATACTGGGAACATTATACTCTTCTCTGTATAAAGATTGACATCTTCGTCTTTTGGTTGTACGTGACCGGCCCTCAAAAGCTAATCTGCTGTAAGATTCATATCAATTGTGGCAGACATGTTAAGTTGTGGTATATTTTTTAAGTGTTATATTTAATTTTTATTGAATGAACAAATAGAATAATAACAAGTAAATATTGTTTGAGTTCAAAACATTAACTGATACATAATGCAATATAGTGTCTTTCAGGTCGTAACATATTTGAAACTAGGTAGTAAGATATAACTATGAATTATATAATACAGAGAAGAGATTTTCTTGTAATTTTCCGATAGAAACCCAGGCCATTCTGCAGGTCATGTGCACCTAGGCCTGCTGCACCGCCCTCCCTCACCCGCTGAAGCTCCTCGTCTGCCCACTGGCCTCTCAGGAGCCCAGCTATCCCGCAGTGCTGCATGTGTGGTGGCATAAGCCTGCAACCCCAAAGGCCTCCCACCTTCCTGTCTTGGTGACCACAGGGGACCACGAATTCACCGCCAATGCGAGCTATTTGGACCCTGCGCAGCCCCCTTACTGCCACTCCAGCAGGTGGTTCTGGTTTTCCACAGTCCTTTACCATAGTCTTCTTCTTGGCTTCCACTTCTGCTGCACCACTCCTCTAGGGAAAGAAGTCCCCTCCTAACTCTGCTGTTGCCCTCCAGGCTTGGAAGCTGCCTCTCTGCTGCAGCTAGGGCTCGACTGGTCAACGCTCTTTCTCCCTCTGGGCAAGTCTCAAAAATATTTCTCAGCCATCCGAACCTCAGGTGCATGAGATTCGGCCTCGGTTCCCACCGGAGTGACAGTGAGGGACTGCATGCCACCCTACCCCAACCAGAGAGAACCACAAAAGCACGGTTCTGAGATGAGCCTTGCACAGCATGGGCAGAGGTGGGGTAGCCAGCCTAAGGGTGTCAGTAGGTATGGAGGAGCAGGTGGGACTAAAACTTATTCAGTTTTCTTCCCTGCCCCCTCTTTGTGCCAGGTTTCTCACTTGATAGCGGTGGACAGAGTTGTAGCCAAAAGCTTCTGCGACCATGCAAACCGAATCGCTCTACACCCCAGTATGTGTGTATGTAAATGGAACTAGAATGAAGTTAAGCTGTGGCTCCAAAAATATACAAGAGACTACCTAAAAATCGTAATTCTATATGGAGAGCCTGTTTTGAAACCTAGGGTTTCCCTACACTAGTTTATACCCCTAAAATTGCTAAGAAGTCAAAGCCTATTTAGTGAGATTATCATTAAGATCAGAATACACTTTCATGTAATAATGGTAACCTGGGGGCTTCTAGCGCTCATTACAGTGCAAGGATATACAGGTGGATCAGAGAGATGTCATGTGCAAGTGAAAATACTTGCAGTTCATTCGTTTTCAAGAACCCACAGAAATTGAGAATTGCAGATTAGAGAAGGGAGGTTGAGCTGAACCTGTGTGGTGTTTGTATGTGTCTGTGTGTGTGAGAGAGAGAGAAGGGGGAGATATTGATTAATTGATTTTGGGGATAGCTGTAAGTTGATGCAATATCAGAAAGCACTTGGTCTTGATCCCTGTGAACTTTAACTTATAAAAAGTCAAAGTGACAGGCACAGAGATCAGAGATACTTAAAGCCATTTCATCTTTTTCTCACTTTGTAATTGGGGGATGCACCCAGGATTATTCCCACTTATCAGTTTGTTGGAATTACATTTTTATGGATTTATTTTTTATGTATATGAGTGCTGCCTTCACAAACACACGAGAAAAGGTAATCAGATCCCATGATAGATGGTTGTGAGCCACCGTGTGGTTGCTATGAATTGAACTCAGGACCTCTGGAAGAGCAGACAGTGCTCTTAAAGTTACATTTTAACAAGGCCTCTCAGACTGAATATAGTGGTGTATGCCAGTGTTCCTAGGACTTAGGAGGCTGGGACAGCAGGATTGAAATTTTGACTCCTGTCTTGACTACACAGTGAGAGCCTGTCTCGAAGTGTAGACATACATTTATTGATTGCTTTAAACTTATGAATTTTCTTTTTGGATCAAGCTGACTGGTATTTAGTACAGATAGATAGTAACTACTCTTGTGGGGATATTTGTTTATTAGTTGGTTGGTTGGTTAGTTTGCTTTTCAAGACAGGGTGTGTTATCATTGGCTATCCTGTATTCTCTTTGTAGACCAGGCTGGCCTCAAACTCACAGAGATCCACCTGTCTCTGCTTCTTGAGTGCTGGGATTAAAGGCATGCACCACCAAGACCGGTCCTATTCTTGTTTTAATAGGGGATTAAACTGATTGTCCTGGAGTAAAAAATTATGTAACTGAGTTCCCTTAGACAAATTCTTTCCTAAATCTAGTGATGTCATAAGGGGAAGGAGGTCACAATGGCTGTGGCCCATCCTAGACACCAAGATTGATCACCTGTAAATCCTGTATCTTATCCTCTTCCTTCCTAAAAGCACATTAGCTCACGCCTTCACCATTTAAAAATCACCACTTTGACAAAAAAATTGAAACTTCGTACAAAGAAGATTTTCTAGAATAAATTAGTTGTAAGTATAATTTGTTGTGATGGTACTTGCAATGAAACAGATTTTAACTGATTGTTCATGTAAGTGTCTATTTAGTAAATACAATATTTATAAACTACCTTAGTTGGGGCCATTATTTTTCCATTTAAATATGTGCTTTAAATATTTGAATATGCAAATGAGCATGCAAGAACAATGCATACTTGAAGAGCAGAGATAGCAAGAGAGCTTTGTCCCTCCTCAGAGGTGGAGGCACTTAAGTTTGGAACACAAGACGAAAGGGCACCAACCATAACCCTACCTTGAGGGAAGGAAGCCCTCAACACCTTTGGGCCTGGAAGACCTGCAGGGTTGTGGGGTTTGTTGTTGGTGGCAGTGGTGGTGTGGGTTTGGTTTTTTGAAACATCATTTTTCTGTGTAGCCTTGGCTGTTCTGGTCTTGAATCGTAGACCAGGCAGAGCTTGATCTGCCTGCCTCATCCTCTGCTGGCACCATAGATGTGTACCACTGCCTTGGACACAGGTTGTTGTTTTATAAGGCTTCAAAGGAGTTGTAATTCTATAAAATGGCTATTTCTGGAAATTCTTCAGAAGTTGATTCATGAAGCTAATGGGCCCTTAGGAGTGTTTTTTCCTTCCTTTGCACCCTTGCGCATCACTAACATGAAGGGCTTCAGGTCTCACTGCCAGTTCATTCTGATGCATGGTAGGAAAAGCCACACTGTATTGGTTCCCTTCTGCTTTTCAGTTGGGGGATAGATAATAATTTTCCCTTTTCACGTTGTTTTGGTAGGAAGGAGTCATTGAAAAATCATTAATCTCAGTCTGCAGAGATGGCTCAGCAGTTAAGGGCACTGACTACCGTTCCAGAGGTCCTGAGTTCAAGTCCCAACAACCACATAGTGGATCACAACTATTTTTAATGTGATCTAATGTGCTCTTCTGTTCTGCAGGTGTACATGCAGGCAGATCACTGTGTACATAAAAGTGAATAAATCATTAATAAAAAAGAAAACAAAATGAGTAATCTCAAGCATTTAATTTTTTATTTTTTAAGACCAATTATTAAAATAGAAGAAAACAAAACCAAAGATCATGGGTCCTTTTTAATGGAATATAAGATTAAAAGGGCAGTCAAGCTATTTATTTTGGCAGCTTTTTATAGGAAAGAGAAGGATAGTCCCTTTTCTCTTCTGCGGAAGGTTGTAAAAAGAACAAGGGAATGACAGTCACTTCAAAAAGAATACTATAAGTATATTAAATATGATAAAGACAATACATTGCTATACTCAGTCTTCCAAAGTTAAAATGAAAGGTTTCATGTTGCCCCTGTGCTTTGTTTTGTGATGGGACATGGCTGAGTCAGTTCCTCTTTACAGTCATTTCCTTGATTCAAGAAAATCACTGTGCTCATGAGCATGTGGCTAAACTCTACTTTTCTTACTTCATTGTTTGTTTACATTGATTTCTGTGACTGTGGTTTCTTGCAACCATGGGAATGCCAGAGACTTCCTGTTGTAGCAGAGCAGCAGTCTGGATTCTGTGTGTCTGGATAATTATTTTTGCAGTCTTCCTTGCTACTCAGGCTTCCTGGGGAAATGACTCGACATGTGTGTGAACTGCATGTGATGAGTTTCACATCTCATGAAGTGAAAACCTCAGAGAAAAAGAGACTCTTTTTATGATATTTTCTTTTTCCTTCATTTTTACCATTTGGCAGGTGTTACCATCTTTCAATTTTGTTCCATGAAAACTACCGGGAGCTTTCTGAAGTATCTCTTTCCCTTATGCAGGTCTCCCCCTGCGCAGACAGATCTGATCACCTGTGAATGACAACTAAGAGCCCTAGATGATGAAAAGAGAGTAGACTGTATCAAAGCATCCAGGTATGTTATAGGGATTAAACAAGGTGGGGTATGTGGCTCACGTGACAGTAGAAACAAGACATTAAATTGATTTTGCAAGAATCTTTTTCATTAATGATTCTAGAAAATTTCACTGAGACTAATATTCAATGTTATAAAATGGATTTCCCATTATTGGCTGTATAGTAACTTTCAATTGTTCTCAGTAGGTATTTGATTAGTTCTGATTCTCTGAAATTACTGTTGCCCATTGAAAACAAAGTTTCTTTGACCCAGATTGAAAGCAGCACCAGGCTATGGGTGTGAACGCAGTCATTTGTTTGTGGAGCAAATGTTAGTAGTGGATTCTTTTCTATGCCTGTAATCCAGGTTTCAATGTAACCCATGTAATTTTTTGTATGGAACTAACCCCAGATTTAGCCAGAAAACATTCAAGAACCCACAGATAGCCTGGCCTGTATGACACCAATGGCCATGCCTTGCTAGGCAGAATGAGAATGGAGCACATAGGATACAAATCTGGAAATGGGTGTTGATAACTCTGTCACCTGCCCTAGTCTGCACAGCACTTCTTAAAGACCCAGGAGTCTAAGATATTTGAAGACAATGTGAGTAGTCTAATCTGAGTTTTTAATTTTTTTTCTCAAGAAGGTCCATTTGCTGTCTGACTCTGTTATATTGTCCTCCTTCTATTTTTCTCTGTCCATGAATAGTTACTCACTGATGATCTGTGTTAAGTTAGTCCTGATTACAGCAAAATATTTACAGTTTTCCTCCTTCATACTGTGTGCCTTAGCTTTGTGTCTGTTTGTTCTTAATATTCTTAAAGATGTTCCTTTTGCTCTCATATTGTTGAGAGATTTTTTTTGGAGCACATGCCATATTTTACCACAGGACTTTTATTTATCTATTAACACATGTCATTTTCCTTCTCTCTTAATCTACACATTTGGTGTCTTATGTTGATTACTTTGTATGGTTTGAATCAGTCTTACATTCTTGTTGTGAACTCAGCTTTCTTTCCATTTCTTTATTTTGAGAAAATCTATGTGCCTGTGTACATCCTGGCAACTGGGTTGTGAATTTTCTTTGCATATATTTGTTTGGGCTCACCTGCTTTGTGTGTTGAGGTAAAGCAGCTTTGCATGAGAACTTCCTAGTGTTCCTCTTCTTTATTCTTTATGCAGTGTTCTCCTTTTTAGCAGTAATATAAGGCTTGTCTGTGGAAAGGAGACTCGCGTACTAATCTGTACAGTCCTCAGACACTTCTGGAAGAAACTCTTACTTCTTCTGACACAGCGGCTGCTTGCAATGAGTTATAGCTGTATAATCTGAGGCTGATTTAGTCACTTGTTTCTAGAAAATCCTCATGTGTTCTGCAGTTGTGGTTTATGTGTATATGACTTTCAATAGCACTGCATAAGGTAACACTGACATCATTGTCATACATTGAAGTGTCCTCTTTGTTTTATCTCCACTTCTAATATGCATAGATTCACTCTTTTATTTTAGATTAGATGTACTTAATTTCTGCATAGAAACAAGTCTGCTTATGTTGAAACATTGTTTTGTCTTTGAATGAATATTTTGTTAATTTCTGCTTAACCATATTAGTATCTTTCTATATAATATTAAATATTGACTTATTATCATGCTTGTGAGCCCACAGACACATAATTTTGGACAAATGTTTTTCACAGTCAGTGCCTGCTCATTCCAAACATATCAGTGTGTCTTGGTGTGTAATTGTCTTTTCCTAGCTGATCCTCACCTTTTCATTTAAAAAAAAGTGTTCTCGTTGCTCCATGAGTTCTGTCTCACTGTTCATTGGTATAATTCTCCACAGTAGCTAATTAAGGAACAACTAAAGTCTAGGAGATGTGGCTCAACAGATAAGGGAACTTGATGTTCTTGCACTTTCCAGGTTTATTTTCCTATGCCTGCCTAGGGACTTTATATCCTTCAAACTACAGTTCCAGAGGGCCTGCTGCCCTCTCCTGATTGTGGTGGGCTCTGTATATATGACATGCACAAACCTACATCCCTGTAAAGATACCCTTCGAAATAAAGTTAAAATAAGTAAGCCTTACTTCATAAAAAGAAAGAAAAAAAATCAGAAACTGTAATTCATCGGGAGATGTTGCATAAGGTTTCATGATAACAGTACAGGAGGGATCAGAGAGGTGTCCCTCCATTTATGAGATTAAATGTGGAGCTTGGATATGTGACAGGACAACTGATACCTTGTATCAACATTAGAAGAGTTGGAAATGATTCCTGTGTATGATAAAGTTGTTTGTGTTTATGGAGCTGAGACCTGAGGAATATCCCATGATCATTGTCACGTGGAAAAAGACCAACTGGGGACTTAACTTGAAGCAATTAGCCAGTGGGAGACATTCTCTTTCAAACCCTAATAATCAGTCTTCTCATGTTCGTCATCTAATTTTGCCCAAAGGCATATTTTAGAGGATTTTAGTATGCGTGTAGAAGGTATACCTTTATTTTTGTTTAGTTTCTCATTTTGTTTATTAAACAGGGTCTCCCTTTGTCCCCCTGACTGGTCTGTAACCTGACAGTAAGGCCAAACTGGCTTCCAGCTCACATGGGACTACCTGACTGAGCTTCCTGTGTGCTGGGATGGAAGACCTACCCCACTGTTCCTGACTTGAATTTCACCGTTATATTTTAATATTACAGCTGGAAGGTAACCATAATTTTTTCATTTGTTTCATGTACGGTATGATTTCTTTGAGTGACACAGTTCCTTTGCCTTGCATCGAAATTCATATGTTGTCTTCTAGGTAATATATCTTGGTAGACAGGATCTCCATTGAGTTACCATCAGTCTTGCAGAGTTCTTCATGTCTTGTTTTATTTCATGTTGAGACTTCCTTAGATTTCTTTCACTGTTAATTAGGATGTTGACATTCTTTGTTACCCTCATACTTTCTCAGCCATTTGCTGTAATTCTTTTGTCTTTCAAGCATGTTGTCTGTGTCCTCTTTGAGTCCAGGTTCTTATTTCCTCTTCATGTACTTTGACCTCGTTGAACATTCTTCAAATTGTATTTTGTGTTCTATCTCTTAAACTTCATTCAAATTGCATTTTGTAGGTAGCATGGGTATTGCTTTAGTGATTCGGAGTAAGGAATTTCTACCAATTATTGTCATATTGCTTTGTTTTCAGCCTATCTGGTGTTCTTTGTTCTGTGATTTCAGGCCAGGAGGCTTTGATTTCAGTGTTAGATGTTATAGATAAGGGTTGAGAATCTAGTAAGAAGGCCAAGAATTGAAGTACGTCATCCTACTCAATCTATACTGGTAGTAAGCATGTGAGTTGGCTATGACTCTGTAGAGCAGGTCCAGGCAGCCCAAAAACTATGTGCAAGTGTTCCTGAGATGGAGTTGGAGAGATAGATCAGAAAATAGAGTGGAAAATTGGTTAGGGTTAGAGGAAAGGACTAATCTGGGCAGTTTTAGAACTGAAATATAACCTTAGGCATTGTTTATTGGGCTTAGGGAGGCCTCAAGAACTGTAAGCCATGAGGGACTCATAAATAACCTTTCCTAAGGGAGCTCCAGTGTCCTAATGCTGTGGATTTAGGGGAAGAGCAAACACTCCTGTCCAGATGTGCTAGACAATCAACTGAGATCCTTGTACTCCTAGGGAGAGAATGGAGGACAAGAGACGCAAATATTGGACAGCAAGTCAAGAAGTCTGATCAAGCTGAAAATATTTTATTTTCTCACAGGCAATTATGTACCATTGAAGATGGAAGCTGAGTGGGGTGATCCCAGGTGGGTGGTTTTCGCAAGATATCAGGAAGTGAGAAAGTTTAGCAGGGCGAGGGCCCCTGTGGTTCTGGGACTGTGTGGAATTGTTAGGCATCTATAGACTTTGTTCCACTCATCCTCTGAATATCTCCGTATTTCTGGGAATACTGAGAACAACTGGAGAGTACCTTTAGGGAGGAGAAGAGGTCACAAGGCAGCCTTCTGGAATGTACCCTGAGGGAAGGAGGGAAAGTGGTCACAAGGCAGCTTACCCAAGTTCCACTCAAAATATTAGGCCAAGGTCCGAGATACATTCTGGCTGTGGTCTTGGCTCCCCACACACACACGTGTCTTGCAAAGACTTATAAACTTCTCACATCAGTAGTAGCCATATGTCAAGTCCTGCGAAAGTCATCTGACATCAGTGATGAGTGTGGAATCAAGGCTTTAGAACCTACCTGGTCAGAGAAGCTGTACGGTGGTAGATGTGCAGAAATAAGGCAGGTTTGAGATCTGTTTCTCTACTACTAACATTGAATTATTGTATTGCTATTTCAAAAAGTGTTTTCTCTTCTGTGTTGAAAACTAATCTTTCATAATTTAATTTAACCTACACTTTCACACACCTATGTTGTATCAGTAACTTATTGAATACAATTGCATTTAGAGCCTTTGATTTCTTATCCTATAAATCTTTAATTATTACACAAGTAAGGAATGAGTGAACATGTGATTGTGTCACTGTGTATACCTTTGCAACCTGCTCAAGTATGGCTATAATCATTAACATCTTGGCATTAATATTATGTCTGTGATGTATTCACACTATATTGTCAATAAAATACCTGTTTTATTTTTTTCCTTATTTTTCATTTGTTGTGTCCCTCGGGGTCTCTTCACACAGTTCCCCCTGTGCTAGACCACATTATCAAGTCTATGCTGCCCTTAGTGTACAGAGATTGGCCTGTCTCTGCCTGCAGAGGGCAGGATTAAAAGTCTGAGCCACCATGCCCAGTATATGTATTCAGCTTCAGGATTCCTTTTCAAAATGCTATGCATGTGTATAATCCATGTGTGAACTCTCAAAAGTCAATGGATATTTTAATGAAGCTGTATTTGTTTCCATGGGTCCAAGGAAAAGGGGAGATTTTCTCCTGTACTAACTCACCCCTGCTTACCAAGTCTCATCAGGACTGCCTGCATCTTTTTCCTCTTTGTCATGGTAATGCATCCCCACAAGGGGAAGTGGTCAAGGAGCAGGCAACAGAATCCATGTCAGGGACAACCCTGCTCCCCTTACTAGTGGACTCATATGGAAACTGAGCTACTTATGGGCTACATTTGAGTGGGAGCTAAGTTCACTCCATGCATGGTCCTTGTTTGGTGCATCAGTCTCCACCGGTTGCCTTGGGCCAATTTTTTTGGGCTCCATTGGTCTACTTGTAGAGCTGATATCCCCTCTGTCTTTCTACCCCCTTACTCTTCCACAGATTCCCTGCACTCTGCCCAAATGTTGGTCGTGATACACAGCTTCTGCTTCAATCTTCTGCTTCATTTGGTCCTTTAGAAAACACAGACTATGTCTATAATGAAGATTCATATCCAGTGGTCGTGCTGCCTTCTGAAGAGATCAATGACTTACTGAAAATCCTTTCATTCCTTGCATCAAGATTATTGTAATGGAGCAAGGCAACCTCTTTTTAAATCTATCTGCCTTTTTCTCACACCACGTGCTTTCTCCTTAATGACACATCCATGAGACCCCTTATTCTGATAGGATTTTACCTGCTTGTCATGACTGAAGGAGAACTGGATGAGACTAAAACTTTTGTCCTTACAAATCAGTAAACAACAGAAAGTTGTCTGTTATCTCTGGTTATGGTTTTACAGTGGAGATTGCAGAGGAATATTACTATTTATTTTAATCAATATCTATGTATCTATCATATGTATCATATATATTATGAATATACATATAGTTGTGAAAAAACTGTTATTTCACATGAACATGTGTGGTTCAATAGTTGTCAAAAACCACTTTGAAAGATGAAAGGAAGTGAACTGGATGTGTCACTTTGTCACTTATGGCATGGGCCTTAGACTCTTGACATCACAGTGGCCTATAACCATGACTACTACAGAATCCTCACACTTCAGTGGTTGGTCTACCTACTGCTGTAGCCAACTTTGGCGTTTAGTGCCAGGAAAAGAAAAGATAATTTCACACAATTGAAAGATTTTCCATTTCAGGCTCCAATCTGAAGGTATTGTCAAATAGCTAACCTGAATTTTATGAGAGACTAATGCATCAGAGAGTTCTCTGTCTTGATTTCTCTAAATCATGTCAGAAAACTCTTAACATAGTAGCTGCTTCATGAAAAACTACTCATGTTAGCAATATTTAATACTATTCCCCCAGAGAAACAAAATTATCATGTCCGAAATGGAATGTTTTGAGCTACAAAGGAGAATGGTGTCATTAAATCTTCAAAATAATCTTTACAAATTATATGACAGAGTTATGTTCTGTTCTACCTAATGTGTTACCCATTAGGACCACAAAGTTTTGTTGAAATTTTTTTAGATTCAATAGAAGTTCTGATACTCTGCTTTTCCAAAAAAAAAAAAAATCTTATTTTCAAAATATATAGTTTCTTTGGCCCATATTTCTCAAAATTTTAACCTATTCAAATTAAACAGAAATGACTTTCCAAAAATGCTCATTTACTTTCTATTTTCCTTAACATGAAATTGAGTAGGTACTATTTTTAACATATTGATGCATCATTGCTTGATGTATGTGATGATGACCATTGATTATTATCTCTTTGACTATTTTATTCACACGGATCTTCTATGTAAGATGTTTTTCCCTGTATATACTCCTTGAAATCTGTAACACATGTTTTAGGAAGAGTAACAGTTACATAAGAAGAACAACATTTTAAATATTTAAATTCTATGATGAGGACATAGTAAAGAAACCAGCAAAATAGTAGCTGCTCCATTTTTATAGGGAAGAATTTTGTTATGGACCAGAGAATAAAATGTTCAGAAACATCTGGAAGAGTTCAAAGCACATAGAAAAATAGAGTTGATATTATCAAGGTAGGCAGTCTAAGATGGAATGGAGAATATCCAGAGAGATAAGAGGAGAGAGCTAGAACAGGGATAGAAACTTTGTCTTCATAGAGAGAGGGAGTACAGTTTCTAGAATATTTTGGCAGTAATAATACAACCAAAGGAGATGGGAATGTTTGGGAAGGTAAAAGAGCCTAGATTGAGATATGTAACAAGTACTTTTTTTTCCCCTTCTGAGAATGTGGAAGCTAGAATATGTGTACTATTCTGAGAGTAGCCATAGGTGAATGGAGAGGCATGTCCCTTTTGCCAGAGGCAAGGGAGATGACTCCTTTTCCTGGAAAAGAATGATTTAAACATTCTTCTTTTATTAAATTTATTTATTTTTTAATCTATTCACTTTACATCCTAATTGTACCCCTTCCCTTGTCTCCTCCCTGTCCCTCCATCCCTCCCTCTACCCCATGCCCTAGTTTTCAGAAAGGTGGAGCACTCCTCCGTTATCATATGACCTCAGCCTATTTAGTCTCATCTGGAATGCACGCATCCTTTTTCTCTGTGGACTGGCATGGCAGGCCCACCAATGAGAAATTAGCAACTAACGGGCAACAGAGTCCATGTCCGAGGCAGCCACTCCTCTCCATATTTTGGGAATAACATGGAAACTCTGCTGATTATCAACTACATCTGAGCAGGGAGTAAAAGTCCTCTCATTGCATGGTCCTTGGTTGGTGCATCAGTCACTGCAGGGCCTTTTTGGTCCACATTTTTTGGCATTGTCTGTCTCCTTGTGGATCTCCTGTCCCTTCTAGTTCCTTCTATGAAACAACCCTTCCATAAGTAAGATTCCCTGTGTTCAGCCCCAAAATTTGGCAGTTTTATTGCCAGTATCCTCCATAGATTTTGAACTGTGGGTTTTCTGTTCAGGAAGCTGTCTCCTTTGACAATTAATTCAAGGCTTTTCCACAGTTGACCTTATAATAGATTTAGTGGTTTGGTTTTTGTTCCATTTTGACTTGATTTGGTGATAAATATGGTTGTATTTTCATTCTTCTACATGTAGATATCCATTTAGGCCAGTACCATTATTGTTTTTTACTTTTTCACCAACAATCAAGTGTCCATAGGTGTGTGTGTTTGTCTAAACTTCTGATTCGAATATCTTCATAAACCAGTCTGTTTCTATGCCAATACCATGAAGTGTTTATTATTATTAATTTGGAGTATAGCTTAAATTCGGGACTGTGATATCTCCACAAGTATGGAGGATTGTTTTATCTATGCTGGCATTTTTTCAAATGAAGTATAAAATTGCTGTTTCACGTTGTGTACATAATTTCGTTGACATTTTGATGAGAATTGTATTGAATCTGTAGATTGCTTTCTGTCAGGTGGACATTTTATTTATGTTAATACTACTGTTCCATGATCATGGGAGATCTTTCCAACTTATGGTTTTTCTTAATTTTTTTCTAAATGACATTGAGTACTTGACTTGCAATTCTTCTTTTATTTGCATGGTTTAGAGTTACAGCAAGATATTTTTTTTTATTATTTTTGGTTATTGTGTTGTATATTGTTTTCATATTTTCTTTCTCAGCCTATATCTCATTTGTATTAGGAGGAATAGTGATTTTTTCAAATTTATTTTGTATCAAGCTGGGTCTTACCAGGTGTAAGAGTTATCCTGTAGAATTTGTTTGGTCACTTATATACACTATCATATCATCTGCAAATAGGAATACTTTGAATTTCCCTTTTAAATTTGTATTTTCTTGATCTCCATTAACTGTCTTGTTTCTCTGGCTAGGTGTTTATGTGCTATATTGAAGAGATATGGAGAGAGTGGAAAGCCTAGTTTCTACCTGGCTTTATTGGAATTACTTCAATTTTCCCTACATTTAATTTGATGCTAGCTTTGTGCTTGCTATATAATTCCTTTATTGTATTTAGGTAGGCTCCCTGTAAGCCTCATTATTTCAGGACTTTTAACATTAAAGTTTGTTGGAGTTTTCTCCAAGAATTTTCAGCATGTAATGAGATAATCATGTTGTAGTTTTTCTTTCATTTTGTATATTGGAGAGAACACATTGAAGTAGTTTTTTTATGTTGAACCATCACTGTATTTCTGGAATAAATCCTACTTGATCATAATGGATAATGTTTTGATGTTTTAATAGACTGGATTTGTGAGTATTATGTTGAGTATTTTCGATCAATTGTCATGAGAGTAATTTGTCTAAAATTATATTTTTATGGTTTAGTCTTTGTGTAAATTAGATATTAGGGTTAGTGTGGCCTAACAAAATGAATTTAGTAGTGTCTCTTTTGTTTGTAGTTTTGGAATAATTTGAGAAATGTAGCTAGTAGCTATTTTTTGAAAATCTGGTAGACGTTTTCAGTAAAACTATTTATCCATGGAGTATTTTTATTGGGGTATTTTAACTGCTACTTCTTTTTCCTTAATGGTTATAAGTCTAGTTAGACTATTTACTTGGTCTTTATTTTCCTTTTTTAAGAGGGCTATAGACTAATAAATTATTTATTTTGCTTAGCCTTTTCAACTTTGTGGAATACATGAATTTTTTCTTTTTTGTTTTAATTACTAAATGTATATATGCAATTTACATCCCACTCATAGAGCCCTCTCTTCAATCCTTCTGGTCCCAATCTCTCTCTCTCTCTCTCTCTCTCTCTCTCTCTCTCTCTCTCTCTCTCTCTCTCTCTCTCTCTCTCTCATTTCTGCCATCCTCCTGGAGGATGGCATGCTTCAGAAAATGAGAGTCCTCCACGAACTCAGTTAAGCAAGTCATATCAGGATTGAGTGTGTGTTCTTCCACTGTGGCCTCGTAAGGTGGCACTGATAATGAGGAGTGATAAAAGAAATAACGAAAGAGTCTATGTCAGAGACACCCCCACTCCCCTCATTAGGAGATACACATATATTCTGAGCTGCCCATACGCTATAACTGTGTTGGGGCCAAAATTCAATCCATGCATGGTCCCTTGTTGGTGCTTCAGTCTCCACAAGGCCCTGGGTCTTGGTAAATGGGTTCAATGGGTATCTTTATTGAGCTCCTCTCACTTTCAATTTATTTTATTCTTTAAACCACTTTTCCAAAAGACTCCATATCTTTTCCCAATGCTTGGGTGTGATTCTCAGCATCTTTTTAAACTTGCTGATAAAGGGAACATCTCAGCAGAGAACAAATCTAGGCTTCTCTCTGAGCGTAGGAGAATATGGCTAATAGTGTCATATGTTGGATTCCATATGATGTTTCTCAGGTTGGATTTGTTGGATGACTACATTTTTTAATAAGACCTAAAGATTCTTTGGATTTCCCTTGTGTCTTTTGTTACGTCTCCAACATACGTTAAACATATGTTTAAATATATGTTTTTTCTCTGCCTTTTAATTACTTAGGCTAAAGGTTTGTCTATTTTATTGATTTTCACAAAGAATTAGCTCTTGGCTTCCTTGATTATTTTCATTGTTTTCTTCATTTTTATTTTATTTATTTCCATGTGAGCTTGGTTATTTACTGACATCTACTCCTTTTGGAAAAGTTTGCTTCTTTTTCTTCCCTAAGGGGGGTCTTTGATGCTCATTATCTTCTTTGAGGTAGTCTAGGCTTTGTCAGGAGTTAACTAGTCTTATTGTCAAAGGATCTTTAAAATAATAACAACATCTTCTGAATGCCATATTCTCTAGGTTTCTGATGCTTTAGAAGACATTTTATATTTTACCTTATCTGACTATAGAACCATATGCATCTGTAAAACTTAGAACATATATTCTCATGTTAAAAATTGACTAGCAATTGATATGAGCATGATTTGACCAACTAACAATTAGCTTTTCTTACTTAATTATCTTAAAGTTCCTGATATAGCACTTTCAAAGTATTGTTAGTAAACCTTGTATTGTAGTTGAGCTGTATGAGTACAATGCCTCATACAGAATATATATATATATATATAGTGTGCGTGTGTGCTTGAAGAATAATCTAAAATTTGGATTCTATACCAATATATATAAATTAAACATATTTTCTATCAACACACAAAATTATACCAACTAATTAAAAATAACCATGTGAGTAATAGGTAAGGCTTTGGGTTGGGGAGTAGATTCAATAATCTACATTTTTACTTATAATTCCTATGTTTCTATGTTCCCCATTTTTCTCTTCAACCCCTCTCTCTATACCTAAGAATGTCAAAGAAAAAGCTGTTTACACCTGAGTCCAACCTTGTTTTGTCTCTGGATAAGAGCAATAATAACTCATAACCAACTCTCAAAGAATATAAACATCTATAACCTAAGAAAGCAAAAAAAAAAAATCCTAACAATTTCTCCTCACGGGAAATGGGGCATTTTTCTCTTAAGGTTTCTTCTTGCTAATTTAGGGCATATAATACCTTTGTAGGCACCAAAATACAACTGGGGGAAATGGTTTAACAAGCCAGGATTAGTACTTGTGGACCACTTTCTAAATGGTGAGAAATTCCAGGCTTAATAGGAGTCGTGTTTGGCACAGTCAGAAAATATTGATCAAATGGGTCAGAAACTTTCTTCAAAGCTGTCCTGGGACCTGCCCTATTCTGTTGAGTTAGAGCAACTTAAGTGGCTGGAGCTGGAACATGAAAGATATAAGATGTCTGTGTGCAGCATGCGGAGAGAAATAAATCCTGTCAGGTCAGATCTATCATCAGAGTATGGTTCTTTTGTTCTGAAATATGTAATTTCTCATACATCTTATACAGTCCTAAAATTATAAATGTATGAGGTGTGCAGGATGCACAGAACAATTAAAGTTTGTTCTCTGCTCTTTGTATGACAGAAGAAAGATATCTGCAAATCTTCATTCATGCCATATGAAGAATGGCCTCTAATCCTAAGTCACAGGGACTCTGTGACTAAGAAAAAGCATTGTCTGTGCATACACATTCATGTCTCAGGCAGTCTCTAAGCTATTCCCATGAAATGGGATTAGCAGTATAAATTATCTGCTTGTCCTGCAGTATGAGTTCTATACATGCTGATTGTAGCCACTCCATCATCACCTCCTGATCTCATCCTCTCTCCCTCCTCCCCTTTCCTTCCTTCCCTTAGTCCTCAGAAAGTGGAGCCCTCCTCCCCTAACATCTGATCTTAACCTATCAAGCATCATCTGTACTACCTGTAACCTCCTCCTCTAGGGCCTGGAAGGGCGCTCCTGGCAGGGCGTGAACTGATCAACATTGGGAGGCCAGAGTCCATGTCAGAGTTAGTCCCTGTTACCCATCTTGTGGGACACACAAAAAGACTATGCTCCTTATCTACTGCATATTAGCAGTAAATGAAAAAATTCAGAATAGATTGGATAGGCCACAAAGTGGTATACAAGGCCATGAATAAACATTTTTTTCCATTCAAAAACATGAGATAGTTAAAATTATAAAATATAGGCAGAAATTAAATGAAAAGCAGGACACAGAATCATCAGTACTTTTAATGTTAAAATAATTTTCTTTTAATAATATTTTATACAATCCTTCCTACCTATATGTAATTCCACCAACATAATGCCCTGTGTCTCTAAGTAACCTTAGACTTGCTATGTGACTGGGGATGACTTTCAACTCCTGCTCTCTCTGCTCTCACGTGTGAAGTCCCAAGAATAAAGACATAGAGCACCTCCTACAATTTCTTAAGCACTTCTATTTTATACATAATTGTAAATTTCATATTGCCAGATTACTTCTTTGTGATTTTGTTGCTTCATTTCTATTTTATTTACTTTTTATTTTGTTTTGTTTCCTTATAAAGATTTTAAACTATTTGTTGATATTGTAGAATGTCAGCTAATAATGTCCTAAACATATATTTCTTGGGGAAACATTTCATCAACATTATGGAGTATATTTTGAAGAAAATGTTCTGTAAAATTTGGAAATAATGCTTAAACCTTTGTATGCAATTTAATTTATTGTAAAAGTCAAATACCACTTATTCTACTTACAGATATTTGCGTCTTTTCCTGTTTTCTAATATTGAACATAGATATACTAAGAAGATTCCTATACATAATTTGGTATAGCCAGGTATTCTTTTGGTTATATGACAAGAAGAATATATATTGCTTTAATATTATTATATAGCATAATCATTTGTTTATGCTACTAAATGTTTTACAAAATAATAAATGATCAAATATGTGATTTCAAAATGTAGCACCATGCCCTTTCCCCCGTTTTCTCAAAGTCTATAAGGTATCTCTTTTCCCGTGTACCTATTTTGGTTGTTTAAAATAAATATTTTTTTGTTATCCCCTAGAATTTTGCTGTTGGAAATGCAGAGGTTTAAACTTTTGTACTGGGTTTCAACTCTTACTTTTTAAATTGGTTTTCTAGAGGTTGTTACTTTTCTGAGCATGGTGATTTTATTAGCATGCAAAAATAATAACTCATCAACCTTATATTTAACACAATATATTTCAAACTAAATCTGTTTCGGTTTATTCTGTCCTATGATGAGACAAATATACAAGGAAATTTAGTAGAAACTTGACTGATTTTAACTCCATATTTAGGCCTATAAACTTTGTAATTATTTTTTAATTTTTATTGATTATATGAGTATATGAGTGGTCCTTAATTCTTTGTTTACAGTATTAACTATTAAATTTAAAGATTGGATAGATACTGATAATGGTTAGAGACTGTATTTCTAGGAATATATTTTTCAGAACATTTATAATTTTCCTGTTCTGCATAATCTAATTCTGTGTTAATTGACACAAAGAAGAATGAAAACATTTTTTCTGTTACTTCAATGTAGAAAATATATAGTATGTATTGCCCTTTTAAATGATGTGTTTACAACACTCTGCCCCTGTATTGACTATGAAATTTGAACTTAAGGTTTAGCTGAAATATAATTTTTTGCCATAAAAATTACAAATGGACACTTGGACTATTGTTATTGAATAGAGAAATAGGAAAATGAACATGAATAAACATTTTCTAATGAGATTGAAGCACTAACTGATACATATATAATGCGATGTCAACTTTTTGTAGATAGTAACAACTACTTAAACAAGGTTGTCAAATAGAATTATGAAGTTCATAATTCTAAAAAGATATTTTCTTCTGAAATATTTAATTTTAAATATATTTTATAAAATGTATTCAATTTACATCCAAATCATAGTCTTTTCCCTCATTTGCTTCCTATCATATCTTCCATCCCTTTTCCCCCATTCCCCTCTCCTACTCCTTAGAGAAGTGGAGACTTTCTCCCCTAGCATTTGGCCACAGCCTATCAAGTCTTATCTGGAGTGGCTACATTCTCTTCCTCTGTGGCAGGATATGGCACCCCACCAGGGGCAAGTGATCAAAGAGCTGGCAACAGAGTCCATGGCATGGACAAACCCTGATACCCTTACAAGGAGATCAATATGGATACTGAGCTGTCCATTGGCTACATCTAAGCAGGTAAGTAGGTTGTGTCCATGGAAGGCTCTTGTTTGGTGCATTGATCTCTGCTTGTCCTCCTGGGCTTAGGTTTGTTGGACCTGTAGTTATTCTTTTGACCTCCTTTATCCTCTGGAACTTTCAATCCCCTTACTCTTCCACGGGACTTTCTGCCTGCTATCTAAAATTTGGCTGTGAGACTCAGCTTCTATTTCAATCTTCTGCTGGGTAAAGTTATTTGAGGACAGAGACAATGTCTATAATTAAGAAATTTTGTGATTGGTGTGTTTGATTACTGATTTATTGAAACTCCATTTTGTCCTTGCATCAGTGTTATTGTTAGAGAACAAGACAATGTCCTTTTCCTTCTGTATGCCTTCCCCCCACACCATGTACTGCTTCCTTAATGACCCTGGTTACTATACGCAGAAAACAAGTGGGTAAAATTGGGACATATGTCCTTGCAAAATAATAAGCAACAAAAATTGGTATTATGTGTCTGGTTATGGTAGTACACTAGAGTTTGGGGAAGCACATCACTATTTATAATAATTAATATATATCTGTCTATTATATGTCTGTCATGTATATATATGACAGACATATATATATAGTGGGAAAATACGGCATTCCTTACAAACACATGTGGTTGAAAAAATGTTCAAAAATAACCTTGAAAGTCAAGAGGTGTAAGGAAATGAGTTATATGTCTCACTTTGTTACTGATGGCATGGGCCTCAGAATCTTGACCTCACAGTGGTTTGTCACCATGACTACTACAGAACCCTCACTCAACAATGTTTGGTCTACTAACTGCTCTAGTCAACATTGGTGTTTATTTCCAGTAAAAGGAAAAGATAATTTCACTCTTACTGAATGGTTCTCCTTTCCAGGCTCTAATGAAAAGGTATTTTCAAATAAATAATTTTATTTTTATTATAGACTAATGGTTGCAGGATGGCTTCTGTGTTGATTCCTCTAGATCCTGCCAACAAATTCCTTAGTGGTTTCATGAAAACATACTCATGTTAGCAATATTTAATACCATTTTCACAGAGAAACAAAGTTATCATATCAGAAGAGATCTCATTTATTCTACACAAAAGAATAGTTTCTGTAAATTGTTTAAAAAATCTGTACAATTTATGGAATAAGGTTATTTTCTTTCCTACCTAATTTTTTTACTCAATGTGAAAACAAAGGAATTGTTGGCAATTGGTCAGACTTTAATTCAAAAATCTACAAATTCTATCAATTTCAGAAAAATGTTATTATTTTCAACATGTATTGTGTTCTTTGGACCATATTTCAAAATTTTTCACTTTGATTAATAATAGACAGAAATAACCTTTCCTACATGATCATTTACTTTCCATTTTAGTTCACATGAAATGAAGTTGGTACTATTTTTACCACATCTTTACACCATTGCAGTTTGCGTGTGATGACAACCATTAGCTTTTCTCTCTCTATGATGTATTGATTCACAGAGATCTTAACTAATTTCTAAGTAAAGGATATTGATTCTCTGTACATACACTTTAAATCCTGCGTGTTTTGGACAGAGTCATATTCAGATAAGTAGATATACAATTTTAATATAAATATGTGAGCAGGAAAGAGTAAAGAAACCACTAAAAATTAGTCCATTCATTATTAAAGAGAAGACTTTTGTTACGGATCAGAGAGGAAAATGGTCAGAGGCATCTGGGGGAGTTCAGAGCAGACAGAAGAAGAAATAGGCTTGCTATGAACAAATTAGTCCAGGAAGGAATGGAGAATATCTGGAGAAAAATATTGAAATAATTGGAGCAGGGATAGAAACTTTACCTTCATAAAGAAAGGGAGCAGCGGTTCTAGAACATTTTAGATTAGCATAGTGAAAGTGGTGGGCATGTTTGAGAAGAGGCAGGAATCTAGATGGGGCATTGCGATACAGAACAAGTATTTTTCCTTCCACTTCAGTGAACCTGGATTCCCAAATAAGTGTTAATATCCTGATAGGAACGATAGGTCAATAGAGAGCCATGTTTTCTTTTTGCAAGGGTCAAGAGAAATGAGTCATTTTCCAGGATAAGAATGATTTTACAAATTCACTTTCATTATATTTATTTTTTAAATGTATTCACTTTATACTGTGATCCTATCCTATTCCCTGTCTCCTCACATTGCCCACATCTTTCGCTCTTTCCCTCCCATGTACGCTATTCCTCAGAAAGAAGGAGACCTCCTACCAAATCATCTGACCCGAGAGTAGCATATCACAAGTGGACTGGCTACATTCTTCTCCTCTCTCTCCTTCCCCACCTTTGGAAGTGATCAAGTAGTGGGAAACATAGTCAATGTCAGCGGCAGACTCTACTCCCAATAATATGGGATTCCCATGGAGACTATGCTGCCTATCCATTACATCTGAGGAGGGGGTCTGCATCCTCTCTTTGCATGGTCCTTGGTTGCTGAAGCAGTCTCTGCAGGCCAACAGGGGCCCACGTGTTTTGGCTATAGCTATATGGGTTTCCTTGTCAAGATCCTGTCCCTTCCAGGTACATCTGTTCCTAAACTTTTCCATAAGAAACCCTGCTCTTTTTCTATAATTTTACTTTAATTTTATTTTTTTAATATTTTTATTAATTAATCATATTCCATCTCAATTGTTATCCCATCTCTTGCATCCTCCCATTCCTCCATCCTTTCCATTTTCCCCTTACACCCTTCCCCTATGACTGTGACTCAGGGGACCACCTCCCCTTGTATATGCTCATAGGGTATCAAATCTCTTTTGGTAGCCTGCTATTTTTCCTGTGAGTGCTGCCACCCCTCCCCATCCAGGGGACGTGGTCAAATATGGGGCACCAGAGTTCATATGAAAGTCAGTCCCCACTCTCCACTCAACTGTGGAGAATGTCCTTTCCAATGGTTAGATCTGGGTAGGGGTTTGAAGTTTACTGAATATATTGTCCTTGGCTGATGCCATAGTTTGAACAGGATTAAGAATTACTCTTTCTAGTTCTGAATCTAATTGTGTTGACATTTTGATGAGAATTGCATTGATCTGTAGATGGCTTTTGGTAAGCTGGCCAGTTTCATTAAGTTAAACCCAATGATACATAAGCATGAAAGATCTTTCCAACTTAGACTTTCTTCAACTTTTTCTTTAAAATATGGAACTTTGCTCATACACGTCTTTCACTTCCTTGATTAGAGGTACAGCAGTTATTTTATATTATTTGTGGCTATTGTGAAATGTATTCTTTCCCTAATTTCATTCTCAGCCTATCTGTCATTTGTATATAGCAAATTTTGTATGGAGCTGAAGGTTTTTATCAGATATAGAATTTCTCTGGTAGAATTTAGGTGTCTGTTCTGTGTACAGTCATACCATCAGGTAACAGCAATTTTTATCCTTTGCAATTTTTATCCCCTTGCTCTTCTTTAATTGTCTTTTGCTGTGGCTAGGAGTTCAAGTACTATATAGAGGAGATATGGAGAAAGTGTTCAGCCTTATCTTCTCCTTGGTATTAGTGGAATTGCTTTACATTTCTTTCCATTTAAGTTTAATGTTTGCCTTTGTTTTCTCTATGTGAACTTCCTAGTGTTCAGATAGGGTCCTTGTATCCCCTTTATATCTATGAATTCTAACATGAAAGGGTGTTGGATTTTTGCCAGAGAATTTTCAGCATCTAATGAGATAATCATGCTGTTATTTCCTTCAGTTTGTTCATAGGGTGGAATACAATGATGAGTTTCTATGTTGAACCATAACTGCATTTCTAGGATAAAGCCTACTTGTTCATAGTGGATAATGTTTTGGTGTGTTCTTAGATTTGTTTTGTGAGTATTGTGTTGGGTATTTTTCATCAGTGATTATAAGGGGGATTTGTCTGAAATTAACTTTCCTGTTTCAGCTTTTGTTAAACTTAGGTATTAGCGTGAGTGTGCCCTCACAAAATGTCTTTGAACAGTATAGTTATTAGCTCTTCTGTAAATGTCTAGAAGAGTGCTACATTAAAATCATCTGGCCCTAGACGTTTGTTGTTGTTGTTGCATTAGTCAAATAACTGCATCTATTTCCTTTGGTATTTTAGTTCTATGTAGGTTGTTTACATGTTTTTTATGGTTTTACTTTGTCATTCATTTGTTTACATTTAGCAACTTTGTAGAGTAAGACCTGGACAAGATTGGATATAACCTTCATTGTTGATGGCCTTATCTTAATACTTGGGGGCTCTACGGAGATCAGGTAGGCGCCAGTGGTCCTGGTTTCAGCACAAGTATGCTTTGAGAAATATTGGCATTACCCTGAGAGCCTCCAGTATCACACTGAAAGCATTTAAATTCCCAATCTGGCAACTTCCTTCTCCTTATCTCCAGGTTGATCCTTATGTCACCCAAATACAGCAGTGCTCACAGTGTTCTGCCTTTCCGCTGATGCTCATTATTAACTCTACATTTTTTGTCTCATGTGCGCTAAAGCCAGCTTATTTCAAGTCTTTTTTTTTTCAGGACAACTTCTATAAAATGAAAACGTAATCTGTAAACATTATAAAATTTATGATTTCAAAGATGAATATAGGCTGTCAACTTATACAGAGACTGAGTGGCATCATTATTTAATTGTAAATGTAGGCCATTCTTCTATGAATATTTCATCTGAGGGGCTATTTCAGTAGTTCACAGCCTTCCTAATGTTTCAAACTTTAATATCATCCCTCATGTGGTGGTGATTATGTCATGTGATGTCACCGCCCACAAGTTCAGTGCTGCTGGACAATTGCATCATTGCAGAGACATACAGAACAAAGAAAAAATATTAAAAGCTGTAAGGGAAAAGAGCCAAATAACATTTAATGGCAAACCTATCAGAATTACACCCGAATTCTCAAGACCATCAAAGCTAGAAGGGCCTGGACAGAGATCATGTAAAACCTAAGCAACCACAGATGCCATGCCAGACTACTTTACCCAGCAAAACTATCTATAACCATTGATGGAGAAAACAAAATATTCCATGACAAAAACAAATTCAAACAGTACCTATCCAAAAATCCAACTTTACAGAAAGTTCTACAAGGAAAACTCCATCCCAAAGGGTCAAGCTACAACCAAAACTACTCAGGAAATAGAAAATTATCCCATGGGAAAAACACAAATACACAAACTCTCAACTGGAAAAAACATCAAAATTAAGACTCTTACCAGTCACTGGTCATTAATATCTCTCAATATCAATGTTCTCAATTCTCCAATAAAAAGACACAGACTAACTGAATGTGTGCTTTAACGAGATCCAACATTCTTCTGCATTCACAAAACACATTTCACCCATAATGATAGACATTACCTCAGGGTAAAAGGTTGGAAAAAATATACCAAGCAAATGGTCACAAGAAGCAAGCAGGCGTAGCCATTTTAGTATTGAACAAAATAGACTTTCAACCAAAATTAATCAAAAGGGATGAGGAAGGACACTTCATACTCATCAAAGGTAAAGTCAACCGAGATGACATCACAATTCTGAACATCTATGTTCCCAATACAAGGGCACCCATATTTGTAAAAGATCTGCCAAAAAGCTTAAACCACACATCGATCCCCACAAAGTAATAGTGGGAGAATTCAACACCCCACTCTCACTGAAGGATAAGTTATTGAAACAGAAACTAAGATGAGAAATAACATCATTAAACAATGCCATAAGTCAAATGGATCTAACAAATATCTATAGAACCTTTCACCGAAACAAGAAAGAATATACCTTATTCTCTGCACCCTTTGGAACCTTCTCCAAAATTGGTCACATTGTAGGTCACAAAGCAAGCCTCAATAGATACAAGAGGATTGAAACTATACCTTGTATCCTATCAGATCACCATTCTCTTAGGCTGCAATTCAACATCAACAGAAATAACATAAAGCCTACACGTACGTTGAAACTAAACAACTCTCTGCTAAATGACACCTAGGTCAGGGAAGAAATAAAGAAAGTAATCAAGGAATTTCTGAGATTCAATGAAAATGAAGGAACAACATACCCAAATATGTGGGATACATTGAAAGCAGTGCTAAGAGAAAAATTCATAGCACTAAGTGCCTTTAAAAAGAAATTGGAAACATCGCACATATTCATCTTAACGACACAACTGGAAGCCCTAGGAAAAAAAGATGCAGAAACACCAAAGAGGAGTAGACGTCTGGAAATAATCAAACTCAGGGCTAAATTAACAAATTAGAAACTAAGAAAACAGTCCAAAGAATCAACAAAACCAAGAGCTGGTTCTTTTAGAAAATCAACAAGATAGACAGACCGTTAGCCAAAATAATAGAAGGCAGAGAGACAGTATTGAAATCAACAAAATCATAAATGAAAAGGGAGACATAACAATAGACACTGAAGAAATACTGATCATAATGAGTGAGTTAACCCAGAAGCAGAAAGAATCAAATGGTATATACTCACTTATATCTGCATACTAGCCCAAGGGGCATGTCCCACCAAAGCCTCCACTTACCAGGAAACTGGGACAGAGGGGAAGGCATCCTATTGGGACTCTAAATGAGAGACGCATGGGAGAACAGCAAAATAAAAGGATCCAGAGGGTCCTAGAAATCTACAAGTAGAACAATATGATAGGCAGATTTGGGCCCAGGGGTCCCGCTCAAACTAAGGCACCAGCCAAGGACAATACAGTAGGTAAACTTTAAACCCCTTCCCAGATCTAGCCAATGGTCAGAATATTCTCCACAGTTGAGTGGAGAGTGTGATACGACTTTCTCACGTACTCTGGTGCCTCACATTTGACCATGTCCCCTGGAGGGGGAGACCTGGTGGCACTCAGAGGATGGACAGCAAGTAGCCAAGAAGAGACTTGATACCCTATGAGAATATATAGGGGGAGGTAATCCCCCTTAGGAACAGTCATAGGGGAGGGGAATAATGGGAAAATGGGGGGGGGGAGGAATGGGAGGATACAAGGGATGGGATAAACATTGAGATGTAACAAGAATAAATTAATTAAAAAAAAAAACAAGAATCATAATATCCTACTTTGAAGGCATATACGCCACAAAATTTGAAAATCTAAGGGAAATGGACGATTTTCTTGATCAACTTCACTTGCCAATGTTGAGTTAAGAACAGATAAACAAGCTAAATAGTCCCATTATCCCTACAGAAATAGAAGCAATCATCGATGGTCTCCCAACCAAAAAAAGCCCTGGCCAGATGGTTTCAGTGCAGAATTCTACCAGACCTTCAAGGCAAGGTAATACCGATGCTATTCAAGCTACTCCGAAAGATAGAAATGGATGGAAAATTACCAAATACATTCTATGAGGCCATAGTCCCATTGATACCTAAACCTCACAAAGACTCAACAAAGGAAGAGTATTTCAGACCAATTTCTCTTATGAACATCGATGCAAAAATACTAAATAAAATACTTGCAAAACGAATACAAGAAAAATTAAAGATATCATTCATCACGACCAAGTAGACTTCATTGCAGGCATGCAAGGATGGTTTAATATACAGAAATCCATCAATGTAATCCACCACATAAACAAACTGAAAATAAAAAACGACATGATCATCTCTTTAGATGCAGAGAAAGCATTTGATAAAATTCAACACCCATTCATGTTTAAAGTTTTAGAGAGATTGGGGATACAAGGCACTTTCCTTAACCTAATAAAGGCTATATACAGCAAGCCGATAGCCAAAATCAAAGTAAATTGTGAGATACTCAAGGAAATTCCTCTAAAATCGGGAACAAGAAAGGCTGCCCACTCTCTCCATATCTCTTCAATATAGTACTCAAAGTTCTAGCCAGAGCAATAAGACAACAAAAGGAGATCAAGGGTATCCAAATGGGAAAGGAGGAAGTCAAATTATCCCTATTTGCAGATGATATGATAGTGTACATAAGTGCCCCTCAAAATTTCACCAGAGAACTCCTACAGCTTTAGGAAATTAGCTGGATACAAAATTAACTCCAAAAAGACTGTGGCCTTCCTGTACACAAAAGACAAGCTTGCAGAGGAAGAAATTAGTAAAACCACACACTTCACAGTAGCCACAAGCAATATAAAATATCTAGGAGTTACTCTAACTAAGCAAGTGAAGGACTTGTTAGAAAAAAAATTTCAAAACTCTGAAGAAACAGATTGAAGATGACCTGAGAAGATGGAATGATCTTCTTTGCTCATGGATCGGGAGAAATAACATAGTAAAAATGGCCATCCTTCTAAAAGCAATCTACAGATTCAATGCAATCCCTATCAAGATACATACACAATTTTTTAAAGACATTGAAAGTTCAATTCTGAACTTCATATGGATAAAAAAAAAACCCAGAATAGATAAAACAATCTTCTACAATAAAAGGTGCTCCAGAGGAATCTCCATAACTGATCTCAAACTCTACTATAAAGCATTAGTAATTAAAACAGCATGGTACTGGCACAGCAACAGGCTGGTTGGTCAATGGAATCGAATCGAAGACCCAGATTGGCATCTACATACATATGGTCAATTGATTTTTGATGAAGAAGCCAAATCTATTCAATGGAAAAAGGATATCATCTTCAACAAATGGTGCTGGTCTAACTGGAGGTCTATGTGTAAAAAAAATGCAACTGGACCCATATTTGTCACCTTGCACAAAACTCAAATCCAAAGGATTAAAGACCTCAACATAAAACCAGAGACACTAAGTCACTTAGAAGAAAAAGTGGGGAAGAGCCTGGAACATATTGGCACAGGAGACAACTTCCTGAACAGAACACCAACGGTCCAGGCCTTAATGTCAACCATTAATAAATGGGACCTCATGAGGCTGAGAAGCTTCTGTAAGGCAGGAGACACTGTCAAGAGAACAAAGCGACAGCCTACACACAGGGAAAAGATCTTCACCAACCCTATATCTGACAAAGGTCTAATATCCAAAATATATAAAGAACACAAGAAATTAAACACCACCAAACCAAACAACACAATTGAGAAATGGGGCTTGGAACTAAACAGAGAATTCTCAACAGAGGAATATCAAATGTCTTAGAAACACTTAAGGAAATGCTCAAGCTCCTTAGTAATCAGGGAAATGCAAATCAAAACAACTCTGAGATTGCATCTTACACCCATCAGAATGGCTAAGATAAAAAAATTCAAGCGACACCACTTGCTGGCTAGGATGTGGGGAGAGAGGAACACTGCTTCATTGCTAGTGGGAATGCAAACTAGTACAGCCACTTTGGAAATCTATCTGGTGCTAACTCCGAAAAATGGAAATTGGGCTTCCTCAAGACCAGCTATTCCACTCCTTGGAATATACCCAGAAGATGTTCCAGCACACAACAAGAAAATTTGCTCAACCATGTTCATAGCAGCCTTATACACAATAGCCAGAACTTGGAAACAGCCTAAGTGTCCATCTGTAGAACAATGGATAAAGAAACTGTGGTACATATATACTATGGAATACTACTCAGTTATTAAAAATAAGGAATTCCTGAAGTTTGTGGATAAATGGATTGAGCTAGAAATGATCATAAAGAGTTAACCCAGAAGCAGAAAGAATCAAGTGGTATATACTCACTCATATTTGCATACTAGCCCAAGGGGTATGTCCCACGAAAGCCTTCACTTACCAGGAAACTGGGACAAAGCAGAGGACATCCTATTGGGACTTTAAATGAGAGAAGCTATGGAGAAAAGCAAAGTAGAAGGATCCAGAGGGTCCTAGAACCTACAAGCAGAACATTATAATAGGCAGATTTGGGCCTAGAGGTCCCTCTCAAACTAAGGCACCAGCCAAGGACAATACAGGCGGTAAACTTTAGAACCCTTCCAAGATCTAGCCAATGGTCAGAACATTCTCCACAGTTGAGTGGAGAGTGGGATATGACTTTCTCACTAACTCTGGTTCCTCACATTTGCCCATGTCCCCTGGAGGGGGAGAACTGATGGCCCTCAGAGGAAGGACCGCAGGGTACCAAGAAGAAACTGGATACCGTATGAGCATATACAGGGGGAGGTAATCCCCCTCAGAAACAATCATAAGGGAGGGGAATAATGGGAAAATATGAGGGAGGGAAGAATGGGAGGATACAGGGATGGGATAAATATTGAGATTTAACAAGAATAAATTGATAAAACAAAGGAAAAAAATAAAAAAGAAAAAAAAGAATAATTATAGAATAATCAAAAACACTAAATAACCCTCAAAAATTAATGAGAGACATTAACTGGTTCATGATTACAAGTCAAATATATACCTATGAGTTAAGACAATTATTTTAAACATAACAAAGGGAAGCACCGTACAAAATGTTCAACATAAGAAGCAGAAAATGAGCCAATTTTGGAAGAACAAAAACTTCAAATGGACTATGTCAATACAACAGACCCTAAACTTGATTTCATTCTGGTTATTTTGCCTTCAAAATATTCTTCGACTTGCAAAGGCAAGACAGGATCATGGGATTATATTTAGCAAAACAAACAAAAAAAAATAAAAAGTTTAAGACACACATATAAAAATTCTGAATTGATTGCAAAGAGCAGGAAAAGACTGTGTCAACTGTCAGAGACAGAACTGTCAGATATTGTACTGCCTCTTATTAACATTGAGAATTTGTCTTTCTGCCTAATTGTAGCTTGTAGTACTGTTTGGGAGACATTAATAGCAAAGATCTAAATAAGCAAATGTATAGAGTTTATAACAAGAACAGATTGGATCCTTAATTGTTTTGGAAAGAGGACACCAATACAGTGTCACTCACCATTTTTACTAATGCAAATAATTCATGTATGGCTGGTTATCAGTCTGATAATGTTTTAAGGTAATTAAAAGCCCATTTGCATGCATTGAAAAATCAGAAACTTGTGCAATCCTTATGATAATGCTGGATTTTCCTGAATCGCTAATTGAATTCATTGAATTTCAGAGTGCTGAATGGTCGTTCTGCTTATTGAAAATTTTGAATTTACTCCTGATAACTATGAAAGAACTATATAGTATATGGAACAACAAGTCTTGTGAGGAGATACTATCCCTTGAATATTGCTCATATTTGATCCCTTAAAGGTTTACCAGATTGATTGTCACAAGGAAATGAGGATATAGACCAATTCTTAATAGAAAATATGCTCAAAGACTCTTAATTTCATGGAAAACATCATATTAATGGCAAGGTTTGAAGAAAAAGTTCCCTACTACATGGCAACATGCCAGAGAAATAATGAATAGATTTCCTACATATTCTTTATATAAAGACATCACTTTAAATGCTGGAGATACCACTATGAGTGTGAAATAGAAAAGATTGATGTGTATCATTTTGCAAACTTTGGAAAATTATAAAATGTACATCATACTCTTGATACCTATTGAGGTTTTAGATGGGCACCTGCCTATGTTATGAAAAGTATGATTGTGTAATTATTCATTTTTTGGAAATAAGGGCAATTATGTGAATACCTGCCGAGATCAAGACTGAAAATAGCCCTGCATATGTGTCTCACATGAAGAAATTTTTTTTACTTAGTATGGTTAAACACCTTGCTGCTTTACCACATTACCCAGCAGGGCTGTCAGTTGTTGAAAGAGCTAATTGTACCTAAAAATAAATGCTGATAAAACCAGAGGAATGTTTAAGACCACTAGGGACAGATTAAATAATGCTTTTTTGACTTTCAAATTTCTTATTTTGGTGATGAGGTGACGACAGCAGTTGAGAGACTTTGGCTTATAGAAATAAGTGAGCATTTATGTCAATCAATTTTCTGTAAAGTTTTATCGATCTGGGAGTGGAACCTGCAATAATTAACAGACAGGGCAGGCGGTATGCCCATGTTTAAAAAGAGAGTGAAAAATATGTTGGCCAACTAAATTTATAAAGATTAGATCTGATCAGGAAAATCCTCTTGGCACGGAAAACATGAATGTATCAAAAAAGCACGGGAAAATTCAGGGATAGCTGGTTTCTATAACATATGCATGTGATTGCTCGAAAATATACAGATTCTTATAATTATATGAGTCTTACACATTGAATGTTCCATATGTATATATATGTGTGTGTGTGTGTGTGCGGGTGGGTGGGTGTGTGTGTGTGTGTGTGTGTATTTATACTAACTCTTCTAAAAGTTTGCTGATTTTCAGAGTAAAAATAGATAATTGTGAACACAAAACAGTTAGTATGTGTGACATAGCATCAAGCTATATATTAGCTACTGTTTGCTCAATAAATACCATGCATTTCAACTTTAAAAACAGCATAGAAAAAGAGTTGGTCCTAAGAAGTGTGGACAGAAACAGATGCAGCCAGCTATTCCAACAACTGGCCAATACATTATTTTTTAATGTTGTAGAGGTGGTATGACCTGTAAATATTTTCCAAAAATCCTCTCTGTCCTGTCTAATTTAATTCATCTCAATAGATATATTGTAAGCAAACTCACTCAGAAAATGAAACAATAGGGCTTTTTTCAATATGAAAAGAAAAACCCAAGGTGGGTTATAGACTATGTTGCAGTATTCCAAAATGTATAATCTCAGTAAGGAATCTGGATTCATTGTTGAGTTTGGCTATAAATGGAGGTGTGGCTGGAGAACATTGAAAGTCAAACTTTTTTTTAAGAAACCTTTATAAAGTGAAATTGTACAAGGATATTTGTAGTTGTTACTACTGCAGTAAAACCAATGGTTTAGTCTAGCAGTTAAATTTACCATCACATGTGTAACTTCCTCAAATTGATAAAGATTTTTCTCAGCATATCAAATACAGAGCTTGTTGCAAGGGTGTTTACCTTAGGAAGAAGACTACCAGATCCAAGAGAAAAAAGTTAGAGAGCATATTGATTCTATTATGCTGATGATTGTAGAGCCAGAAGTTGACCTATTCTAAACCGTGATGCTCTGAAATGTGTACCATGACATTTTTCCCAAGATGAAGATATTTCACGAGTCCCCCAGGACAGGTATTTTTGATTTATAACTTTCAGGTGATTTAGATGCACTTATATGTGACCATATTGGTGGATCCTGTGTCCTCGTGGATGAGTACTGTGATGTCGCTGGTGGGTAACCTACTATTGCCAAAGGGTGATGTGGCACTGTCAATGGCTGATATAGCACTATCATTGCTTGATGAGCCCTTGCTGATGGGTGAGGCAGAAGTGGAGGAATACAATCAACAGGATCCTCCCAAAGTCTGTAAGAAATTTGAGGATGTTTTACAGGTTAAAGAATGATGGCTCATGTAGAGTTATCCATAATACATGTAAAAGCTGATTCACGTTTATATGTTAACTTTGTGCTCACAGCTTGAAACCAACAGCTCATATTTACTTCCCTAGTTTCATGTCCAATGCATCTAGCCAGATAAGTTTCATAATGGGCATGAATCTAGGGAGTGTTATGGTCAATAATCATTTCCCTACTAACAACCTGTGCAAAGAGTCTAAATTTTACGAATAAAAATAATGACTTCAAGGTTTGATATGAAATCTCTACATTTCAGAATATCTTGTCATAGACTTCTTTGTGGAATATCTTCTATTTTATCAATAGATGCTGAGATACATGTTATAGAGGAAGGAACATGTTTAAGAGAAGTGGCCTCCACCCTTCTTTCCAGTCCATCTGTCTCTTACTTATAAGTCTGACGTTGTGGATTCTCAGAATAGTAATTTGCATTAAATTAATGGGCCCTCTTTTCAGGTCATTAATAACATCACCATCTACACAAAACCAACATGGATAGTGTAAGAAAAATTCAGGTGTACCAAACATGACCTTATTGACAACTTAAACTCCGGATGTTCCTCTTCCTGCTCTGTTGGCTGATATTCCTGATTCACTTGTCCTCATATAAATTTTGGAGGTTCATATGGTAATCTGCAAAGCATCTCAACATGCTGCGACAACTCATACACACATCTTTCTTGTTCTCTCTCTTGCAGGTATTGATGTGTCAAAAATAAACAGCAAGTATCACTTTTATAGAAAATTAAAAGGCTTTAATGAAACTAACTGTAACTTAAGTGTAGCCCAAAGAGCTGAAAGTAAGGAGCTTTTGAATGCAGAAAACAAAAAAATACCCAAACAAATAAGCAAAAACGCATCCTACAGGTCCAAGGAGAGCTAAGCTAATTAGTTAGCTATAGTTGAGGTTTGTATAAGCAGGCAGTTTAACAGAAGCCAAGATAATTTAGGTGGGGATCCTGACCATAGGTTCCTAGAGTAGGGTTGCCTAACATATAGAACAACCTGATGTCCGATAGACCACCTCAAAGAATGACCTTTATATATAAATTAATCCCAAAGTAATGGTAGTCCGGTCTCTTTGTGAATACAGTTGCCTACAGACTGATTTTGTAGAACACTAGTAAAAGAGATTCATCTGAGTCACAGACTTCTGAACATCCAAAATATCTGCACAATCATGTCTACATTATTAAGCCTGTATCGGAGTCTACCTAGGATAGATATATTTGATTCTCTGGAGCAACTGACCTATGACTGATGTGGAAGTCTGACCTAAATAAACAAGTCAATCAGACATGCTACAAAATTAATTATCCCTTCAGTTGTGAACTAAAATGAACTTTCCATACCTCTTGTTCAGTATTTGTATCTAGAAAGAATCTGGTTATTATCAAATCATAGACCTCTCTTTCTATTCATGAGGTGCCACGTTGGACAATCTTTTCCAGGAAAGGCAGAAGACGATATGGCAAAAAAGCTCCTGGGCTGCGTTTGTAAAAAAAAAATATTTGCTGCTAGTTCATGCCTTTCCTTAATACACTGAATACAATTGAACATGGAAAAGAATTCTCAACAAGCCCACAAGGAATCTGAGATATTCAGAAGTTGAGATATGGCTGGGCTCTCCCAAGCTCCTGTGCACAGGCAGATTGAAGACATGCTACTGATTGTTTTAAGAATTTAAAACTGCATCTACATTGAGAGTTTAGTTATTCATAATTGTTTCATCCTAAAGAGTTCATGGAATTTCGTGGTACTCCAAAAATCCATGTAAGACGAAAAGGACACTCAAAACCACATCCTTGTCTACTTAATAGGATGAGCACTAAATGGGTATGATTTGCCACAGAGAACATCCAACCTGCCTGATTTAAGGGTTCAGTAGATTTTTTGTGTGTCTGTAAAGCTAGTGCATTTGAGAAATAAAGAGCATGATTTTTGTGAAGTGAATTGAGCAAAAAGGGTGAGTTTAAGCTTAACATTGTCAGAGGTAACAAATATGTTTTTGGAAGATTTTGAGATGTACCTCAGTTTATCAAGAGACTGACTGATTTATGGTCACTTTGGGTCCCACCACTGCCGCTGGATGCACAAACATTTGTTGTGTGTATATGATGGATTTGGTTGTTTCTGGTGACTTTTTTTGTTCTTGTCCATTGTCAACAGCCATTTCTAGAGTCACAACATTTTTTTTTGTCTTTGGTGTCCTCTATTACTTCACAGAAATCTTCATCAGATGAAGAATTAGAAATTACAATAATTCTACTAATAAAGTCTTCCTTAGAATTGGACTTCTTTGCCCATGCCAATGGTTTTTTCTCATGCTTAGCCTTGTATTCTTGTTGTGCAGAGCCAATTTTTTCGTGGTTATGATTTGAAAAGAACTCTGGAGGTACTTTGATTTCCATATTCACAGGCTTTAGCATGTTCATTGAATACACCATTGAATCCTGTACAAAATCTGCAGAAGAATGCACTGATTGTTACTAAAACACTGAAATGTGACATTTTTATATAACAGTAGACTGTGGTTTTATTTCGTGTTAAAACACAAACACACACATACACACAAACACATACACACATACTCAATAACACACACACACATCTGTGCTTTTTCTAATGAACAGTTTGGAATAGATATATGAAACTAACAGAAATAAGGTAAGTGGTGTTAATAAAACTGTGTGAAAGTTAAAACTACCTTTAAAATGATGAAAGAGAAAGGATAACCATAATAAGTGAAAATATTACAATATATGTCTTCTGCAATAAGATCTATGTTTCAAGTATTGCAGGACTTATCCATTTGTATAATTAGGACTTTGTGATAAAAACACATATAAGGAGAAGGAATATTTTGAGCAATTAACACACTTCACTGTTATTTCCATTACATTTTCCTGGCAATGACCATGATTAAAATTCTGTCATCCCATCATTAATGTGTGGAGCTAAAGAGCCTGCTCTGACTTTTAAGAAATGGTGAATTATACATCAAGAATCTGCTTCAAACCTCAACTAATGTATCAAGAAAATATTTTGTTGCAGTGGAATACACTGCATGGACATAAACAATAAAAGTTTTTTTTTTCGAAGACATATTTGTCAAAATGTTTGTAGTATTGAAATCAAATTCAAGTGAAAATGCAAATACACTGAAAAGGGAGGAGTCTGAACATTTATAACTGAGATTTCTAAAGTGTATCATCAGTATTTGCTTGAATCTGTGAGACCTCAGTTAGGTATATTTCTCTGAGACTCACATCAAATTTTTTATAGAAATTGAGTTTAGTTGAACATGACACCTGGGATTTCACAATCAGAATGCTATATTAAAACTTCTGACCACTTTGAAAATCATTGGAATTAAATCTTACACTTCTAAATAGCTCCTTGTACCTACTTGAGATCAGCGGTGTAAAATCCATACAAAAAATACTGGTTCTTATTCTCTTGCTTGTATTTGCATTTATGTTTGTGCTTGTAATCAAATGAAATGAAGCCGAGTTCTGGACTGTTTCATGTGGCATTTTCCATGTAGCAGTTCGAACTTCTGCAAACTTAACCTGGGATTCCAAATAAGATAATATATTTCACTAGTGAGATAGTATGAGACCCAAGTAATAGGAAACACAAGCAGAACCCTATACACTTAAGTATATTCTTTTAACTTATTGCAGGAAATTGAAAAGCCAACACTATAAATATGTATGTGTTTGTGAGTGTGTGTTTGCAAGAGAGTGAGAGTGAGAGAGAGTGTGTCTGTTCACCAATATTTGACAAAAATTTAAGTAAATAACAACAGTAGAGTGATAACAGTTAATAGTTCTACTCAATGGTTGTTCCTGCACATACTTCTGTGTCTGAATCAGGATGATCCATATTCGAAGCTTCAACTTGGTACATTCTTTGCATGTCATTCCTCTGGTATGCTTTTTCAAGCCTTAATAAATCCATAAAGAAAAAAATAAACTAAATGTGTTTTATGGACTGGCCTGAGAGTTTCCACTTTGTTGTATATCTTTCATTTTATTAACCAGAGTTATATAATCAAAAGGAGGCAGAAAAAAGCCATTCAATGTATGACCAGCTGTGAACAATATGATCAAAAATTATGACTGGCATGGGAGCAGGGCATGGTGGTGCATGCCTTTAATTTTATCACTCAGGAGGCAGAGGCAAGAGGATCGATGTGAGTTCGAGGCCAGCCTGGTCGAGAAGGGGAATCGAGGACAGCCAAGGCCACACAGGGAAACCCTGTCTCAAAAAACAAAACAAAACAAAAGACTGGCATGGCAAAATATTTCAAAATCTGCAGTAGTTGCATCAATGTTATGTGGGAACCGACCCATTTCTGAATGGATGGATTGCATATGCATGTGTGGTACTATAAGTCTGATCAGGAACACAAAACTGGGACTTCATCAGCCCACTGGTTAATGTACTTGTCACTACCTCACTTAATGGACTTAGTATCAATGTGGTCTCTAAATTAATATCTTTATGCAATTAATCTTCATGCCCATGGATTATTACAGTTTTCAGATCTCATATGAGTAGTGCATTTATGCAATATTCAGTAGTTAAAATTGATAGTCACAAGTAGCCAAACTGTAGAGAATTAAGTGTTATGTGAGAGTTTTCATATATGTCTGACATGACTAAGAGCCCATTACACATAGCTTAATGAATATTACACTAAGTAGGGAAGCACGGTCATATGAATTAGAGACTTGGGAGGAAGCAGTGTCATATGAACCATTACAAGAACACTGCAATCAGGGACTCATAGTAATATTGTGACCTCATGAATCCTATAGAAACTTTATGTCCAGTAATTCTGCCACAAAAGATTGCTTTTTATAATTGATGTCTTTAGACCAAAATAGCCATATGAATCAACAAGTAAATACAGCTAGAACACAATCTATTATTTCAACATAGTAAAGACATTTACAAAAGAAGGCTTCTAGCTCAAGGAATAGAACTAGAAATTCAGATGATTGTTTTCATAATCACTTGGCACTGTATTTACTTTTATACTCCATTACTCTTTTCGTCTTAATATATGATCTACTTCGTATTTAGAAGTTAAGCATAACAACAAATGGTATAAATAGAACATGCTTTTTAACATAGTGAGAAAGACAAAAGGCAACCTATTTTAACTAAAGCAAATGTTTTTTAAGGCCTACTTAGGTGAAATATCACATGGTAAGGTTTTGTCAAGTAGAAGATTTTTTATTTGCTTTCTCATTGTCTCATCTTGTTAAAACAGGATTGAAAATGATAACTGTGAACTATTGATTCTCGACCTCCATATCTGAAATGGTAGCATGTGTTCCTTCTGTAGTCCATTTTTTTTCAGATAAATATTTGTTATTCTGTGTGTGTGTGTTTGTGTTTGTGTGTGTTTGTGTGTGTGTGTGTGTTCAACAATGTCACATCTCTTCAGCATAGAGGTAAATTTTGCAGGAATCCATCCTCTTTTCTTCTATGTATGTTCTAAGTATTGGGCTTCCAATGTCGCATGTACTGAATATGTTTTTTTCTTCGTCCATTATTCAACACTTAAAGGAAATAATACAAAAGACACCAGTTACATTGTTTCAAAGATATATGAAAATTACAAGTTTTGGAAAGCACCATTTGATCATCTAGAATTCACTTAAAGTCATATTGATCATTCTATTGTATGTACTTCCTTTATAAAAAAAATAAACTTTAGGTTTGCACTACTTACCATCATCATATATCTTACCTGCATTGCTTTACTGTAGTTTCCTCATCAGAATAAAAAATTAAAACACAGGTTTGAATATCAGTGGTGTGTTCCTGCAGAAAAATTATCACAACCATTTTCATTGTTGTCACCATCATTTTGGAAACGTTGAGAGTAAAATCCACAGTCAAAACACTGCCTAATATCCACTCTAATGTATCTGTCTACTAAGAAGTGCTTTCCATTTATAGCATGCATTACATACTTTCTTTGTAACTAATCCATATATCAGTGTGAGGAAGACACGAAGATGTCAGGTACAAAAATTAAGTGTACAACAAGTGATTTATTTCAGTCCTAATTGATGCAGGGCAGAAATTTCCACTTGATTCAATTTCACTGCTCAATCTTTTAGGCCATCATAGTATACAGACTTTTCAGTCATCTTCCCTGTTCTCCCTTTTTATAAAAGTGTCTCCTGTATAGAAATAGAGAAATGGTTTATTCTAACACTGAATGATGGAGAGATAGGTCTAAAATACTATCATTAACATTCCAGAGTTATTCTTTGCTGCCAACATTGTCCTCATCACAAAATTCTAGAAATGCCTAGATCTGCTAATAATTTAACCATTCATCCCAAATCTGATAATTTCCAATTGTAGGAATATAATCATTTCAGATTGCTGTTACTCACCTAACACAATATACAATGCTTCTTACTGCTTACTGATAATTTCTACACAGAAATACAGCTGCTGAAATAAAAAACGATGTGACCTTCAAAGTGGGAGACAAATACAACATACTCCCCAAGTTGGGTTCAGACCAGTAGACAGAAGTACTTCCCATTCTGGCCCTTAAAAGCCTCAGAGCTAATGACAAACTGTTTCTTCTATTAGGATCATAGAGACAAAAACAACAATTCTCAGTACATTATATGTCCCCAACTTTTTTGAAAATAAAAGTCCTTAAAAAAATGAAAAATGTCCCTATGAGACTTAGATTTTCAGCTAAGAATATGAATTTTTGTAATACTGGTTGTCGTATTGAAGGCCTATGTTCTTCCAGCTATGCTTAGAAAAGTGCTGTACTGCATAATATATTATATACAATCTACACATAAAATATGCAAGAAAAGCACCCTTACCATCTTTTGGTAATCTTCATAGGTAGTGAACTCAGGAAATTCAGTTTCCTCATTTTGTTCTTTTCTTCGACATTTCTTTTCAGAAAATAAATGAGAGAAGTTATACTAAAAAATGAGCAGTTTCTGTTATAGTTATAAAAGTTAAAATAAAAAAAAGTGTTTTTGAATAGATGTGATGGGTTGTGTATTGCACAGCTAATTGTGGAAGACACAATAGAACTTTGGGATTTTGGTTATCTACTTTCACTTTCATGTGGGTTTAATGGATTGAACTCAGGTCATCAAGATTGCACAGCATGTGCAAATAACACTTCACCTATCTCACCAATGCAACTTTATAACTGTTACCATAGAAAAGATTTAAATTGTGCTTTATCATTTCTTGGTAAAATAATGCTGTTGAAAAATCACCTCACAACAGGCAATTTGCCATCATGTTCTAACAAACTAAGGATCCTCAATATGCCATACAAGTTTAAAAATTCTACATAGATCCATAATAACAGTCCCTAACTAAAAGGTGAAATTCTACTTAGTTTTTGATGAAGACTTTTTAATTGCGTGAACGTAAGTCCATTCCCAGGACAGTTCAGTGATCATCCTAGTTCATCAAAGCCTCTGTTCCACTTCAATAATTTAACCCTCTTTTGCCTTGACCTGAGTTAGTAATAAAATTGGGTAAAACAGCCTCCAACTTCAATATTTTGGTAAATTTGAATTAGCTCCTCAACTCACAAGGAAATGATAGTGTCAGGGATTACAATGATTTCCTGGGAAATGTGGCTTTAGGTCAACAGTCTCACAATATGTCCTCAGAGTTCATTCAAATGTCTTCCCTAAAGAGACCATGTGAATAGTGTGTGTAGCACTGGGGCTGTAGGATGGAGAGTGAAGAAGCTTTAGCCCTGCTGAAGATGATTGAAGAAGAAATGCAATGTGAATGAGTGGACAGAGGGCCTAGGAAATATTTCAGGGGTTTTAGCCACAAAGAGGGCATAGAAATATGGAAAGTTCCCAAAGAATAATGTAGCCAGGAATGTCATGCCTTCATCTAAGATTAGGAGAATGTGATTATTTGTTTTTGGAGATAAATCCATCACATGTCAAGTGCTACATGTGTCCCATGATTTTAAGCTATGTCTTACAGGTCCGCACAAATGGTCATTATGATTGTCCATTTATACTTTGGAAATTTCCATTCTTGGACAATCTTTTGGGTATATTATGTGCACTGTACATACTCAACCTACAAACAGCCTGTAAGTGGAAACAAACAAATAGTACACCTAATGTCTCCTCGAACTATTATTCCCTCTTCTATGCCAATCAAAGTATGGCAAAGTGTGTGATCCTCTAAAGTCAGCAATTCTACAAGGAAGAAATGGGCCTTGGTCAAACCACTATCAGCAAGTGTAGAGGTAACAGCTGCCTGACCTCTTACTGGTCTTGCTCTGGCTCTTGTGTGACCATGATAGAGCTTGTCCATCAGTTTTCTTATTCTCTTCAACAAATTGCGAACCTCCTCTGGAGTTGGCTTCTGGCGTGGATTAACAGCAACCCTAATTAACAGAGAATTCAAGAATGCTCATTATGAATATTAGTATTGAGGCAAATTATTCATATGTGAATCTATAAGGTATAAGTCAAGAAAATGTCAGTCTTCTTGGTAATTAAATATCAAGAGCCTTCATTATGCACAGTAACCCTTCTGAAAAGGTATGTGAAGATTTGTCCTTAATCAATACTCAGATAGGAATGCATAAGTATTGAGTTTTTCAGGCAAGTCAGGCTAAATACCATGAACTGGTAGCTAAAACAAATAGTAATTAAACAATCAAACCTGTAAATTCCACTTCCATTATTTCAGTGAAGTGAAAAGAATGTCAAAGTTATAACTCGCTGAGTATGTGACTCTTTGTCTACAGCATTATCAATTCCTACCTCATCCTCTTTTTCTGCTGATTTCTCTCCATTTTTCAATCAGGTAAAAACAGAATGTAAAACCAATTAAGACCAATATTTTACAATACAATCATGTTTCTATAATCTGTAGCATCTACCTGTTCTATATTTATCAGCTCTCTGCTTTCTTCCTTGGATTTATCCTTTCCTCTCCCATTTACATTCTATTTTTTATGTGTCATCTCTTTACAAACTGCCATGCATCTGTCCATCAACTGTTGTCTGTCATTTGTTTTCTATATGTCATCATCTATACTCTATCTTCTACTGTATCACTAATTTAAATCTTCTATCTCCTATTATCTAATAGTCTATTTGCTATCCAAACTTTCTGAGCCCTATCATCTGTCTACATGTATCCATCCTCTTTTACAACAACTATGTACTCATCATGCTTCTACCTGTAATTAACCTATATAACGCTTACCTTCAATCTGTCATCTATCAACACTTAATCACTTTATTTTCTATCAACAATTTATCACATTGCCAACTAAACTGTATTTGTCTTTCATTATTTTCACCTATCTGCAAACTACCATCTATCTATCCTTTGTTTACTTTCTTATTTGTATGTTTCTCTCTCTCTCTCTCTCTCTCTCTCTCTCTCTCTCTCTCTCTCTCTCTCTCTCTCTCTGTGTGTGTGTGTGTGTGTGTGTGTGTGTGTGTTTGTGAATGTTTTGAAACAGGGTTTAACTGTGTAGCTTTGGCTTTCCTGGTTTCTCTTAATAGACCAGGTTAGGCTCATACTCACAATAATCTTCTTGTGTTTACTTCCAAGAATCATTTATATTCCTTCTATACTGTGGCTAATTTACACTAACTATGATTGACTATTTCACATATGCTGTCTCTCTATCAGCACTATTATTCATCTATCATCAAAATTCTGTTTCTTCTAAATCTACAATGAATCTAGTATCTCCAATTTATATAATGTTTATGTTCTACTGTTCCTGTATATATCATCCAACTGTGTACTGCCTACAAAATATATACCGTGTCTATCATCCACATATCTATACTTGATCATCTCTCCATGCTCTGTTTATACTGAATCTATGTATCATCGATTCTGCAGGAGTCTCATTTCAATCTATGTACCTATATATTTTACCTACACTGTGTTTATATTAGCACCTAACCTGGAGTTACCGTGTGTCTACCGGGTGTGTAACACATAAAGATCACCTATGTAGCAGTTATTCTGAATCTAACTTCTGTTTAAGAATCATATTGTCCTATAACTATCCTGTAACCTTGTTCCATATATCAAAATCATGTATCCATCTTCTATTCTCTATATACATCGTTTGTATTTATAACATATTTCTTCTACATATAATGTGTCTGTAAAATATCGCTTTATTATTTATCCTCTTACTATCCTATATCTCTCTATACATATAGATTGATGCTCTGACCATCCCATGCACGTCTTCCCTCTATATTTTAAGCTTTGCTGTGAATGGCTACGATCCAAGTATCATTAATCATTAGCTCTATTTTACATTTTATCTATCTATCTCTCATGTAGATAACTTCCATCAGTTTATCTTCTTTACTTTCCGTATCCTTTGAATATCTTCTACCTGTCTGCTCTACGCTAGCTATTCTGTGAATGTTAACCATCCATGTATCAGTATCCCATAACTACCCTTAATTTCTCTTCTTCTGCTAATTTAACTGGTAGGTATTGTCTATCTATTTTCCTTCTTCTTTATCATATTTAATTTGCTGAGCCATTGTCTACATTCCTCATATGGATTCTGTCATCTAACTTCTGTGTGTTTTTCTTCAACACTCTATCATTGATCCTCTAAATATCTTGTGCATGCCATCCATTCATCTGTCTATCAGTTAGTTATTCTGGTCCTGTTATACATGTATTAATCGATCATTTATCATTGGATATCCTATGTTCTATACTATTGATGTATCATTTGTCTTCTACTTACCCTAAATCTTTCTTATCTATTTTTCAATTTATCTATAACACTCCAGCTTTCATTTAAGATACCTTTCTTTTCATATCTCCTTTATTTTTCTCCATATATTCATTATCTATTCACTGCATATTGTATATTCATCATTCCATTGCTCTATCTCGCTTTGTCTCTTTTCCAATCATTTTCTCTGTTATACCCTCAGCTTATTCTAAATCTATTAATTAATATCTTTAGAATTATTTGTCTCATATGTCTCCTATTTCATATATATATATATGTATACATATATATATATTTCATTTATTTATTTATTTCATACATCCACCGTTAAATATATTATATATACTTTTCTCTACTGCTGCATCTTCTATGTCAAATACTTTACCATATATTGTTTTTAATCAATAAATCTTCTTATAGGAATAATCTATAATATTTTTCAGAGTGAACTCATGATCCTTCACGTATTTTAGGTAATATAAATCTTATGTGATACAACTTTTTTGTACTTAAATACGCAGCTACTCTGGCCCTTTTTCCTGTGTTAAATGTATTATATATACTTTTCTATACTGCTCCATCTTCTATGTCACTTACTTTACCATATTTCTTTTATAATCAATAAGTCTTCTTATAGCAATCACTTATAATATTTGTGACACTGCACTCATGATCTTTCACGTATTTTTGGTACTGTATATCTCTTATTTGTACTTTTTTGTACTTGAAAATGCAGCTAGTCTGGCTCTTTTTCCAATCTATTCCATTAAATTTTTAGCTGTGGTATAGTTAATATTACCCAAGGAACGGAAATATATTTTATAATCATCAAGTTGAGAAGTAAGCTTGAATAAGGTATATACTTAATTACATATATTTAAAATAGTCTGAAACTTCTATGACTGAAATATGAAATAATTAGTTCTGCAATAATCACCTGGTGACCCCCATTCGTTTATCAATGATTTCTACAAAGTTAGACAAAAAATCTCAGCAATTTGCCCTTACCAGAGAGATCTACTCAGTGAACCTTACCATATCTCCCACTTGAAGTAAAATGGCCTTGTGTTTACTTTATCCCAGCAACTCTAGAATGCACATGGACTATGAGAATGCATGAGAACATAAAAGCCAAGGACTATCATTGGTCCTTAGAGGCAAGATTGTAATTGGTCAAAACACATGTTTAAATGATTGTGGTTACTGTAAAGAGCAAGGCTGTGATTGGTCTTAAACACTAACTTCGATGAATATGATTGGTTCTGAGAGTGAGTGTTGTCATTTGTTCAAATATAATCCTTAGCAGTTGTACTCTATGAGTCAATATGGAGATATTCAGCAGATGCTGTTTTCCTGATTTGATTTTCTACGATCTATATCTGGTTTCATGTTATATTTCCGACTCTTTTTTTATTAAATGTTGTTTAAATACGCATGTGTGAATACAAAAGAACAGGCATTCTAATGCATGTCAGTTGAGAGCCGGCCTGTGCTGTTCACGTTCCACTCCCTCTGTGATTAAATATAATATGGCTTGGGTTAATTGCTGACGGTTTTTCTCTTCACCGGCCTCTAGTGGCCAGATCAGCTATTTTGCCTGATGGAGTGGGTGTCACTGTCTTCTCTTGTTGCCCATAGGAGAAAAGGGCATTTATGTGCATGTGTGGTGTGCCAACCTGTCTCTCTCATAGGGCTCTAGGATATAGAGCATGTTTAGGGAGCAGAGTAGTTTGTTGTCTACATGAGTTTGCTTTCTCTCCTTACATCTTTACGTAAAACACCTGGCATCATAGATTCCAGTAGTATGTCCAGACTGTAAATCCTAATGTTCCACGATGGGAAAACGGTAACTCCTCCTCTGAGCCTGAATGTGTGTTTTGCCTGTTCTCGCCTTACCAGCACCTAGGCTAACAAAGTCTTATGGGAGTTGTCTATGTGTGCCTGCCTGATTTTATTCTCATATGAATCGAGTGACACGTACTCTGGACATAGTGTGAGGGGCTCTTCTGTATCTTTCTCACCTGGCCTTTATGGGAAAAGGACTTCTAATAGTATGAGTTGTGTTCCTCATGTAGTACTCTCCAACTACCCTAGAGGGATGAAGATAGTGAGGGGCCTGAGTGGTTTTTTCTACCGGTTTCTCTCTCCCATGATCTCAATGGGGTAATGATTTAAATTGTATGCCGTATTGGTGCCTTCATGTGGTGTCCCTCAGCATCTATAACAAAAACAGGGAAGAATTGTGCCTAATTTTGTGCTTGCCTGTGACCGCTCACCTGTCCCTAGGGCAAGGTCATCAAGGCCCTTCTGAGGTGTTTATGCCAACCTGGTGTCCTTCTTTACCCTCTAACCTACAAAAGCAACCCCTGGACCTCTTATTATTG